>NW_004797324.1:1729795-1732521 GCF_000002075.1 Aplysia californica | reverse complement strand
AGAGAGAGAGAGAGTGAGAGAGAGAGAGAAGTAAAGTGAAGAGACAGTACACGCTCGAAAAGTGTGGCACGAGTAATTGCTGTAAAAGAAAATCTGCCATGCAATTACACGGGTTAACCACGAAAAAGGCTTAACAACGAAAGTTGTCGAACTATGAAAATTGATGGGCTGATTACAAAATGTTTCTAGTTTTCGTCTATCAGGTCAAATTTGGCGGAATGCACGTATTTATATAATTTTAGATCTGCTTGATGTAATAATAGCAGTCGATATCAAACAAGGAAAGAAATTTTTTCAAAAAAATTTCCCGAAAGGTAAGCAAGTGTGTTATATTTGCATCAAGACCTGATCATATTTCCCCATGAAAAGTCAAACTTCAAAAGACAACGCACAAGTTTAAAGTCCTTTTAGATTTTGTAAAGAATAGGACCACCGTATCCGTACCGCGCATGTCGTAGAAGGCGACTAAGGTCGGTTGGGCAAAGGGTTAGCAGCCCTTTCCCGTAAAACAAAAAGCAGCTACAAAAATATCAACAGCAAAAACAACAGCATTCATCATTCTCAGGAATATAATAATATGGATGTCTAAGGAACTGGGATTGAACACCAAGCTGAGGATCTTCAAAACAAACGTGAAGACTGTTCTACTGTATGGCGGTTCAGAGACATGGAGGCTCACAGCATTAGCAGCAAGGAAACTGCAGAGCTTCGTAAATGGATGCCTACGAAGGATAGTGGGGATCAAGTGGTACGATCGAGTCACTAATGCTCAACTGTGGGAGATGACAAACCAATGGCCAGTAAAGGAAGACATGCAGGTGAAGAAATGGAAATGGATTGGACACACCCTGAGGAGACCCCCGTCAAGGATCATCAGGCAGGCTTTAACGTGGAACCCACAAGGAAAACGAAAAAGGGAAGACCAAAGATGACATGGAGGCGAGCGGTACAAGCTGAAATTGAAAAAGCGGGGACATCATGGAGACAGATAGAAAAGGATGCTCAGGACAGGCTTCGCTGGAGTAATGCTGTTGGTGGCCTGTGCTCCTCTGGGAGTTAAAAAGGGCAAGAGAGAGATTTTGTAATAAAGTGACACTAATTTTTAAAGGAGGTAATTATTCAATGGTCATACATTATTAGCTAATCTTAGTGGTTTCCACTATTTAGTTATGTCTTGCGTTTAGTATCCACTCACAGTGTTCTCGGTGTTTTTTCTGGTGTGGTGTTGTAACGTCTGGACGAAAAAAAAAAGCAATTCCCAAGCATCAGTGGTTCCAATTAAGTTGTAAGAGGGCATTTTAGAAGAACCTGGCATTAAAAGAGCCATGTGTGATGATACATTTTACCAGATGATGATTATACTTAGGAAAAAAGCCTGGTCAGCTTTTACAGATACATGTGTCAAAACTTTCTTGGGTGTCATAATAGGATGGTTGGTTGGCGGGTGATCTGGTGTGGCTTGTTCCTCCTTTCCTATCAGACGCTCATGGTTCTTATAATCTCTCCCTTTTTATGCTTGTTACTCTCTTAATTGTAACATCTTTTATCTTCGGCACCTATATGACCTAATTATGTTTGTAAGTGCGGTGAATCGCCTACTAAAGCAAAAGTGTCACAAGAGTGAAAACCCCAGACTTAGTGAAAGAACTGACAGTAATATATATGAATTCATTAATATCCTACACAGCCACCTTGATTTCTTTCCGGCAAACCTGGGCGCTGTTTCACGGGAACGAGGTGACATATTCCATCAGGATGACATGGCCATGGAAAATTAATTAATAAGGGATATGGGACCCTCGCAGGATATGGTTGACTTATGCTGTTTGCTCAGATGAGACATCGGCTGAAATAAGCACACAGTACAGAACCTCTAGTGGCCCATGTCTTCGTTTCGCTCTCAAGTTTTTAAAGATGTTTCGTAACGAACTGAATTTAACAGAAAAACTTTGTATTCTTGGTTTACGTTTCGGAAAGATAAAAACAATTTTTAAACCCTGCGATAAATCGTATTAAAAATCCTGACCTAATAGAGAAAATCTAATATCAGATCCCGGATCAACGGCCCAGATTCCTTATAAAAATCATGTTCATATGACGTCTACGCCCCAAAATTGTCAAATGTTTGTCGGCCACTGGAATTAACATGTTCCGGGATTATTTGAACTGATGTTCTTTTACGCTGTTCATGGTTTGAAGGGCATGTCAGAAGGAAGCGATGGGGATGAAAGAACGTCCCTATAGCCTAAGCAGACATGGTCTGATAATTATGAGAATTGCGTTTTCTTTTTTATTGTAATTTAATTTGTTTTTAAATTCTATTTTATTAAGCAGACATGGTCTGATAATTATGCTTATTGCGTTTTACATGTTTTCTTTTCTTTAAAAAAAAATTGTAATCAGTTTTTAAAGTTATTTTTTATTCTATTTTTTAAATTTTATTGTCATTATAATTTTGTTGTTGTTATTGTTGTTGTCGTTGTCGTCGTCTTCGTCGTCGTCATCCTCGTCATCATCATTATTATTATAATAATAGTGGGCGGTTGGTGGGTGCTTTGAGGTGGTTTGCTCCTTCTTTCATATCAAACATTTATCGTCCTTATCTCTTCTACTTTTTTAGGTTTGTTACTCTCTTGTAACACCTCTAATCTTCTGGCGCTCATATGATCTTATGCAGTTGCGAGCGCTGTAAAACCTCTACTAAAACTAAAACTAGTAATAATAAT
>NW_004797324.1:1725262-1727280 GCF_000002075.1 Aplysia californica | reverse complement strand
TCTCTCCCTTTCACCCCCTCTCTTTTTGTCTGTCCCCTCTAATCCTTTCTCTTTCTCTCTCTCTCTGTTTCCCTCCTATTCCCTTTTACCTTCAATTTTACGAATGAGAGAAAGATTACCAAAGCTTCAGTGTCCTTTCAAGTGTTCTGGAAACTGCATAATATAATGTTGCCTCTTCCAAATCCACGTAGGCTCCTGCACTACTTTATTTGATTTCTTTTCCTTCCTTGAAATCATCAACAGTCACTATAAAAAATATTTCTGTTTCTTCAATTTCTTTTCCTTCAATGTCTTTGGTACGCCTAGTACGCCTCGTGTCACTGATTGAAAAGCCCAGAACAAGAAGCTTGTGAGTTATCTTACAAAGGGGTTAATCAACGGAAACTTACGGGACAAAAAATACCTCTTTTGTCCCGTCAGTTACCGGAACATGTCACTGAATTTCCTTTTTTTTATTGCTGCATTCAATGTGATTCTTAATATGTCTTTCAAATATTCTGGTCATTTAAAGATGAAATTAATTAATTGATATTGAATTGCAGTGTTATTATTGTAAGAAGGTATAATCCAAATGTCCTGTCAGTTACCGTGGAATATCTCAAAGATTTTGATGCGGGCTCTGGTGGAAACAATGAGAAAAAGTCCAGAGATATCTAAAAACATATTTTGGCTTTGTGCTTGGCTATAGTGCCAGAAATGATATTATTTTCACCCTAACAATAAAAAAGATCCGTATTTTAATTGCAGATTCAGAAAAGGACCTTCAATTACTTCCAGCTACTATTGTGGTGAAATGTTTGAGTAGAGAGAAGCACATCGACACAATAATGGTCATTTAATGCGTTATGTAAAGCTATAAAAGCTGACTAAACCAAACGAAATCTTCTAGAATCTCACCAATGTTGTAGACAAAATTAAAAAGCTTTCTTGTTATTCCAGTGCCTAATTCTTCTTGTGTGACAATCACTTCAAATTGGACATTGCTTGGCATTGTAGTTGTTTATGATTGCTTTTTTCTCAATGGCAGCTTGCACTTTTTCTTTCAGCATTGGTGGTCCGTTTCATCCTTTGTTTATTACCACTTCTTCTCCTGTTTTATTTTTGAAACGTTCTTCTGTGTATTCTGACCATATGTACACCCCCTTTATCCATTAAAATATTTCCTTCTCTTGGGTCTTATGAATCTTGTGAGCATCATTTTTTCTTCATACTTTGATTTTGTAGGTGGTTGGCGGGTGCTCTGGTGTGGTTTGCTCCTTCTTTCCTGTCAAATATCTGTCGTCCTTATCTCCCCTTCTTCTTTTTTATGTTTGTTACTCTCTTGTGACACCTATAATCTTCTGCCGCTCATATGATCTTATGCTGTTGCAAGCGCCGTAAAACCTCTACTAAACTAAACCATACTTTGATTTTGAAATGCACGGGATATGCATGTCTCAAGGTGGAAAATCTTGATATTGTTAGTGATATTACACCATAAATCCAAGTATCTTTAATAAATGCACAATTTTATGGGGTTTTTTTTTACAGCGTAGCGTTTTTGGTTTGTTTCTGTTTGTTTTTGTTTTGTTTTGTTTTGGGGTAGGGGGGCATGGGATTTCTCGAAGTGACATGTGCAAAACGTTGTTTAAGCGTACCCGCCTTTCTTAATTTTCTTGAAGGCAGCAAAATAGGCAGTGTTAATATCAAATGATTGCTAGCTACTATTTAGTCGGTCCAAATAATCTTTGGCTACAGAAGGGAAAAAACGAACAATTTGGAATGAGGAGTAAAGTTTTTGTTAATTAATTCATTGATGACGCACATTCTGCACACCAAAAACGCTTGAAGGCGCTCTGTTTTTAAGCACATTCAACAACGATGTATAACTTGTTTACTCATGCGGTTTTCTCATTTTGAAACTCGAGAAAGGTTGATAAAAAGGTGGATATTTTATAACATACGAAATCGTGTTTTTGCTTTGTGTATGATGGTTTGAAACGCGCAACAGCATTATAATCATTATTATTATTATTATT
>NW_004797324.1:1722768-1724403 GCF_000002075.1 Aplysia californica | reverse complement strand
CACACACACACACACACGCGCGCGTGCGCGCGCGTGCGTCCCGAATCCATTAATTTAGGTCATTTGAGACAGTTTGCTGGATAAATAGCATAATGTACAATGTACTTGTTACAACTAGGAACTGTGTTCCTTTTGTCGAAGTTCCAATACCTTTGTCTTTTATGCCGTTTATGCCTTCACAAATCTTATCGAAGGGGAACACGAGAGACAACTGAGTTGAATGTATTTGCCTTTAACATGAAGTCTCTTCAACAAGGACACCCCTGACCACTTGACCATTAATAATTTATTTATAGCCATCCATGTCCAGATGCTGTTTTAGCCAACAAGGACACCCTCCTGGTTTCGCAATGTTTGTGGGTTGTTGACGCGTGCTTTACTATGATTCTTTAATACTTTTCTATCGAATATAATAATATTGTATCCCCATTTTCTCTTTTATTCTTTGTGTTATTTCCAATAACACCTGTGATCTTCGGAGCTTATAATGACCTGTATGTCTTTCCAGCGCCGTAAAACGCTTACTTTTAAATAACTAAACGAACTCAGATTGGCTGTCATCCAATCTGTATTGCGTCGGTCAGCTGTCAAAAGGTACTAAGTCCAAACTTTGAAGAAAAAAAATATTCTAGTTTTTTAGTCTGTGGTATTAGTTGCAGGTTATAATAAAATATTTATAATATGTGAAGATTCAAATTTTAAATGTTGAAAAAGGCAAGAACAGGTACTTGAATAAGGTAGAAATGTTAACAAAATGAAGCGATATTTTCTCAAAATTTTGTTTTCTGGGCTTAGAGCTGTTGAGGGCCTTTCCGACGAATGGTAATTAGACTTTTGAAGAAGCAAGTTCGTATCCTGCTGAGGCATTTTTCCAACCTTGCCCTCCTTTCTTCGTTTTTTCTTTTTATTTAAGGCAACAAAATAATCAATGTAAAATTCCGATTCAAATGTATGTTTCCTCCTTTTGGATCTTATTATACAACCTGTATCTGAGCATCTCCCTTTCTCATATAAATCTACTTCTTTAATTTTGAAATGCACGAAATATACATAGATCTATCTCAGAAAAAAATCTTTATTTTGTTTGGATGATCTAGTGTGGTTTGTTTCTTTCCTATCCAACATCTTATCGTCCTTATCTGGTTGGCGGGTGCTCTGGTGTGGGTTGCTTCTTCTTTCCTATCAAACATCTTATCGTCCGTATCTGCCCTCCTTCTTTTTTATGTTTGTTACTCTCTGGTAACACCTCTAATCTTCTGGCGTTCATATGACCTTATGCAGTTGCGAGCGCCATAGAACCTCTACTAAAACAAATCTCTCTTACTTTTCAAAAAATCTGTGTTACTCTCTTGTAACACCTTATCTTCAGCACTTATATGACCGTATTGGGTTGCAAGTACGTAAAACAGTTTCTAAACTAAAACAAAATCCTTTTTTTCTGTCACCATCTTTAGAAACTGTGCGGGGTCTCCTCTCCCCCTGTGCCGTACCGGATCGCCAAGGCTCTGCACCCGGCCCTCTACCGGAACGTAGAGTTGGACATTGTCCAGGAGGCGAAAAGAGGTAGGAACGTCATCGAATGAGTGTGTGTGTGTGTGTGTGTGTGTTTGTGTGTGTGTGTGTGTTTGTGTGTGC
>NW_004797324.1:1715859-1717630 GCF_000002075.1 Aplysia californica | reverse complement strand
TTGGGAAGAGAGAGAGAGAGAGAGAGAGAGAGAGAGAAAGAGAGAGAAAGAAAGAGAGAGAGCGAGTATAATATGCATAATCACTCTGAACATGTTTCATTCTAGTTTTTCTTTTGCTCTAATGACCGTCCTAATTTAATTCAGATTATTTTACTCTTGCTGAAGCTCAAGTGGTCTTTGTTGGTCAATTTCGTTAAAATTATGAAACCATAATATCTTAGGTATTTTTGTTGGTTTATTTTTTTAACTCCCTGTATTTTACAACAAGGATGATAGTGAAGATGGTGACAATGATAATGTTTATGATAGTGGTGATGGTGTTAGTGGAAGTTGGAGGAGAAAGATTGACGAATTAGATGATTGATAAGTAAGGGGGCGGGTTAAAGTCAGCAATATGGCCGTACGTGGCCACAGCGATACATTATCGTCACTTTTGCTGAGTTGCTGTTTCAGTGTTTTTTACTGGCTTTTAAAGACAATTTTAAAATTGTTTTTTTCTATGATTTTATGCCATTGAATTGTCTCCTTGGAATTAAAATTCCACCTTTGAGCGACTATATTATGATCATTCTCAGTTTTGACAAATACTGTACATGACGAGGTATTTCACCCGTATTTGAGATACTAAAAAACCGACCTCACAAAAAATGGACGTCTCTAAGTATTCTACTTCCGTGAAATAATTCGTCATTTTTAATGGCAAAAACCAAATTTTTCTTCTCATGGCTTGGAATGCGGAACAGGAAAATCAACCAAGTATGACCCTAAAAATCAACGAGGTTTGACCCAAAAATTCAATCAGGTATAACTTATTTCAGAAAGATTATCCCCATAAACTTTCGCTGCTCGAAGCGACATAAAGAGGCTCAGAAAACTCGACCTTGCCTCCTACTGTGTATATCAACCTTCTATGCAGTGATTTCGCAGTTTTCGTTTCACTGCAGCTACAGGGGCTTTCAGAGATGATTTGAATGCCAGTTCAAAAGAGGATTCTCCCTCTCGCGATTCTACATGGGCATTAATTTATTTGAACGTATGACTTGCAGTGCTTCTTTGGTTTTTATCTATTTAGCCCAAAATTTTCTCGGATTATCTGTCGCTATGGGTATTAATTATAATGATTATATTATAGAATGTAGCCTCAACTAAGGGGGTCTCGTGGCATAGAAGTTGAGGTGTTCGACTCTCATTCAATAGGTCCTGGGTTCGAATCCAGATAGAGACGGAACATGTTCTACTCTAAAATGTTCTCCTTTCACATCCTTTCCTGCTCTCCAACAATGTTCTGTCGTCTGCTTTCGTCTCCACTAAGTCTTTCTGCTCCCACTGCTTCGAACCTCCTTTGCCCCCTCCTCTGGGCTCCTTCCTCTTTCTGCAGCCTTTCTACTGCTACTCCTTGGCGCCTTCTTACTGTCTTTCAGTCACACCCCCAATCTTATGGTAGGAAAGATATACACCTAGACTTCTCGGACAAAGGTGCGCACGTTAAAGATCCTTTAGTGGTTCGAATCGATAAGAGTAGTTCGGCCGCCACCAGGGCAAAAGTCAAAATTTCCTACCAACTGAAAATGTTTACTGTGTCCCGTGCGCTCATGACCTCATGCATTTGCGAGAGCCGTATCGTGATTAATCCTCAATTCACGCAAAAGGCTCAAACGTTTTCATTGGCGGGTCACATTCTAACCTTGGAACAGCAATTTGGGGCTGTCTTCGTCAAAGGGTAACCTTGTTCTGCGGTGTGAAAGTAGGCGCTTCGCTGTCACACGCAGAG
>NW_004797324.1:1711065-1713423 GCF_000002075.1 Aplysia californica | reverse complement strand
CTCTCTCTCTCTGTCTCTCTCTCTCTCTCTCTCTCTCTGTCTCTCTCTCTGTTATTTTTGTTGATACCCATGGTTTGTTGGGCCAAAGAATAAGCTGGTTCTGGTTCTGATTTTACGTTCTGTGACGGTTATTTGGACATAAGGATCAGCAGCCGCGGGTGAGTGTCCGATTTCTGTCTCTGGATGTGAAGGAATTTTGAAGGCCTCTTTGTTTTGAGTGACGTTCAGCGTTGTTATAGGCTTTCTCTGGTGTCAGGAGAAACTGAAGCTCGTGGTCCAGCATGAATTCGAGAGTGCATGAAGTTCTTAAGGTAAATTATTTATATTTATTATCCTTTTGTTTCGAACGTTAAGTGCAGGAATGTTGTAAATGTTTTTCTCTGGTGAGGAAGTAGGCATAGTTTTACTCTTTGTGGTCAATGTACAATCATCACAATGTCGTTCTATGGTATGTGGAAACTACTCTTGGGCTGTCGTACTTTTCTCCTAATCTGATCCATCCAATCTTATAATAGTTTGAGAGTTTTATGAACCTGTGGTATGAAGAGTCGGGTACGTTTATTTTACTCGGATATCGGTGCTAGTTTTGTCCAGAAAAAGTAACGTCTTGACAAAGTTGTTTTTTTTTTTTTTTAAATTTTGTGCTTGTGTGTATGTGTGTGTACTATGCAAGTTATTTACTGAGAATGCTTGGCTTACAGTGATTACTCATTTTGACCTCTCTCTCTCTCTCTCTCTCTCTCTCTCTCTCTCTCTCTCTCTCTCTCTTTCTCTCTCCCTCTCTCCCCTCTCTTTTACTCGCTCATTCTCTGTGGGTGGTTGCCGGGTGCTCTGGTGTGGTTTGTTTCTTTTTTCCTATGAAACATCTATCATCCTTATCTCCCCTTCTTCTTTTTTATGTTTGTTACTTTCTTGTAACACCTCTAATCTTCTGGCGCTCGTATGACATTATGCAGTTGCGAGTGCCGTAAAACCTATACTGAAACGAACTAAAGCTCACACTCTCGCTCATTCTCTTTCTCTCTCTGCCTGTCTAGATAAATAGGTTGGTAAGTCGACAAATGCTTAAAAACATAAACACATTGATATAGTATCTTAGACATTTCACCTTGGAGAAACTAGTTGCGAACTATACCCACTAACAGGAGTTACGGTTCGATTCTTTTCTTATCTATGTCTGCCCTTCCTTTTTTAAGGGGCTGGCGTTTTGCTGTAAGTTTCTTTCCCCACCCCGGTAATCACGTCGCCACTTTTTCACCTCGTAGAAAGTAGGACCTTAGTCAGCCTTTAAAAAAAAAACAACAACAGATGTTTCTATGCCCTCATTGACATAATTTAGGTTACTTAGGAGGCTGTAAGGGTAGACTCAAGCTGAGAGGGGTACAACATCCCTGCAGACAGACAGAGATACTCGTCAAAAATCCTGCTGACAAGGTATTGAACTCACATTTCCTATGTGAGATGGCGAAGCGCCTGACCGCTACACCACAGGCGCTGATCAAGACCCTGTGCAGCTTGAAAATAAAAAGTCAGTCGAATCTTCTTAAACAACCATCTGTCCTCGATAATCACATGTATAAACCTCCGCTTCCCCTTTTGACACATTATTATAATGGCACTGTCCAAAACGTCCACCAAAACGTTCACCTACGACTACCTACAACTCTCCTAGCCATCGTGGACAGTTTTGAGGGTATTTATAGAGGAACAGTCCCCAGCCATAGCTCAGCACCCCCAGGTCCGTGAATGGTTTCATTTTTATGTCTTCAAACCCTCAGACATGGGTGGTTGGCGGGTGTTGTGGTGTGGTTTACTTCTTCTTTCCTATCCAACGTCTGTCGCCCTCATCTGCCCTTTGGTTGTTGTTCTTTTTTGTGTTTGTTGCTCATTTGTAACAACTCGAATCTCCGGCATTTATTTGACCCGATTGTGCTGTAAGTGCAGTAAAACACTAACAAACTCTCAGGCGTAAGTTTAACTTTAGTATACAGGTCGTCTATTCAGCTGTCTTAAAGCATCACTTGGTTGCCCCCAACCGTAACAAAAATCTACAAAACATAACATCAGCAAATTCGCCACATAATATTATACATATATTCTACCCCCCCACCTCAATGCTTAATACTTGGATTACTGATTTCTAGTAAATTTGGTGTCTGTTTGTTCTGCTAATAATTTAATTAGGAGCGCTGTTATTTGGGAAGTTTGCGATGAAAACTTAGATGGCGAAACTGGCTGAGTGCGAATGAGAAATAGGCCCTTCGAATTCTCAGAGTTAAATCACAACCAGACGGCCCTATCGTTATTGTGTTGGGAGTCATTCTCTTTTCTCAAACTGAAACTGTGTCGATGAGGGCG
>NW_004797324.1:1708711-1710888 GCF_000002075.1 Aplysia californica | reverse complement strand
CTTGATCTCCCCTTTTTCTTTTTTGTGTTTTTTACTCTCTTGTAACACCTAATCTTCGGCACTAATATGACCTTATTGTGTTGCAGTGCCGCAAAACACTTACTAAAAAAATCTTCAGCACTTGTAGGACCAAATGGTAGTGCAATTGCCGGAAAATCTTTAAAAAAAAAAAAAGAAGAAGAAAAAGCTCTCTAAAAACACTTCAAATCGTCGACGCTTATTTTATGACAAAGTTGTGTTGCAAATGCCGTAAAACTTTTACTTGAACTAAACTAAAATCGCAGATTCAGGATGCGTAGACACCAAAGGAAAAAGAGGCTAAAGCAGCAACTACACTTAAATAACTGGTGCCTCTATGAATAATTTAATGGCTCAAGCATAAGAGAAGACCCAATCCCATCTCTGCACTTCCTTCCAGGTCTCTGTTGTGTTTATTTACGAGAAGTGTTCAATAAGCGTATGAAAGGAAAGAAGCAAGCAGTAAGGTTAAATTAAATTTGACACACACAATGGTGCTACTCTATAATATACAAATGTAGCTTTTTCCCTGTAAACTGATTCACTTTTGCCATCTTTGACCTTCAAAAAGTCCTTGAACGCAAAATGACCTCAGATGGGACCCTAACCATTCCTCCTCTGCAGACTTATCATAATGTAATGTTCATCACTCTTGAAAAGCAGTCCTTTGATGACTTTTTTCAGATTTGGAAAAAGGAAACAGAGGGTGCAATGTCCGGTAAATTGGGCGGGTGTGGGGGCATTTCGTAGTCACACTGCTTTGCTGTCTGACTTTCACTCACTGCTATGTGCGCTGGACCTTTGTCTTGCAGCAGGATGATTCCTTTTTACTACATCCCTCGTTTTTACTTGGCCAAGGTTGATCGTATTATTATCAACAATATCGAATGATAGCCCATATTGAGGCTATTTTCAAAGTAGTCTATCATAACGACATTTTCCCTGTTCCATTAGCAGGATTACATAACCTTTCCACTTGAAGGCTGTACCTTGGCCTTCTGTGGCAATGGGGGTGGAGTTTTGTAACATCAAAGATTAATTTTGTTCGGGATCAAAATGTAATCAAATTAATGGTTTATCCTATTTTACAATTGGATTGAAAGTTGATACCGTGCGCGTTATTTACAGCAGTCAAAGTTTTGTTGCTGCGGTAATTGTTATCCTGTCTGTCTGTCTCACTTTTTCACAGCACTAAATCAGCGTTATTATGTCAATGTGCTCCTCTTTATTCAAACGAACGAACAACGCTTTGTTTTTGAACTGGTGTCAAATGTTGTTGTGAGATTACGGGTTCGGGGGCTCATAGTGTCCGTGTGAAAGGCACTTTACACGAATTTCTTAGGCTATAATTTGGTTCCGTAGTTTTGAAGATGGACTTTAAACTCGGAGGTACCGGCTTTTAAACCACCTAATCGTGAAACCTATGCCATTTCACATTTTACGGATGCATTGAACACGTGCAACAGCGTTTCAATGGAGGCTTTGTTCATTTTTGTTGCGCCTGCTGTTTAAGTACATGTTTTCTTTTTAAAATATACCTACTGATACTTTCTTCAGAAAATGTTGAACTTCATTTTGCTATATTAAACAGTTTCATAAGAAGGCGGGTGCTTGGAGGGTGCCATTGATGGTGTCTAACTTCTTTACTTTCTCTCTGCTGTTTGTCAGTCTTTCTCCAGCACTAAATGACCATTTTTATGTCGATGTGCTTCTCTTTATTAAAACAAATATACGTAGCATAAGAAAAGAATTCAATCTTGATAATTTTTTAGAGCGATAGTCAAAAGTCATCGTTGATATTGCTTCCATTAAAAGTGGCGTCATCTGTCAGTATTCAATACCTACGTTCCCTACTATAAGTATAAGGGCTCTCACACTGTTCATCAGATTTTCTTAAAACTCCACATGCAGCGTTCCAGAAAGATAGACGTCACATTCTCCCAGTTCCATTGCTGTAGGACAATTCCTCCACAGTCAGGGTAAAGACTTATAGTTAACGCCCCTCGTATTAACCAAGATCCTAATGACGCTCTCGAAATCCCACAAAGTGGAAATCACTTTCAACGTGACCTTTTTTTTAATAGCGAAAGAGTCAGAGAGCGAGCGAGAGACGGAGAGAGAGAGAGAGACAGAGAGACAGACAGACAGACAGACAGACA
>NW_004797324.1:1706008-1706966 GCF_000002075.1 Aplysia californica | reverse complement strand
CTGCCTGCCTGCCTGCCTGCCTGCCTGCCTGTCTGTCTGCCTGCCTGTTTCTCTGTCTGTCTGTCTGTCTGGCACGTGCGTTCTTGCATAGACAATTTAGTAAGGTCGGCTTGAAGCTGCGTTTAGGTAAGCTGTATTTGAGCGTAAGGCTTTGAGATTACTTTTGTGCGGAAAGTAGCACATTAGAACTGGCGTTTAGAGCTCCCTCGGGCAGTCAGAAAAAAAGCTTTAAAGAAATACAACTATGTACATTCAATGCGGGAAGTTTTTTCTATTTTAGTTGGGTCTGACGTGTTTTGTCGGTGGTTGGGGGTTGCTCTGGTGTGGTTTGCTCCTACTTTCCGATCAACAATCTGTCATCGTATCTCTCCTCCATCTTTTCTGTTTGTTTGTTTCTTGTAACACCTTTAATTTTTAGCCCTTATATGACCTATTTATATTCTGTTGCAAGTGCCGTAAAACTCTTATGAAACTTTTTTAAACCTCTTATTATAGTCCTTCAAAAACTCTTACTAAAACCAATTTAAAAGTAAACCAAAATATCTGTTATCCTCCTTATTTTTTCCTTCGTATTTTTCTCTCTTATAACACCACTATTCTTTCACACTTGTATGGTCTATTTGTGTTGCGAGTGTTGTAAAACTCTTACTAAAACTGCGACTAAGCAATGGGTTTGGCGCCCTTATGTCCGGAGCCAGTAGTGTAAGGGTTAGAATGCACCAATGCAAAAAACACGAGTTCTATTTCTGTATGAGTCCGGGTTGGTCCTCAGAGGTAGGATCGATGCAGCCTGCCTCCAAAGGAGATATTGACAAGCCTCCAAAGGGATGGTATTAAGAATTCTGTGTGTTGTAGCTGTATGTGAACGCTTCTCACAACAAACGCATGTGGGGTGGTTGGCGCGTGTTTTAGTGATACGATTTGCTCCTTCTGTCCTAGCAAACATCTATTGTCCCTC
>NW_004797324.1:1703180-1704648 GCF_000002075.1 Aplysia californica | reverse complement strand
AACAGTAAGAAGAAACCTAGGAGTAGCAGTAGAAAGGCTGCAGAAAGACTTGGGCGCCCAGAGGAGGGGGCAAAGGAGGTGAGGGGGTGGGGGCAGAAAGAGGAGACGAAAACAGACGACAGAGCATTGCAGGAGAGCAGGACATGAGGTGAAAAGAAGCAATTTTAGAGAAGAAAAATTTTGGTCGCTACCCGGATTCGAACCTGGGACCTTTGAATGAGAGGTGAACACCTTAACAGACGAGAGCCCCGCGGAAAAAGTTTGGTATGTACCACTATCTTGTGACAGAAATAAATCTGGACTCAGGACGATTCCATTAGTACTTTCGCCTGACCAAAGAACAAGTTCCGATATTATGATTTTAACTTGATGAAAACGAAACAGCAGAAACACGTAGTTCTTGTAAATCTCTCGGGAATAGCTAACTACCGGTGTTCGTATCGCTGCGTGATGCGTATTTGAACAACGCCTCGATCGTTGGAATACGCATCACGGACAACGCACCACGCTCACATGGGTGCACTTTTGTTTAATTTCCATTGTAACGTTCTTTACGCATTACGCTTTGTGCACTGCGCATTACGTACACACGGAAACGGGCTTTGCTTGACCTAGTATTCATATCTGAGTGTATCGTAAACGTTTTATGGTTCAAAAAAACCCAGAGTAACTTAGTGGGTGGAGATATTGACAAGCCTCCAAAGGGATGGTATTAAGAATTCTGTGTATTGTAGCTGTATGTGAACGCTTCTCACAACAAACGCATGTGGGGTGGTTGGCGCGTGTTTTAGTGATACGATTTGCTCCTTCTGTCCTAGCAAACATCTATTGTCCCTCTCTCTCCTTCGTTTCTGTGTGTTTTCTCTTTAGTAAAGCCTCTAATCTTCGGCCCATATATAGATCTAACCTACTAATTTGTTGCAAGGGTTGTAAAACTTATTAATTTAAAAAAATTTTTTTATTAACGCAACAAATGCGCCAAGGACCACCCAGAGATATTAAACCGGCGTCTGCGGTGTAGCAAGGCTAACATAAGTTTGACAGTGTTAAAACGATTCTTGCGCCTATGCGATGTTGGTGGCGATTAATGAGAGAGAACGAAGAAAAACAACAAAACAACAACAAACACATCCGGATGAAGTTTTAAACTTCAAACAATCAGCTGCGATATGCTGCACGTTGTGTAATGATGTACTATTAAATCAAGGGTTTGTGACGCATTTGTTTTCTTTACATCTTATTTAACCCCTGACCTTGACACTGACGCCCCAGGAAAAATGACTGCCCATGTCCATTGCACATGTGTTATCTTGCATTTCTCTGCCTTTCCTCTTCCTAACTCTGTCATCTTAAAATAAAAAAATTGATAATGGTTACAAAATCCAGTCGGAAAACCCTTAAATGTTTGTCCTTATGAGTGGGAACCCTGTCTGTCTGCCTGTCTGTCTGCCTGTCTGTCTGTCTGTCT
>NW_004797324.1:1700686-1701761 GCF_000002075.1 Aplysia californica | reverse complement strand
GGGGTCGTGTTCAATTTTTTTAAAGGATAAGAATGAGGACTACCGTTAGGGATTGTGTTAAGGTTAACGAAATGTTATTGAGGGCAGTAGCTTGTAGACCATCAACTGGAACGATTATGAAAATAGTCCGATGTTAGGTAGGGCATCCAGGAGATTTTTAAAACCAGCACGGTCGACCAAGTGGACTAATTCCATAGAACCACCGCACTAGAGATCATGGTTTGCAACACATGTGGAATGTTCGGTAGAACTAAACATCCACTCTCTATTTGGGACCTAAGCCAAGTTCTCATGTGTACGCAATGCGTAGTGCGCAATGTGTAATGCGTATTGGCGGGTGCCGCTGGCTGGTCCTACTTCTTTACTTTCCTTCGCTGTTGTTTCTGTTTGACTGTCTTTACTTTTTTCCAGCGCTAAATGACCAATATTGAGTCGATGTACGTGTCTTTACTAAAACAAACAAGTAATGCTTATTTCCATTTTCCTTGTGTACGTGTATATTAACGTTCGTGATCCGTCAGTTTGTTCTTTTGACTCGAAACACTTCACAGTAGAGCTATGGCTTCCTGGTTGTCTAGATATGACAAAATGCGGAAACGGGAAGATGAGTTTGAAGACTTTACAATTATTGGAATCATGTATTACTATCTTAAGAGATTGAGAAAAAGACAACACAGGTGGTGAGTACATGAAATATTGTAAGAAAGGAAAATGTGGTTTTTGTTTTGTTTTTGTAAGTGTTTTACGGCGCTCGCAACTGCATAAGGTCATATTAGCGCGCGGGATACATTAAACATTTTCAGTTGGAAGGAAATTTTGAATTTTGTCCTGGTGGCGAACGAAGCCTACTCTTATGTCGATTTATTAAATTGTTTTTTAACGTGCGCAACTTGCACACTGACCCTCCGAGATTTTTCGCCCTTGTCCGAGAAGGCTAGGTGTAGATCTTTCCTACCACAAAATCAGGGGTATGGCTGAAAGACAACAGTAAGAAGAAACCTAGGAGTAGCAGTAGAAAGGCTGCAGAAAGACTTGGGCGCCCAGAGGAGGGGGCAAAGGAGGTGAGGGGGTGGGG
>NW_004797324.1:1696505-1698714 GCF_000002075.1 Aplysia californica | reverse complement strand
TAGCGGTGAAACCTGATGGCGCTTAAATGACCAAAATTGTGTCGATAGTGCCGTAAAACATCTACCCAATCAATCAAAATAAAAAAAGTCTGTAGCAGAAACAGATGTTACATAGGATGTCCTGCCTCTTATATGTTGCATGGGCTAAAGGAGCGTTAAGTAAAAAAAAAAAACCACACAAAAATACTCCAATGACGCTAAAACTGTCGTAGTGTCTATAGCTTCTGTTCTTGAACTTGCGAAACTTATCAGTTTAAGCCCTTTCAGAGTTGAAATGTTGTATGTTTAATGAGGTGTGGGCAAAACTTTGATCTGTCTTCCCAATTTCCCCCTTTGTTTTCAGTTTGGGCTCAAATGTACAAAAAGTCATCCTCATTCTGAAGTCGTAAAAATTTGGTAAAAGTTATTATTCCAAAGTTACTTATTGAAAGTTTTTATTATGTCGAAGTTATTTGGTAAAAGTATTGTTGCCGGGCAGGACTTGCGTTAAAATTGTGTCAGTGATATTGAGACACCTCCAAAGCTTCCACTCGTAGATTCAAATTGTCAGAGACGTAGACATGTACAGACTCTGGGCCCATTCTTTCCATTATCGTCACATTATTGTCGCTTTATGGGAGTGGTGCGGGGTCGAAAGGTTCAAAAACTCGGAGGTGTAAATATTATTCTCAGATGTCAACGTATATCACTTGTAATCTTCCCTCCAGTCCCCCTCCTCAAACCACGTTTCTATAAGAAACAACGGCTACAGCCGACCTCTCTACACCACGCCTCATGTAAAGGTGAAAACTGGCTGGCTTGCAAGAGGAACGCCCTGCCAATATGGGCCATTCAGCGTTGTTGTTGGTGTTGACAAAAAAGAAAATAAATGTAAATGGGGCCGCTCGCCACTGGCAACGCCCTCGACACAGCTCAGCGGAGGTCATGTGCTGATCGAAATGACGTGACGAGAAATCGCTCCTTCCCACCATCCGACGGTTCCGGATGGCGAAGCACAACAGATTAGATCTGGCAGTAAGAACCCCTGCTCTATGATATGGCCACATTTATTATACGTATGTGCTACTGTGCCTAGTTGTAATGTTGACCTGAGGGCCATAACTGTAGCTCATTTTTGTTGACAGCAGTCGGGGTTGACACTGATTCAATACTGATAGAAGTCAGCTCGGGGTGGGTTTTTTCTGCTTCTCTTCACCTGGAGAAATGGACAGTGAATTAAGTTGATATCATGGATTGATTCATTCTCCGCACGTTCAAGCGATTTATGATCGGGTGAGCCAGACGCACAATGTTTCTCTTTTGTTTGTTTGCTTTTTGGCCGTTGCATAATAATTATTTGCTAAATACCCTTGGACATGTTCGCTTTATATTCCGTTTATAGGTCTTGTCTACGTTTGCAAAATGTGGGCTACAAAGAGTACTGTCTAAAGGACGGTGCCCCCTTTTTAAAAATACAATAATTGTATAGTCTAACGGTGTTGATCAAGCGTACTTTGCTCAGTTAGTGTGTCTGTCTCATATGTTCATGTAACCTACCATGCTGTTCAGCCTACATGAAATAAGAGAGAGAGAAAGAATAATATGCCATTTTCATCCATTTTAGAATGTTAGTTTTGCGTGGAAACGCATGCGCATTCCCAGAGTGCGACGTTATAGTGTATGCGACAGACAAGAGTAGTAACACGCAGAAGACGTGAGTTCGGTTCCCAAGTGAGGAAACGTTTCGTCATGGTATATCCCCCGTCTTTCTGTTGGGACGTTGTAAATCCCTCTCAGTCGAAGCAGCTCGCTCCCGAAATGATCTAAATAGTGTTGGTATGGACTTTTAAAAAAAAAATTCATTTAGAATTAAGAAATTCTGAAACAAACAAAACGAGTCCACGTATTTTTAAACCGATGTAGCCAAAACAAGGTGAAATAACAGCCTAAGAAACCAGTTGGTCAACAGATCCTTACGCCGTCAACTGTCTTTCCCCGGAGCTATGATGTCGTCCTGTAAACTACACCCGACATCGGCGGAGATATCTGAGATACATCGCCCATTAAGACAGTGCTACCACGACAGGGGGATGATTGTGTACAATGTGTGTGTGTGTGAACAGAGGGTGGGGATGCATAGATCGACATAAGATTGACGGGTTGATTGATTTCTGTTTGGGGTAGGGCAATACTACTACTACTACTACTCTCACTCTCTCCCTCTCCCTCC
>NW_004797324.1:1692419-1693824 GCF_000002075.1 Aplysia californica | reverse complement strand
TCTCTCTCTCTCTCTCTCTGGTCTCTACCTCTCTCTCCGTCCCTCTTGTTTCCCTCCTCTCTCTCATTATCCTTCCCTGTCTGTACCGCTGTCTCTTTGTCTCTGTCTCTTTCCCTGTCTTTCTCTGGTTAGAAGTGCCAGTGATAAATCCTACGTCTTAGTCTCCCTGGGTTTTTTTCATCTTCGTCTTTAGTACCACACCGATAGTATGCCTAGGTAGTTTTCAATACTTTTGATAACTGTCGTCTGATGTGTCATTGAGTGGTAATACATGTATTATTCTTAAACATGATTTCGGTGGATGGGTGAAGATTCTCTGGCAGCGGTCTTTTAATTGTTTATACAGCATCAATTCATATTATTATACAATAATATCATTGATCTTTCACTGACCAATACCGCATTTGAATTTCAGTAAGAAAAGGAAAAGTTTACCAATGCTCAGTGCACTGACATAACGCTATACTGGTTTTTAAATGTTTTATCCATAAATAGGGAAGAATAATGAGATGTAATTATAAATTTTATTATTATATTTCAAGAACCTTGACTGAATAATGCTGCAAGATCACTAGGAGATCTCCGTTACATTGTGTGTCTGTGTTGCAAGTGGCTTGACTTTATCCCTTTGTCCGCGTTTTCGTAAAATCTGTGAATTTCATTTCCGAAGGATTGTTGTTTTAATTTGCCCCTGGGCGTGTGTGGGATCTTTTTAATATGAATAAAACTTTTAATTAAAATTACTTTTTCAAGTTACAGAAAGTTGAAGGGTAAACTCAGTCAGTGAGGGCTTACACTACCACCACATTTTTAAAAAACTGACGTCGTTTATTTTTAAATGATGTCTACAGTACAGTTGGCCATGCATGAACTTGGCTTTTTTTTTTCTTTCATCATGTAGGTGTTTTTACGCCCGCATTTACACAATTTAGGTTGTTTAGGAGGCGGGCTTACAGCCATGCCTGTCAGGACCAAGCAGAAAGACCAAGTTGCTCGACAAATATTATACCCCCTCGGAAATCGAACTCGGGTCTACTGTGTGTGACAGCAAAGTGTCTAAGCGCGACACCACCGACACTGGTGTGAGAGAGAGGGAGGGAAAACGTGTGACAGATAGACAGACAGACAGCATGGTGAAGGGAGTAGTCTTTACATTAAGATATAAAAAAGAGGAAGGTAGCGAAGGAAAGAACAAGAGGTGATATGAATGTGAGGGCTTGGCGTTATGGTTTCGAAATATCTATTCCTTCTAATATTGGATGTTAACCCCATCAAAACAACCCACCTGCAGTCGTCCCGCTTGTACCTTTGGCGGCCAGCGTGAGCGCCAAGTAGTATGAACTTATGAACACCCCATCCCCTTTTTGTGCCATTCTCTCTCTCTCTCTCTCTCTCTCTCTCTCTC
>NW_004797324.1:1688594-1690684 GCF_000002075.1 Aplysia californica | reverse complement strand
GGGGGGAGGGGGTGGAGAGGTAGGGAATAGAGGGAGAGGCAGAGAGAGGGAGATTCAGAGAGAAAAATGATGAATCGGGGAGAAGTTGGATAGTGACTAGCGAGGACCGGAGATATCATGTGACAAAGGGAAAAGGGGGTGGGGGTGGTGTGGTTATGGGGATAGGGAAGAGAGAAGAGATAGGTTTCGATGTTCGATGACAACAGTGATAGCAGCTGCTCTTGTACACGCCGCCGGCCCGACCCGCCCTGCCCATCGCTGTGGCCTGGGGTGCACACAGGTTGCCTTCTCAGAGGCCACCAGACGACGGATGCTCTGACGCACTTGCTTCTCCTCATTCTTGTTACTGTTACCCTCGGACTGGTTTTGGGGGCGAATTGTTGCTGCATTTGTCCTCCTATCCCAAAGGAGTTGAGTGGTTTTCCATACTTTTCCATCTGCAGGTATGGACACTTCAGTTTTTGGTATTTAGTCAATGATGAGTTGTCTACAGCGTTATGATACAGATTTTCTGTAATGTTAAATTGTTACATATAAATGTCAGAAGTTTGGTTGTTTCACGCAGACGATCTGTAAATATGTAGGCAATAGCTGAATATCATTTGAATGATACTCTCTAGCAACACCTCTAACCTCTGGCGCTTTTAAATATAGTTTAATTGTAATGCGTGTGCCGTAAAATTATTGCAAAAACCTAAACTTAGCTGAATACCAACTGGCCACAAAGGCCTACTTATTGCTGTAAATAACTTGGATTGATGCTGAAGTAAGGTCATTCTAATGTAAATACGTGCGTGAGCGGCTGCTTCAACAGAGTGATAAGTTTAGGCTGCGGTCGCTGAACATTAAGATTCTCCTGTTTATTGAGCTGTAGGAAACAACCAAGCTGCCAGTCACATGATGCCTGGTGGAGCCTTCTCTTTTCTACCATTGTTGTGTGGAAAGTATTAATGCACGCTCTAAAATCACGGCGTGGTATATTATAAATTCCGCCACGTGGACAAACGAAACACAAAGGGACGCCCTGTTGGCCCGGCTGCTGTTTCGCTGGGTTACTGAACGGATGGCCTTCGTTCGAATTCCAGACTGGGCGTTCTTGAGCTCTAATCGTTTTGTCTAGTTTTTCAAGGCTCTCAACCCATTTGGCTTGGTTCCACCAGAGACGGATGTTAAATTCGAAGGTCCCGCTCTTTAGGTAACGTAATAGTGTTGATAAAGGTTTTAAATCCCATACGCTTTCACACTTATTTACGACTTACAAACGTTTAAGTTTTAAAGAGTTTTGCTGTCTGAGTATCTCTTCCTTCGTGACTTTGAGGCATCTGCGAATTTTGCGAAGTGCAGGGTGGGGGAGAGATTGCCCAAAAATGTAATTTTGTAGAGTATTTGACAGGGCCATTAAGAAAAGTACATCTACCGTCCATATCTTTTTCCCTTCCTTTCTTTGTATACTATTACTCTGTGACTCGTTAATACTCGTAGTACCTCAAATTTTCAACACTTATAACTATGACCTGTATGTGTTCAGAGTGTCGTAAAACTCATACCGAAATTAACTTAAATTAGGAAAAATGAGGAAAATGTAATTTAGATGGTGTTGACCGTTCCGATTGCTTTTGAAAAATAAAAGCAGTTTTGTTGAATGCGATAATTTTGTTCTTTTTTAAATTGTTAACTTGCAACATGTTTTACTTTATCATTATTCTTAAAAAAAAAAAAAAAAAAAAACACCAAAAAAGAAACCCATACATTTTCTCAAATCCCAACTTATGCGGAACATTTCTCTTTGTCTTTGTTCTTTATTTTGAAATTAAAGCTGCTTTGTAGTATTGATTGCCCGAATTTGGCCATGAGCCAGCTAAGAAATCAGGTTAGGCGAAATAAAACATTGATTATGAGCGACAATCACAATGGACGGCCGCAATGATACTATCAGAAACAAGAGATTGCTTTAACTGTGTCACGGCGACTTTTCAGTAACAAAGAGATTTTGAATCTCCTTGTTTAACACACGTGCGTGCGCACAACACACGCGCACACACACACACACACACTACACGCACGCATACACACACACTACACACTACACA
>NW_004797324.1:1686215-1688158 GCF_000002075.1 Aplysia californica | reverse complement strand
ACACACACACACACACACACACACACACACACACACAAAGAATTCGAGCGCGATATCCTAATATAGTAATAGAAATGTCGCATGTACACCTACATAGCCAACATAATAATAATATACCTCGATACCATTACAGTTTTCTGTCGAAGTACGGTTTGTTTGGAGTTGTCGCATTTCAATTGTTTGCCCTTTGGGTAAGTGAACTACAGGTATTGCGACAGCGGTCACTCACAGTTTTCCCTGTAGTGTTTCTCTACCGTCTTATAAACGGTGCTACTGTTGAAAGAACCGCTGAGCCAGTTACGAGAGCTTCATGTTCGTGTGTGTATTAAAAAAAAAACTCTTCTAAAAGTTCAATATCCGCTAGGCGTATCAACTACCTACTTACAGAGTGGATGGGTTTTTTAAAAACGTGTCGATAGTGAGCTCATTTCAATGTACATTTATCCGGGTGGTTGGAGGGTACTTCTGCACTATCCATCTGTTATTTCTGTCTGTCTGTGTATCTGTCTTACTTTTCCCCAGCACTAAATGACAGTCATTTTCCGATGTGTTTCTCTTTACTCAAAGCAGGGTTCCCATTCAACCGTGATAACAGGGGCAAAGCCAGGAATTTTAAATCAAGATTTTCCCAGTTTGGGAACACCTTAAAAATGAATGAATGCGAAAATAAACGGAAAGAAAACCGGGAAAGCAAAGGGCTACCCATCATTATCAATTTGGCAGAATCGTAAAGTTGTTGTTTTTTCTCCATTTATTTTTCGAAAATACGATCCTAACACCCCTAATTTCGATTTTTTAGAAAATGATTTGGTTTCACACTACGGATTGCTCAACTGTAAAAAAAACAAAACCCAAGAGTTTTTATATCCTTTATGAGTGGAAACCCTATCAAACAAACAATATAACTTTCCCATTAAAGTAAGGGACAGTAAAGCTAATATTATTCACGTGAGCTTCCATTCTGTAATTTACCTGTCCGTGATATATTTTTAAAAACTTAAATCTTTAAAAAACAACAACAACAACGAAATACGACGAGTCCTCGAAAGCAATTAAAACGTACAGCGACTTTAGAGTTTTTGCGGGGGTTTCAGGCTTTATGTTGATAAGATCTATCCGCCTGAGATCAGTTATAAACTATTATTTACGTTTAATCGGAATGCAGCGCGTTTTAAAGAAATGTAATAGGCATTATGGACGTCATTGTTGGAGCGTATCGCCGTAGATCACAAACTATAATCGTGGGAGGACATCTGGGGGAGGTAATTACGTAGCTGTTGACTTATAGGAAATTGCTGGTTGCTATAGATCTTGTGTCTTAATCACAGTAGGACCGGGTACTGTCAATACTGACGAAATAACACAGAGGCCAGACGACACGGATAAATATACGGTGTTGCTCGAGTCTTTCCTTCGTGGTTGCTTGCTGGCGGGTGCTCTCTTGTGATTTTACCCTTCTTTCCTATCAGATGTCTATCGATTTTACTTCTCGTCCTTCTTTCCTTTGTATGTTACTCTCTAGTAACACCACTGATACTCGGTACTTACATGGCCTAATTTTGTTGCAAATGCCGTAACACGCTTACCTTCTTTTTCCCCCCTCCTTCTTTTATGTGTGTTACTCTCTTGTAACACCTTATCTTCAGCACTTATATGACCTAAGTGTGTTGCAAGTGCCGGAAAACTCTTACTAAAAAAACCACTTTTACTTACAAAATCAATAACAGCTGACAAACTAATATTGGACACTATGGGGTGGTCTGGTACGTCTATTTTTATAGCACTTTTGCCATGGCCTTTTGTGACAGACGAAATAGAGCCGTTGTCTTGCTGATAGTTTATATAGTGGCCAATGTCCTAACGCCTAACTTAACAGTGCCAGAAACAACAAGGTTTAGTCTCTGTGACAGACCGTACCTGGCAGTTGTGGTGGGACTTGTTCA
>NW_004797324.1:1682304-1684050 GCF_000002075.1 Aplysia californica | reverse complement strand
GAGAGAGAGAAAGAATTCAGAACAAAATAAAGTGCCAACTTTTTTTTATTCGAGGGTGGAGTCTCAAAAGTTGTTTATCACTGTTCAGAAGTATATAGGAATTTTTTTTCAGACTCGAAAGTAGTCAATTGTAAGTACCACCACTAGATTTTTATAATGTTTTCTCAGAATATTTAGCAGCCACTATATTTAGCCCCCGCTTTTGATCATTGTGTTCAAGTTTTTACTATACTCGAACAGTTGTCGGTCACGGGTAGTTTATTCGCTTTCTCTCGATGTCGACGGAGATAAAATGTTATGTTTCTTCCCCAAAGGCTCTCTTTCATTTATTGCAGTTTAGAATTGCTATAGAAAGTAATAAATGTCGGGCTCTGCTTTGTCCGCCAATAATCCCTTGCTTGCCATTATGAGATTTTCATAGCACGAATATGTGACGTCTTTGAGTTAGATTGTAAAGGACAGCTTATACTCCAAAAGCATACTTTGAAGATTTGCAACGGTCATAATAATATATACCGTCTGAGAGTTGTATTTTTTATGCTGGTGGGTGAGCGACGCCTTAATCTTTCACTATTATACTTTTGCGGGGCTGCTGAAAGAAATCAAAATGCTCTCTAATGTATCTTCTATTGAAAGCTAGCTTAATGGAAGGCTTAACTTAGACGATGCTATAAATACAATTAGTATCCTACTTATTTGATTGTCATGATTTTCTTCATCTTTTTCGTTTCCTGTTTGATTGTAAAGATTTTCCTTTTTTTCCGGTTTCCTTTTCTGCTGTTCGGTCTCTTTCTTTCTTCTTTTTTTCGGCCCCTCCTCCCATCTTCCCTTTTCTCACTTTTCTTTTTTTTTTTTTTTTTTTTCATTCGAAGCTGAATTTTAGAGTGATTTGTAAGCTGTTGTTCTTACTGGCTTCCCTCTTGCCTGACAAGTGCAGTGTGAATTGGCGTCCGTGCTCTCTCTACCGTCTGTTTTCTTACCCATACATTTTTACAAAATGGGTCTTCTGTTTCAGGGTTTTTTTTCTTGGGTCTCTTTCTCTTCCTTCTTCTCTGTACGATGTACTCAAGTTACACTTCCAGTTCTGTGTTAGGCAGTCGTTATGACCTATCTGTGTTGCAAAATTAAAAAGTTTGTTTTTCCCTTTCGTACACAAGGCGCCACACTCCTTTCGAACCTTTTTTCCTGTTAGGCAATTGCTGTATTGTTTATAGCTTTTAATTTTTCTGGGCTGTTAAGCTCCTGCGCTGTATATTGTTTAATATTGTATCCGTAGCTGGATATAATTGTAATCTGGCAGGCAGACTGCCAAACAAGTTAGGGTTAGCTCTCTTCCGGTTGAAGTTTGGTCGGAATAATATGTAACAGGTCTCTGGTCTCCACCTCGTTATATGCAATCGTCACAGAGCAGATCTGACAAATCTGGGAGATCCTTCGTGTCAACAGACAGGTGCTGGAGAAGATTTTGCGACTGGCAATAACAACAGTCGCGGCGGTTATTAGGGTCAAAGGGTTGGTTCCCGTCGAGTCGACAACACGCGCTGCTAAACTGTTGTCCGGCGTCTTTGACTCGCTGAAGACCGATCGTAATCTGGTCGTTCGACAACGCTTCAAGAAGCGTTCTTTTGGGGCTCTAAGAAAACCGACAAATATTTCTGTATTTATAAAAGAAACCCCTGAAATAAATAAACTTTTAAAACAATATAATTATGATACTTTTTACACGCATTGTTTCTCTCTCCCCCC
>NW_004797324.1:1678925-1681707 GCF_000002075.1 Aplysia californica | reverse complement strand
ATATATATCTATATATATATATCTGTCTGTCTGTCTGTCTGTCTGTCTGTCCCCATGACACACAATACTCGTGTGCTCCTGCCCCCATTAAAAAAAAAAATTTCATTGAAAAAAAAACAACAACCCACACCCATTGCCGATCCGTTCTGGATTGTTTTATTCCAGTATCCGGTACCGCTAATTATCATTCGAAATTGTGTGAAGTTTTGTGGAACTCTCAGTATAAATAAAAACTCCGGAAAAGGTTCGGCTGTTGGACAAGGAGTGTATGCCTACTCTTCCCCCGGAAAAGGCACGCAGTATCTGTAATGATAGCTGTAAAAAGAGCAAACGTAAAGTTTTGAATATGAAACATGACAGTTACATAAGTTGCGTCCATTGCGCAGCCAGTTAACGAACTACGCTGGCTAACTACTAAATGCCTCAATAGGACCCCCCCATAGTGAGCCAAATGGCTGTTACATTTGTTTACCTCTTCGTGAAGAGCATCGCGACGTGTCAGAAGTTAGAAAACGAGACTTTTTGCAGGAGTTGGACCTCCCTTGTGGTTGGATTCAGTTCTATGGTCTACTTTTCATAGTCTCGATGCGTGGGTATACGTCGTCTCACCTTTGCTAGAAAGTGTGAATAGTTGTATACGTTTACACCTTTACCTAGACAATTACATTAATTGAACTTGGAAGGAAGAGAGGGGGGGGGGGGGTCTAAAGTCTGGCTGTCAAAACCAACCTTGACATCTCTATAGAAAGACGAATCAAATTTTAATAGAGGTCTCCGTGTGATATAAGCGACTAAAATAGATGTCTCCTTGTAGAAATCGAACCCACGTTTCTCATAAGCTAGGGCAGGTAGCCTTACCATCATGTCACTAACTGCGTTGTGTTGTACAGCATGTGCTATCCTGTAGCGTTGTGTTGTGTAGCGTGGCAATTCTATAGAAATAAGAAAACTAATAGATGTCTGCGTGTGATATAAGTCAATAAATTAGGTGTCTCCACGTGGGACTTGAACCTTATCATTAGGTCACAGACAGCCTTGTGTTGTATAGGGTTTTCTATGCCATGAGAGAAAAAAACCCCGATATTAACGGCACACGGGTTTACAATTATTAATGTGCTCGGTATTCGTTGGGCGGCAACCTTATTCGAAACAATATTTTTAAAGCTAGCATAACAACCAACGCTCGCGTTTTCTTAGCGAATGGTTATGATACAACCCTTGGTTAACCACGAAACCTGCATATACTGTTGTGTAAAACAGGAAAAGTGTTATGTATAGCTTTTGGGTCTTGTGTGTTCGTTGCTGTGTCAGCAGAAGGCAAGGGGTAGGGCTAGTGGCCATAGGCGACGCCTGCCTGCACTTGGTGAACCATTTTGGGAGTGACAATGCATCCCACTCCCAGTGTAATTACACAAGTGGGCGCAAAAATAGGCGTACAATATCACAGTAAATTCAGTAATAATTTTATGGTATTTTCAACCTTACTTGGACGCGCAGAAAAAAAGCCGCCCTTGCTGGGGAGAACGTTGAAAAAATATTGCCCATGAAGACGAACTTAGGTTATTACATAATTGAAATCGCAAGGCTCAAGGCTCAGACAAATGGAATCAAAAGTTATTCGCAAAAAAATGTTTTCATGTTGGGCGAGCTATACAACGTATGACACTGTCCCGCGTACTATTAGTATTAGTACATTTTTAAATATTGACTCTGTATTAGCATTATCAAACATTGAGGTGTGGCCCACCCGTAACTCAGTCGTTTCTCTTGTTTGCATTTGATAGTATGAGGTTTTGTTGAATTCATACTGACGTCTGTGGTGTAATGGATAGGCCTTTTACTTTTGCTCGCACAAAGCGTAAGTTTGATGGCCATAAAGGGATTTTCTTCTGAAGGGTGTTGTATCCCATTCAGTCAGGGTTGGCACTGTCAGGCAGAGTCGACGCAACCATCATCCTTTTTATTAATTATCTGAAATGTGCCGATTGGGGCATGAAAAGATTGCAATATAGTTTCCACGAAATAGCACCGAAGAGAAATACATTGTAGATCTATATTGCGACAACAAAAATCTAGTGATGGTGTCGATGACATTTCGTGTAGATAGATTTCAGCACGTTCCCTTTGTCACGAAGTCACGATTTGTCACCTCACGATATCGTTTCGGTTCCGGTTCAGTATCGTATACATGCATTTCAAAAAAAATGTTTAGAGGGTGTGCATGGTTTGCAGCTTTATACCTTGACTTCAAAGGCCAAAGTTCGCGTGCATCGAGCCCCTCCCTCGAATCACGACCTCTTCTCTCTTTGACAAGCATCTCTACACGACGTTCGTGTCTGTCGAGGAGGGTTTGTTTAGTTTCTTTTTAGTAAGAGTTTTACGGCACCTGCAGCCCAATTAGGTCAGTTAAGTGTCGTAGATAAGACGTGTCACAAGAGAGTAGCATACAATAAACAGGAGGAGGAGAGTTTAAAGACGATAGATGTTTGAAAGGACGGAAGAAGCAAACCTCTCCAGAACTCCCACCAACCCCCTACAAATTTTGTTTATAAATTGCTAGTAAGTGAACGACCCGAGTGGTCCGTGAGTTCATCACTGTGAGATCGTGGTGTTATTTTCCAAATATTTATCCATTGTTTATGTCCAAGGATTTACGTTTGGGCTATATTTTAAACATGAGATGTTGGGACGCGTTTAAATGTTTATGTGGATTATGCGGGGCGTGGACAAGAGAGAGAGAGGGAGAGAGAGGGAGGGAGAGAGAGAGAGAGAGAGAGAGAGA
>NW_004797324.1:1672343-1675419 GCF_000002075.1 Aplysia californica | reverse complement strand
AGAGAGAGAGAGAGAGAGAGAGAGAGAGAGAGAGAGAGAGAGAGAGAGAGAAGACATTGTTGGCACACGACGTCGGTTCCTCGTTCCTCCCCCTTTCTCCTGCACCTCGTAGACTGCGTCGCTTGATCTGTCGCGTGTCGAAGACGCTCCGCTTCGCGGAGTAAATCGCGAATGAAGAATTTCAACGTACAGAAAGCAGTGCTGCTGTTTCGATAAAAACCTGCGGTGACTTCGAACCGATATCAAATACCCTGGCCGAAGCCAAAGGCGGTTCTTAGAACTCTTCGAAGCCTTTGGAAACAAGGCATGAAAACGGAGTCGAGTTACTTTTCCTCTCCTTGAAAAAAAATGTCTACTTAACTCTCTGTGACTACTGTCGTGTGAAGAATATTACAAACTAACTGGTCTGTGCGTCCGCTGTTGTGAATACTGGCGCTGACCTTTCTGAATGAGAGAACGTTTCAGAGGTTTAGGAATTGCCGCGGCGATTATCAGTTGAGCCTGAGACGTCCGGTGGCACAATAGCCCGAATGACGGATGGACAAAACGCTGATATTGGCCATAACCTGCGTGGAGCGGGATCAACGGTTCGTTTTATCGCCAGTCTTTAACGGAGATTTGCTCATGTGAGGGGACGGCATCCGTAACAACAAAGTTGGGGCTACGTATGTGTTCCTGATGTGGCTTTTGTGAAACGGAGGAACACAACACAACACTACTCGACTCGACACGACCCTCGTTGATTATCACTCGTGTGGAGGAGATTTGTCTTTGCCTGTTAGTGTGTGAAAGAATGAAAGGTTAGCACGTGTTGGGGGGGATGTGGTTGCCCTCGCGAGACGACCGTTTCCATTGCTGTTGTGTTCTTTTCAGTAAAGCAAATTTCATTGATTTTTTACACCCCCATTTTTAGGCTGCATTGATCTCAGGAAGGCATAATATCTTCAACTTTATACGTATGTATCTGAGTCTAACGCGCAAACGTTGGGCTGTTAGACAGCAGTATTAGCTCGAGAGACAGCAGGTTGATTGGGGCTTTTTTGTTGTCTCCCCCCCCCCCTCCTCTCTGACGTGTGTGGAACAATCGATTTGATGTGTTCGGACTTCTTTGCGCGCCCTGTGTTTTCGACTAAGTTCATGATATGACCTGTTAGTTTGTATGTCAGTTTCGATCCCTCTGTGGCTCCAATGGATAAACAGAAATGCTCCTGTGCATGCTCGGAACTTTCACGTGCTTTAGTCAAGGTGAGTTTGTTGATTTTATCTAACTATGTTTAGGACACAATTGCTGAACCGTTCTAGGGATAAATGAATGTGTTGAAGAAGATGTGCGTTAGCCTCTAATCGGGATCCCCATTTGAGTCTTGCTAGTTTTTCATGTTCGTAAGGTTTTCTCCTGATGCTCTATTGGGGTTTGTTGTTTAATGGTTAGGCCCTCTGCCGTTGCACACAGAAGTTGTGCGTTCGATTCATGTTGGGGTTGAGAGGGGGTTCATCAAATATCTCCTCTCAGCCATTTGCTCTTGCAAACACAGTCGAAACAACCTACCTCCTAAATTGCCAAAATTGTGTGTAAAAACTTATATTTAAAAAAACCCAGCCCAGTTTGACCCTGATACACTATAGTCAGGGTCGGAGCAGCGCGCCGCACTCAATGATCCAAACTGTGTTGGTCAGGGGGTTGGAATATTTACCATGTGGTGTTGCTTGCTGTTGCTGCTCTTCCACTGGAGGGAAAGTTTTCCACTTTATAGGGCAGAAAAGTTCAGCCTGACATGTGTGCGCGCCCACTCAGAGATGAGAAAGACATAATATGTAGAAAGGAAGGAAGAAAGAACAGAGGATGAGGTGAGCACTGAGTTAGAATGAGACAGCTATACTATAAGAGATGTCAAAGAAAGAATAAAAAAAAGAAGGAGAAAGAAAGAATGAATGAATGAATGAATGAATGAATGAATGAAAGAAAGGAAGAGAAAGAAAGAATGAATGAATGAATGAATGAAAGAAAGGAAGAGAAAAAAGAATGAATGAATGAAAGAAAGAAAGAAAGAAGGAAGGGGAGGAGAGCTGGATCAAAATGGGGCGGCTATTCGATAAGAGGTTCTAGGAAGGAAAAGAAGAGAGAAAGAGAGAGAGAGAGAGAGAGAGAGAGAGAGAAAAGAGATAGAGAGAGAGAGAGAGAAAGAAAGAAAGAAAGAGAGAGAGAGGTCAAAATGAGATCTCTGTTCGATAAGAGGTCTCACCTGTACTTACTTCCGTGATCGGCTGCAGTTTTTTCAATAGTGTGTGACATTTGCACTACGCCCAGTGACAAGATTTGCACTCTGATTTCGCGTGTGGTAACTTGTAGTGACATGCTCCACACGACGACCGTTGTGTCAAGCTCGTGTGAAAGATTAGAATACGCCAGAAACTTGAACCCTGCCAAAGAAGATTGTTGTTGTTGTTGTTGTTTTTTTTTTTAATAAAGTCTTTTAAAGACCATTTTTGCGATACTATGCAGGTGAATATCATAGATATTGATTAAAAATATATCCTCTTTTACAAGATTAAGAACAAAATATAGTCCGTCTAGGACCATTTAGCGACACTGCGCATATGAACGCTATAAACGTTGCTTGTAAAATCCTCTTTTTTAGTTTCAAAAATTTAATTTTTGACCACACAACTGCAATAATTGAACTGTGATGCAGTTTCATGGCTGTAGTTTCATTTTTAACTCATTGAGGACGTAGCGTATACGTATTATATATATATAGTACGTTGTTGCCTGCCTTTTTAAGAATGCAGGTAAATAAAGCAGAAGAGAGGGAAAAAATCCGCTTTATTATTGAAGATACGCTTCTTCTCAAAAGTGGCCCCTAGCGGCGCGTTGAATGACCGGAAAGCGCGTTTCAATGAGTTAAGCCCACGGTGGCCAAAACAAGTTAAGATGTGCGTTCTGGGTGGATCTGCCCTCTTAAGGTAAACAACCCTACAAAACAGGGAGCTAGCAGCGGTGGTAAACCGTTCGCTCAGTTGGTATTACGCTAGGGCTATGGAGAAGACAACATTGATTCGGCCTCCCTGTGAGGTC
>NW_004797324.1:1660112-1672143 GCF_000002075.1 Aplysia californica | reverse complement strand
AGGTAGATTAGGCTTCATATATTTACAGCACTGTTTCAGAAGTTTCCGAACCGCTAAAACTGGAATCATAGGCCCAACACAATATTCACCACTGGCCTACCACAGCCAATCAGAGCACCACTAGCTTACCCACAGCCAATCAGCTTCTGGCTGACGGGCTGCTGCTAGCCGCATGTCTTCTTAGGAGACTGCTGAGAATCTCTTGGAGAGAAAAGCAATCAAAATTTATAAATGAGGAAGTACCGGTACCTAGGCCTTCTCAGTATACTGAGATGGCCTAGACCGGTACTCAAAGAAGGCTACAATTGGCCCGTTCACTTTAAAAAAGCCAATTATCAGCAAGAAACAGACGGTGTTTCATGGCCACCTGACTGTATTATAATATATATATATATATATATAATATGCATATTATACACTAGTCGAATCTGCCTTATCGGAAACCTGTGAAAAACAGAATCCTGTGTAAAACGGAGCGCCGAAAACGGAAACCTCCCCGCTCCCCCCTTGATATTCCTCTTTATTAATTATCTGTATAAAACGAAAACCTGTCCAATGTGGAAGCAGAAAGAACAACCCTCTTCTTTCTGAGGGTTTTACCTGTACTGAAAATGCTTTGCCCGCTAAGCCTTGATTTGAAACAAAACTAACAAGTTTGGTTCCGCCGGTTCTGCTACCAAGAGAAAAAGGGGAGTAGGGGTGCAATTTAAGGGAAGATGTTATCCCATCATGTGAGCCCTGAGCGATGAAGATGGTCAGGGTGATGAGGGTGTGAAATCTCACGAGTGCCTGTGAAAGTGCTCTAGTGGGGCTCCAGCACGGAAACTTCCATTGGCAGCCTGAGGCCAGAGGTGTGAAATTAGTATGACCAATGCCTGTTGCCCTCTTCGTACAGCCAGCCGAGAAAAGGGTATCTCGAATCGTTGTTACATGGCAGTGAGAGGTAGCATTAGTTGACTGTGCTTGTTACACCGATGGGTGGGGCTAGGGGTGGAAGCGAAAGAGATGTTCAAACGTTTCTGTAGGTCAGACAGTGGCCCTAAGAAAAATGCAAGAACTAGTGGTAGTTGGATACGTATAAGAAGGTAAAAGACCTTGATGCAAGTCATTATCAGAGAGGATAGCAGCTGAGAGGTGTGAAGTTTTGACCACTTGTGCCTTGTGACTGCTTGCCGACCCGACGAGCGACACTTGATCTCACCCGCAGGGCCATTGAATACCCCCCCCCCCCCTTTTCCATCTCCCCACTTAATTCCCCTGTCTAACTTTAAGACGTAAAATATCTAAGTGGGATTTTTTTTTCAGGCTCCCTTGAGATTCCATCTTACGCAAATTCGATATTATATATATGTTATATATACATGTACTAGAATCTATATAATACACCTGTAACCTGTGTGAGTGTATATATACATGTGTATATATATAATATGAAGATCATTTCTAGAGCACCCACTCCCGTGTGAACACAGCTCTAGGCGCTTTACATAAATGCATGTGTGCGAACAATATTCATGCACGCGCACGCACACGCACACGCACGCACGCGCGCACACATAAACACAAACACACACACAAACTCACGCACACTTCACACTCACACATGTGCACACATATGCATGCCAAACACACGCACGCACGCACACACACACGCACACACACGCGCTCGCACACACACACACACATACACACACACACACACTCACTCACACGCACACACACACACACACACACACACACACACACACACACACACACACACACACACACGCATTTACTTGCTTATCACACACGCACGCTTACACATCGTTACGAAATGAGCACATACAAATACATAATAAAATGATAGATATATCTATACCCAATGCAATTCGAAAAATACGTAAGTCGATACATAGTCGTTAAACATAACATTGCACTGGACATGAATCTACTGACATAAAAATGATGTCTTTAAATATATTTTTTAAATTTAAAAAAAAATATATATATTACAAGGTGTAATTTCATTGCTGACTGACTCCTTAACATTATCATTATTTTTTATCAATCTTTCTTCAAAAATGTTTTATCCCGCTCAGAATCTTCAAGAGTTCCTTCGGCTGTTCTTCAAGGAGAAGTAGCAACCTTAAATCAGGGTAAGGAAGTATAGTATATAGTTTAAGTTACACACGGTAACACTGGTAAATTCGACTTGCTTTGTTCGGGTAAAGATAACCACCTGGACTCAATAACAATAGATTAGAACGGTAAGAGCAGAAACGAAATAGAACCTACCACATGGTGACCCCCCCCCCCCCAACCCTTTGTCTGGTTAATATCAAGGACAGAAAACTTCACAATAGCCTAGAAAACTCGAATCCAAAGATTAATCAAGAATTCCAACTTTGTGATATTACCAGTTGGTGGTTGGCGGATTCTCTGGTGTGACGTGCTCCTTCTTTCCTATCAAACTTCTATCGTCCATATATATTTCCGAAATTTCTTTTGTGTATGTTGTGTGGAAAGGGGGGGGGGGGGGGGTAGGGTGTCATTCTCTTGCAACACCTCTATTCTTCTGCACCTATAACCTTATTGTGTTGCAACTGCCGTAAAACTCTGGCTTAAAACTAAAATTGATACTCCGAACGTAATTTTGGGCAAGCATTAAAATTTAAGTATCTGATTTCAACTAACTTGTCGTCAAAACGAACTGATATCAATCAGCATATATCTAGGTCTTTTGATCCTCTTCGTTATGACAAAATCAAAGTTGGTTTGTGTCCTCTAGCAAAAATGTCTCTTTGAGAAATTATGGGTTATTCATTTATTTATATCGCTGGTCTGTTTATTGTACATTTTATATTTTACGCCACATGTTTCAGCTCTGCTTATCAGGGTCGGCTCAGACTGAATGGATTACAGCATCTTGGTAGCATACAGAAAGAGATAATCATAAAAGCTTCCCCTGTTTGGTGCTTGGGAATCGAACTTGCATCCCCTGAATGTAATAAAGAACGCCCTAACCATTAATAAACCTCAGACATAACTTTAGGTCTGTAAACTGGTTGGAGTGGTGAAATTCCTTTTCCGCCAGTTTTCTTTTTCCCTCATCTTTTTGTCTTTTGGTAAAAATAGCACTCAGATAACATTTAGCTCTACCTCACTTTCCTCAGGAATCCACTGTGAAATGGCCCTTCTTCCTTGTGATGACGTGATAAATGAAGGTGTCTGTGACATCATGTATCGGCGCTGCAAGAAAAACCCGGGTCACTTACTGTTCACCCCCGTCGCCGAGTTAACTTTGGAGGACTTGCCGGTGGAGAGCAGACATCCTAACATTCTTGTTCAAATCAAGCAGCTGGCATTCTCTGTGGTGCGCCTAAGGACCAATTACACATCAACTCACCGGCCAGACAGATTTGGCCTTCCCAGTCTTAAAGGAACGCGTAAACTACGATTCGGAAGTGGGTGTATCTTGAGTAATCTGAGTGAACTTTCAGTGTCCAAGGAAAGCAAGCTCGTGGTTGAGATATCTACGGCAGCTCATGTTGTTTTTGATGATGATGAAGCTAAAAGCACTAGGGTAGAGTGTTTTTTACAGAGTGACACAGATTTTACATCAGTCGCAAATGGCAAAGGTGTGAGAATAGTTCACGTAAATGTGGATCATGACTTTTGCATTTTTGAGTGTGAATTCGCCCAGTCCAAGCAGTTACTACAGTTCTGTTCTAGTGTGAAGAAGGCCAAGGAAGATTGTAAAACAAACATTTGGCCATTTGTGAACAACCCTTTAACTTTTTCTATTTCTCACCCTCATGGCACAGCTCAAAGAATCTCTTTTGGGAGTCAGCTTCAGAGAAACTCATTGATTGCATCTGAAGTAACTGTAAATGTTATGAAAATTTTTAGCTCCAGAGTGTGGCAGAAACTTCACGTTGACCTGAAGAAGATTTGGCATTTTATTGTGTGTGAACTATGTCTGAAAGACTTTCAACTTCCTCTTTCATCAACGTTGAAGGGCAAAGACTTAGCAAGTATTGTTGCACACTTGGTTTCGAAAGAGTTAATAACTCATCCTTTGGAAACTGAATCTGAACAATTAAAAGGAATTTATAAAGCGCTTGTCAAAGAAATTGCAAAGGTCATTGTTTTGAGACTGGTTTCTGGTCAAGGCAGTACATGTAATGTGGATAAGAAGAAAGTCAGGCAGACAGCTAGCTATGAAGCGATGAGAGCTGAGATCGTGTCAGAAATGGCATCGCGAGTACACCTTGTCCCAGATTTTGAAGGCACTCTAGAACGTATCCATTTTGCTATCACAAGCGAGACAGTAAAAGAGATAACTGGTCTTCATCTCCCAGCGACGTTTTGTTTACTGCGGGGCATGGATTATGCCGTACCCACTTGTCCCGGGTCTTCGGGGGCGCCGGTGTTCACTGTGAACACTAGGGAAATGGCAATGGTCAACCACTCTCGTGCCAGAGAGAAACTTGGCTCAGGAGGGGTGGGCTTATTTGTGAAATTTACCAAGTAACCCCCTCCCTCTCCCCCTTTTTATTTTTATTTTCAATGTAATTATAAATAAACCTAAAAAAAAAGAAAGAAGAAAGAATTATAGATCGGCCACAGCACCACAGAAGCGCCCCTGACTGCTGATGATCGGCTACCATGACATCTGGGGGGTTAATTGGTGTGGTCACTACATAAGGATGTGTGTTACGACTTCACTGGGGAACTCAGTCAGAGATGGAAAGCCATTAGAGGAGGAGCAATGAGATGATTGGATGAGTGAAAATTACCTGCCTCATGCCCTTGTGATTGGTTATCAAGGTTTACCATCCTGCTCGCCATAAGTCATAAACCTACCTAGGGATCATGTCAGTTCATTTCAAAGTCAAAGTAAGAGATCATTTCAATGATCTCGATCTCAACACATTTTTACCAGATTTCATCACACCTTTGCTCCTGGAGCTCAACGTGTAAGGGTTTTCTTTAATCGAATTCAGATTCGAGTACCATATTGTTAGACATGCACTTTAAAGTAATAGATTATAATTTACACCTTAGAGGGACAGGTGAAGAAGGGAATTTCAACATGGTTTGTAAGTACTCTTTCTTTCAGGCGGAAGGGCTAGAAGAACTAAAATGGCTGCTGGATCGGAGAAGTAAAGTATAAGTAAATACCCTTGCAGCAATAGGCTGGTTTAATTATCTTCAATCTCAGGTGCTTCGGCCACCAATGTGAAGTGGAAAGCATCTTCAACATCAGCGGTGTCATCAAGAGCTGGTAATCCAAAGAAGGCTTTCAACCACTTGTCCGGGTCGGGGTCTGATTTGTAGCTAGACTAACTTTGGTGATGTAGGCCTACCTACCGGCACCATGCCTGGGTGACGTGAAATTGGTAAGCCTTTCTTTACTGTAGAAGAGGGGCAGAAAGACTTTTACATTCATCGTGCTGATCTCCAGATCCAGATGAATAAACTTGGGATGGAAGTCTTCCAATAGCTGCTTTGCAAATTATATTGAATGATCTTTCAGTCGGTTGTTTGTGTGTGTGTGTGTGTGTATGTGTGGGAGTGTGCAGACGTACGTGTTTTTAGGTGTGGAGAAGCCTTACCCACTTTTTAAGTTTTGGTAGCGTGTTTTTTTACGGCACTTGCAACACAAGGTCATATAAGTGCCGAAGATTAGAGGTGTCACAAGAGAGTAACAATAGTAACATATACAAAAAAGAAGGAGGGGAGATAAAGACGATAGACGTTTGATAGGAAAGAAGAAGCAAAACCACACCAGAGCACCCAACAACCACTCACAGCCTTAATGCCTTATACATGAAAAAAAAAAATGTACCTATTACCTATTATTATCAAACCAGGACCTCCTCCACAAATTAAATAGGGATAACAACTCAGCAAGTTGACCATTGCGAGGAGAGTCTTTGCACACTTTAGGCCTATAGTGTTAATTCAAGTTTCGTTCGTGCACTTCAAGCCAACACTCGCCCATTGTTTTCTTCATCAACAATGGATGCCGCCAAAATGCGTTGAGATTGAGTGCACCAGATCATTTATCAGATTGTGGGCCTGACCACGAGTCACAGTGGATCCTCCCCCTGATAAATCAGCCAAGATGCCGTATTCCCCTTGCATCCAAGCACCTTTGTTGGAGACTGCTGAGCTCCAATTTGAGTAACGAGTACAAGTTTTCTCAGAGAGCATATTTGGTAGCCATGGTCCTGATTTGATCCGCTAGTAATAAAATGACTGATTTCTAGAGTTTGAAAGAGACCCTTCGACTATGGACACTTATGCTATTGTGAAATATTTATCATTTGAAGAAGAGGAGACAGTGTAAACTTTAGGTGGTTTAACTTTAAGAGGACAACAAAGAAGAGTACAAAACTAGAACGTACGAGAAGGAAAACATTCAACACAACCAGAAGAGAATGGACTGTTGCCAGAGATTTATTGAACATGCTCCTGCTAAACTCCTTCCCTTTATGAATGTACATGTAGCAGATGACAAATATAAATAAAAACAATCTTCCGTTTCAGTTACAGCGTGCTGAGTTTCTCATTCAGGGCTAGCTGTGTCTTTGTTAGATTGGCCAGGTACACCACCATCAGAAGATCCTGCAGAGTAGAGTAACATTTTGTTTAAGTAAAGAGAACATTAACACATTACACCCTAAGGGCCTGGACGGGAAGTCCATTGTTAGATCCTAAGCAAGGGAAGGAACCCACCTCCCGTGAATACAAACGTAAAAAAAAAAAAAAACATTTAAAAAATACTAAACAAATTCCAAAAATCCTGAAAAAATAAAAGTTAAAAAGAAAACCAAATGTAGATTCAGAAAAATATAACTTTATGTATGCACACACTGTTGGATATGTTCTAACTTTAGTTCAATCGGGTGTCCGACCCGTCACTCTCACTCTCAGCCTCGCGGTCAGGCCCTAGAACTAAATTCTAGATTTTCTACGTTTGATCAGTTTGAATCGCCCCCAAACTCTTGCTACAACGATTTCATCAAAATCTGGGCCATCTGATTTGTCATATGCTTGTTTTTGCTCAAATCCATCGTTATTTCCGTTTTCGAACTCAATTGTGTCACATTTCAACAAGTCGAGACACTTTCGAATTGTCTGTACGGTAATGTGATCGCACTTCGATCAGCTCTAATACTAAAACTACTGGCCCGAAAAATTTCGTTTCGGTATCAAACGAAAGAAGAAACTTTTTGCTATAACTATGCAAATCAAAATCTCGTCAAGGTGACACTTCGTTTCTAAATACGCTAGGTCAGGGTGGGGCGTGTAAGGGAATTACCGCGCGAGTTAGGGCCCGTTATAGCAGGATTCTTCTTGTAAGGGATCCAGTAATAAATTCAAAGGAAATAATAAAGCAAGCCTAATCTATGAGTTTGGTGTTCTGTTTATTCCTTTTTGTTATCTCCTCTGATGATGGCTTTGTTCAACATGACCTGACCAAAAATTGAATCAGGTTTCTTTCTCTAGCGTTAGCGCTGTTGACAGCTCGGTGTTGCCTATCAGAACGAAAGTTCTCTAGGCTAACTTGCCCGCTGTGTTTTCCCCCACCCCACTACACCCTGTGGTGCGTTCCCGCGTCTGCTTGCGCACATTCGCTCCATGATCCATCACAGCACTGTGACCTCTCCATCCCTGCATCAGAGAAGTGAGAGGCATGGTAGGCCTATCACTATCAGGCAATGCGTTCTGCTTCACAATGGCTTGTGTGCGCATGCCACTCCCTCCCAACTCATTCGCGCCGGCCTTCATCGTTGGCACACATGGGCTGTCCCATTCTTTGTTTCGCTTGATCACCAACAAGTTTTTCAACAGGCGAGGTTTTCATCATGTATAAATGGCCTATGCACTGTGCACTGCAGCAGCAAAATTCCGTTATAACCGACTTGTGTTTATCTGATTGCGCTATGGCAGTATTTTATTTACAAAGATAAAGAAGGAAAAAAACAGGGTTTTTGAACAATGTCTTTATAACAGACTTCTCGTTACTTCAGGACTTGTTATAAGTGGACTCCACTGTAGATGTTTGATAGGAAATAAGGAGAAAACAACTCCAGAGTACGTACCAACACTCACGCCAACATTCTGATAACCACATGTGCCAAGAACTTTATACAGAGACAGGAACAGAACGGAGGCATCCAAGACTTAACTGAAAGCCCCATCCCCTCAGGACAGATTGCCTGGATGAAAAAACTATAAAACAACATGACCAGCAGTCCTTCAACATAGCTGCCTTTTCGAAAAAACAACAACAAAACAACTATTTTAAGCACAAAATGGTGGGCACTGACAAAGTAACCCCCTTCAAACCCTTCATACACACTTTTTCCCATTGAATAAATTCCAGCTTTTCAAAGTAGAACTGCAGCAAAAGAGCTCTCCAATTGACTTACGGGCTTTATTCTCAATATCTTTGCAATTCTGGTTTTAAAATATAATTGTTCTTCAGCACTGGCAAGCCCGTGGGGAGTACTACTAGAAAACAGACTATGTATTTCAAACACAGAATAATACTTCCATACTCAGACCTTCAAAAGTGTATGAAATACATTTTTATGTACTAGACGACAGACATCCTTTTGAAAAAGCCCCCCCCCCCCCCCCCCCCCCCCCCCCCAAATAACCATCACTGCAGTTGACGAAAAAAATCAAATGAATAACTCCATTTGACTCTGCTGTAACTCTCTGACCATGCCTTGGTAGAAACTCTATACTGGCAATTTTCACACTCACAACTGTATAAGTAAATTTTATTTAATTATTATGATACCGGCTTGCAAAGTTCTCAAACATCGTTTGTTCTTGTATTTTAAAAAATCAATTGGCCAAGTAAAAAGCTGTTAGGCCTCTAGTGGGTTACCAAAGCGGAAGTAGTTTTTTTCCCATCTAAACTGGTTCATTTTTTCCTGGTTAGGAAAATTACTACCCTAAGCAAAAGCTTTGTACAAGAATTATATTGAATGATTAGATCGTTATCTTGGAAAAAACCCAGAGAAAGCCTGATGCTGTCTGTTCGAGACCCGTACCCAGTAAGTTAAGGAGCCAGAAAAAAAAATATTGTAGGGAACTAATTATTCTTGCTACGCAATAGTATCCATTTAAAACGAATTACCTTCATGTTTGAATTCAACATGTTCTCAAATTTATCCGAGTCAATATGCGGAACTCCTGTGACCAGATCCAGCAGAAAGCGCCCCGTCGTGTTGTCTGATGGAGTTTTGCCAGCCTTTGTGAAAAAAGACAGAAAATTACAACATTACCTACATTCTGAAAGTCAAAAAGAAGAAAACGTTTGTAACAAATAAAAAGACAGCCCACAATAATCAAGAAGTATCAAGCTTCATGCTATGGGGGAGAAATTTTATGGTTTAGAACCAACCTCTGGTACAAATAACACAATACTATTAATATAATTATTATCAAAGTGTACTCAGGGTTCCTGCCATGAACTTCCCACCAAATTCAAGGAGATTTGGTCAAGAAATTCATGACGAAAGCCTATTTCCGATAGGCCTTTACTTATCCGAAAGAAATCATAGTTTTGATTTTCCTACAAAAACGCTGTTCCAGGGTGACTGCCCGGCTTCTCAATTTTCCAGGGGCATGTTACACAACAACGACAGTGCATGCTCCATTTATATATTATATATAATATACACACAAACACGCGCATGCAGGTACACCATATCCAGTCAAAAACATGTCAGTGTAGCACTGGGGTATTGCGTGACTTAGGTATTTCAGTCTGTTCTTTACTTATTTATATTTTCCCCCTCATCATACTCACACTATATATATAAAAATGAATCTTGTTTTGAGCCTGAGAAAAGGCCTAGAGCCAGAATATCAATTGTCAAGAACCAGTTTGGGTGTCAAGGTATACTGTACATAATAAACATGAAAGACAACTCAAAGTAGAGTAATTACTTGAATGGCTCAAGTAGACCTATTCAGTTTGAGAGGTGTAAGAACTGTGGGAGGGCAAGAATATGCAGTGACACTGAAAATCTGCGAATCTTTAACAGAAAGCTAAAATATAGAGTATACAATACACGATGTAATTTACTATCACCAACAAAATGAAACGGGAACCCTTTAGTTTAAAATAAAACACGGCTTACAAGGTTTGAGTACGAGTATGAGGATCCCAATTCCACACAAACCCTGCACCAACGCGCGATTTGCAGAGAGCTCTAAATCTAGTAGGTACCACAAACCCCCGCCTCTGCGCAGTTGAAAGTGTGTAGGAAGCTCGAAATTTGGTCATTTTAAATCAACCATAATTCTTCTAATTTGACACCAATCTTCACCCCGTTTCGAACCAAGTCAGTTCAACTATTGTTTTTAGCTAAAATCAAACCATTGAGGACGGCACGGAACGAGATATTGTACAGGAATTTATCTAAAAAGGTCACCGAAATGCACGGGAAAGCGTTTTTCACGTCATTTTTCATGCCGGCCGCGGCGACAAAAATTTAGGGTGCTTTATAAAAAGCCTTCGCGCTAAGCGGCTATAACTGCTATCGTCATGAAACAAAAAGTGCAAGAACGAGCTTTGAATAAGCTTTCACCCGGTACCAAGCGCTTGTTGCTAAAGTTAATTGTTGACCCAAAAATATCGGGAGTTTTGGAACCTATTTTTAGAATGGACATCTCCAAGTCTGACCAATGATTGGTCGAAAGAACCCTGGTCTACTCAAAAGTAGAACATGTCAAGGGAATCGTGTGCAAAAATGACTACGATTGGTCTGGCAGCCGTTTAGTGCCGCTTGTTTTTGTAAACACACATGCTGGTCCCATCTCTGGCGACGCGCTTGATTCAGCAATGGCGAAGAATTCTTTACGTGCACTACAACCTATTTTCGATTACGCTCTATTCACGTACACAAGTGCATATCAAGGGCTGCATTGTGCTTCCAATCATGGATAGGGATATTCAGGAGATGTGCGGTAAGTTGATTTTGTTATTTAGATTGTTATAGTGTTACATAGTTCTTCATAAAGTCATCAACCTTTGCCTGACCTGGATCTAGCTAGGGCTTGAAGCCGAGATCGCAAACATGCTAACGGGTGGTCTCATTCAGAGCGTCCTGTAATTAATTCAGTACCCAGTATTGTTGTAAATCTGGTTTGGATAGAAAGATAAGAAGCTTAAATTTCTTGAAAATATGGTGAAATCTAAATCAATTTGTTTTTAGTCATTAAAATTGGTGTTTTTTTCTGGTCACGTGACCATTTCATTCTATCGATGATTCCGTAATGGTGACCTCTTTTTAAAGATCACAACAAGCTTGATGAATTCGTCTGTGAAGGGGGTGCAGCTGGCATTTGTTCATTGATGAATGAATATATTCTCTTGAATATCGCGAATATCTGACAAAGTCTTTGATAACTAATTCATTTAATCGTTTTCTTTTAGCCAATATATCTATTTAGACTCGTGAAACAAGTACCGGCACCAATTGAATTATTTTTTAATACAACTTTTAGAGGCTGGTTTACTGCTGAAAATGGACTCTCCTACTCGAGAGCTTCATTCATAATAATTCGTGATTATCAAATAAGTTGGTACCTTTAGAATTGCTAGACCTATTCCTGAATAGACCCAATTTTTTTAGATTAATGAGCCATGGGGAATTTGAACTTTGTTGCAGATCTAACTTGTGTCTCCTCCACCCTCTCCCCAATTGTCCTGGCCTTGATTTGATAATGGGCTCTGCCCGTGCGGGAGCTTCTGCACAATTTTTATATTTTTGGAAAAAAAAAAAAAACATCGTCTTAAACGAAAATGGGCTCTGTCCGGGCAGGAGCTTCTGCCCGATTTTTTTTTTAATTTTGAAAAAAAATTGTTTCGAGATTCTTTCCAATTAAAAAAAAAAAGTAATTAGAATTGAGGAGTTTTTGTGTGTGTTTGTGTATCTGATCTGTCATTGTTGAATATTTACTTTATTAATGCCTAATTTTATCTCAGATTTGATTGCAGAAATGGATTCCTGGC
>NW_004797324.1:1637492-1659566 GCF_000002075.1 Aplysia californica | reverse complement strand
ACTTTATGTACCTGAATATATTTTCTGTGAACTCACAAAATCGCACTTATTAACGTGATTTTAAAGTTGCCAAAAATTTACGACGTCCACGAATTTCAAACGCCTGTCATTTTTTTATTTATTGTCCGATTTCTATAATTCAAACACCAAAGTTCATGGTTTGCATAGTTCTTTATGATGCAACAAACATAAGTTTGATCAAAGCACTTTGAAATTTGGATTTGTGGTACCTAGATCTAGTAGTAGTCAAAATTCAGAAAAGTAAAATCTGCTTCCAAGTTCAGTTTTATTGTCATACGGTGTTGCTTTCAACCCCATCCCCCCTCCCCAGTGTGCGTCTTTAAAAAAAATAAAAAAAATCCCCCCATTCCCGAGTACTATACTTCACAGCGCTCAGACTTTGCATGAACTTTGGTGACCTCATGCCGATACTCACGATGTGATGCGAACGAACAGGTTCAATGACCGGTCATGAAGGCGAGCCCTACAAGAAGCTTGTATAACTTTCTTTTTCTTTCGATCTTTTTTTTCCACAAGTGACAGCACAGGGCAAATGATTTATTTTCACGGTGACAAAGTGTTTGTAATGCACAACCAGCATGTTACAAATGTTACGTTATCACTATTATCAGACTACTACCGGCAAATTTCTGGGTGGTAACGAAAGCGAAAGTAGATCTTGATTTTCTCGATCGAGCTTCGGTAGAGGGTCCATCACTCATACCCTTCCGCTTGCCGCCATAGCCGCCTGTTTGCGTGTAACATACTCTCAGGCCGGGAAAAGTCATATCACAATCGCGACCGGCAAAAATGAACTCAAGGACGTTATCGGATTCGGTTTTCAAGTATTCGAGAAATGTATATATTTTCACGGGTCTTTGTGGGGGCAATTTACAGAGATTTCTTCAACTTCCCCGGGCATTCCCGGGTCTCTGCGATTTTTTTTTCTAATTTCCTGGTAATTCCCGGCGGCCCCTGGGCCTGGCAGTCACCCTCTTTCCGATCTGGCAAAATTCAAGGAGTTTTCAAGGAGAGTTTTCCTTGAATGAAAATTCAAGGAGTTTTCAAGGACTCCTTGAATTCAAGGAGGCTGCGGGAACCCTGTGTACTGCAATATGACTACAAGGGATATCAAATTTGCCTTCAAAGGCACCTGCAGAGAAAAACCAAGACACAGAGCTGTGGCAATTTTGTATATTTCAACTACCCCCCCCCCCCCCCCAATAAAGTATTTGACTCTACTATAACAATTTCAGTAAGACCAGAAAAGAGAAAAGAGGCAACTGGAATTTAGTGCTCAGGCACAAGTGCTGATTAGCCGCAGGAAAAAAAAAAATCCTAATCTTTATGGACACTGAACGTGATTATATTGTGCTCTTACAGCCACCTGTCAAAAACAATTACCTGTACAAATAACCTTCTCCCACCCCTTACCCCTTTTGCTTATTTTGTACTATAATGACACTTTTCAAGACCTTCACCTGTGTAAGACAAACCATTTTTTCCCTCGACAACGGGTGGCGTCTTGGACGTTTTGATTGTACCATGAATAGAGAATTCAAGCTAAATCCAGACAATTTCAGATTTCCAGATAACTGGCACTTCTGAAAACTATCCAGAAAACAAAAGGCAACCACCAACCACAAAAAATGCATACCACTGCAAGTAGTATGCAGACATTTTTTTCCCACAAATCACTGTCTTGCATCAATCAACCCCCCCCCCCCCCCCCCACTTACATTCATGACCAAAGACCACTCACCAGCACATCATCCACATACTGAGTGACATGAGCCAGCATTTCCCTCAGCCAATGGGAGGAGGTCTCTACTTGTTTCAGATCTGACTTCAGCTGAACAATACGCTTCTGGTTGTATTTGCCTTTCTGCAGAGTCTCAACTAAATGGAAGGAATAAATTCACCTGATGACTTTAAATCGAATGCACAAACTATACACTATACATACCGTACAGAACACACTTGACTAAATTGTTACAAAAATTCCAGACATAATCTATTAGATAATATTTTTCAAAACACATCAAAGCAATCAGATTTACAATAAGATCCAAAAAAAAAAAAAAAAAAAAAAGTCAATAATCAGTGGATAAATGTTAAAAATACAAAAATCCACACAAAGACCTGCGAACCACTCCATACTCTATCCACAAAAATACCCCAAAAGATCAACAGTACTTAATGAGCCGACTGTGGCAATTAAATGTGCATTGCAAATACAGTCGAACCTGTGTAAGACGGCCATCCATTGTCAAGGAGAAAAGTGGCCGTATAAGACAGGTGGCCGTCTTAGGCAGGACTGATCAAGATGAAGAAAACAAACCATTCCTTTCTGAGAATCTGAGGTCCCAACCGAAGGTAGTTGCATTGTTGTTGTTTTCGCTAGGTTTTCTTTTCTTTTGTTGCTGCTTTTGTATATGGGTGACAATAAAACGAAATGCGTCAGACAAGGAGGACCAAGTGCTATGGTAAAACAAACACACGTACTACCACTCAGAGAACAAGCGACGCTTCTGTCACAAGTTCATGCTGATGTCCATTGTTACTTTGTTACAGACTGGGTAAACAGTGACCACTCATCTCACTTGCGATTTGTGTAGGGGTTCTGGACGGGGCTTAAGGGTTATCAGGGATCACACGCTTCCCTCCCCAGCAGCTGAAAATTAATTTTGTTACAGATTGGTCAACAGTGGGAGGGGCTAACGCAACATGACCAGTTGGAGGGACTACCTAACAACTAAAAATTTTTAGATTATGATGGCTTGCCCACAACGCCAGGGGCCAATACTCGATTTATGACAAAGCGTAATGGAGTCACTAAGGTGGCCGCCTAAGACTGGTGTTATTGCTTTGTGTGATAGGGGTTGTGTGTTGAAATATGGTGGCCGCGGCCGCGTTGTACAAGTGCCTGTTTTACAGTTAAATTATATAGAAAAAACGGAAGGGGGGGAAATGGAAAGTGTCCGTCTGTACAGGTGGCCGTCAGGGCAGGTTCGACTGTATACGCAGATAAATATGGTATTTTCAAGTCGCCTACCATGAGCTGTACAAATACGCAAAATAAAATGCGCATTTGCATGTCATTTACAGTAAGTCACATATTACCCTGGAAACACAATCGGCTTGAATGCAAATCTGTTACGGGCTCTTCAATGGGAAATAAATATTGGAGGGCTTCTATTTTATCAGAGTACTTGGCAGGTGTGGATACATTTTTATGTGATGACAAGAGCTGAAATTTTACAGCATACCTCCAACCTGTTCTGGATCATATGTGATTGTTTCCACCTGCACTGGAGTGAACATGGTTCCTGTAGTCTTGCCAGGAACTCCTATCAAAGTGCTGAAACCCAAGTAGAGCAAAAAAACAACAAATGAGACAACTGAAAGTCAAGAAATAAAGACATCTTATAGCTAACCGTATCATCATGGAAGCTCAAGCATTTAGAAAATATTTGATCATACAAATTGACCCCCCCCCCTTTCAAAAGGATTAACCTCGTTCCATCCAACTTTGCTGAGGGAACAAAAAAAAACCCACAAAAAAACAAACAAACACCAGGTACAAATTTTTTTTTGGCAGCCATGACATTTATCATTTCTGACCATGAGGTTGTGAGTTGCAAACTGCAAGTCACTACAGTGTGCTGGTTAAATTATACAGGCAAAAGATCTGTCTGCAGCTTACAACGACCTTTCAAAACAGTCCAAAAAAAAAAAGAAAAAAAAGAAACACTTGTAACAATAATACTGCCGATTACTTATGCTAAAACGCTAACAAACTGACAAGATCTTTCGCTGTCAACGCAGACCATAAAACAATACACAGTACATATTTGTGGAGATAAAGGTCTATCTTATCTGTAGATAATAACTGAACATGGATAAAACTTATCTGAGATCCTGATACAGTGGAACTCAGATTCAACGAGATGAGATAGATTCCCCGTTTTTTTTCTTCTTTAAAATTAATAAAAATAATGCGGATTCAACGAGCACTTAAAGGAGCGAGCTCGGATTCAACGAGGTTGCTTCCTGGGTGAACACCCCCGCAGACGCGGCTTCCTTCATTTTTCTCCCACAATGAACTTTATCTATTCCCGGAAACCATCCATTGCAACTGCACCGTGAACCATTATTCACTTAGCCGATTGCATGCGACCAATCAGCGGCCTTTTTTCTTCATACCAACACATGCGGTGTTGGCACGCGCACGTGTCTTCTCTAGTGTGTGTCGGGGTCGGATGGGCGACCTGCACACGTGTGGCTGTGTGCGTGTGTCGGGGAGGGGGGCTCTAGTGGTCCGGGTGTTGAACGTCGCAGATACTTAGGCGTCAGTCTTTTACCCCCTCGGCAACTGATCATTAATACAATGATAAGCTAGTCTTGACGTAAATCTACGTAATGAATTGTGAACTGGTCTATGGAATCAAAAGTTGCCGTATGCTAGGCTCTACACAGCAACACAAATTTTTGTTAAACAATCGAGATGCCACTGGTGTGTGTATTCGAACGAATCTGTCTTTTTTTTTACATGGCTCATAATATGCAGGCATTTCAGGCACTACTTGTGACTTCTCTTTATACATTTTTTGCTCAGTGCCTGTAATTATCTACAAAAAACCTCGTGTTTGCTATAACGAACACTCGGATTCAAAGAGATTTTAGGTCAGGCCTGGCGCCCTCGTTGAATCAAAGCTCCACTGTACTAGAGCAAAACTTTAGAAAATTAAATTCCAAGAAAAAAATTCTAATTCTAAGTAGGGCCTACCTGTGATAGCCTTTGATTGACATTTTCCCACCACGCATAATGGTGTCAACAGTGAGATGGACAGGGTTTTTGGTTTCCCTGGAGTAGTAGTCATGGATGAGGACAGAATGCACAGACACTTCCCAGCCTGTTGAAAACCTGGAAGAAAAAAACAACAACAAACCCACATCATCTTAGACATGCCTTTCATGTGTTCGTAGTTTATTATTATTAGCAAGCAAACAAAAGTTTTTTCAGTTGCGTGACACAGAGGAAAAAAGTAAACCCCTTCCCCCCATTTGAGGATAAAATGAGCTTCATGTACCCAAATAAAGGGATATGACAAATGGAATATGCAATGCTACAAGGTGACCAGCAATATTTCCTGAAAAAATTTGCTATCTGGAAATTTTTTTTACTTCCGAGCAAATAAAGCTCCACACCAGCCCGAAAAAAGGGAGCTCATTTGCGCCATCAATTAACATATATTATTATTACATAATATATGGATCGAAAACAACACACAACAAAATCCAGTCGACAAAATGGAGGAAAGATAGACGATAGCAAGCTTAGTTGCCGCTAGATGTAGTTTCAGTAAGGTTTTTACGGCGCTTGCAACTACATAGGTCATATGAGCGACAAGGGGTGGATGTCAACAGAGAAGTCCAAACGGGGAATGAAGCTTCGACTATCAAGGCACCCCGGAAATAGTAGTTCACAAGAGCGCAAACATACAAAAGAAGTAGAGGAAAACGATGATTGAAAAGAAGAGGACAGAAAAAGCAGCAGTTCCCCCTATGTTGGTCCAGCACAGTATCAGCATGACATTGATAAATCAGCCCATTTACAATTCTACTGTGCATGAGAACATGTTAATATCCTCCCTTTGGGAATGGCCTAAAGACGCTTCAGTCAGTAGCACTGCTCTGGAGGTGGTGGGGGGGGGGGGGGGGGTAGATTTAGACTTAACGTGTACACACAGGGTGACTGCCAAACCGGCTTCTCAATTTTCCAGGGGCATGTTACATAACAACAACATACACACACACGCAAAATAAATCCAGTCAACAACATGTCAGTGTCGCACTGGGGTCTTGTTTGACTTAAGTATTTCAGTCTGTTATAATATTTTCTCATTATATATATATATATATATATATATATATATAAATGAATCCAGCTTTGAGCGTTGGGAGGGGCCTTAAACAAGAATTTCTACAGTCAAGAACCAGTCTGGGTGTCATGACACATATTATGAACATGAAAGACAAAAATTATTGCTTAAACTAAAAATTGTGCAATAACTTGATTGGCTCAAGTAGACATATTCAGTGTGAGATGAGTAAGAACTGTAGGAGGGCAAAAGGCAGTGACACTGAAAATCTGCCTGTCTTGAACAGAAAGCTACAATATTGTTCGAATTTACAATCACCCAACCAATGAAACGCGAACACGTTATTTCAATGACACGGCTTACAAGGCATGAAGGATCCCGATTCCACATAAGGCTTGCACCAACGCGCGCTTTGCAGAGGGCTCTAAATCTAATAAAAATTCTGAAATTTGCTTACAAGTTTTTGTCCTCTGGTGTTGCCTTTAGCGCCCCCCCCCCCTGTGTATCCCTAAAAAAAATAATAATCAATAATCCGCGCCCTATTCTGTAGTACTACACTTCGCAACGCTCAGACTTCTTAATGAACTTTGGCAACCCCAACAAACACCGGTGCTCACCGATACCGCATCTTGTATATCCTCGCGCAAAGGTTTTTATTTGCACGCCGACACAGCATTTATACTGCACAACCTGCATGTCACAAATTTTGCGTTATCAGTCTATCGCCGGCAAATTTTTTGGTGGTAACGAAAGTGAAAGTAGATCTTGATTTTCCCGATCGAGCCTCCGTGTCACATACACTTCTGCCTGCCGCCATAGCCGCCTTTTCGAATCAAACGTACTCTGAGATGGGGAAAAGGTGAACGAATATTATATCACAATCGCGACCAGCAAAATCGGAATCATATACCACAGCTAGGGTTCACTGAAAAGTCTTGCTGGCTTTATCACTCAGTAGGAAGACTAATTTACGATCGTTTACCAAATGTTTACTACCTCCAAGGCAAATTTACTACTCTTTACGACCAGGGCGCCTTGCTGGACACCCTGATGCAAGAAACAGTACATGTTGAAAAAGTCAACATCTACAATATGATTTATATCAGACCTGCCACTCTACGAAATCTAAAAATCAGGATCTCAGGGGAAAAAAAAATCAGGATCAAAGACAAATCACATAGGTGACTAAAATTGTCCAGGGCTGTCCATAAATATATCCGTGCATATGCCCTCTGAGTATGTGTTTGTGTGCGCGCGAACCTGCATGTTATTGTTTTTTTTTAAATCCTGAAGTATCACGTGAAGTAATCCCAGCTGAAGTGTCTCACACCCCCCCCCACCCCCCCGTTAGTCTCGAAAGACGCTTCAAACTAGTGTGCATGAAATTAAGTCGCCGTCGACCCAGACACACACGAAAATCACAGCAAAAGTCAGGTGATGCGAACACACGATCGAAACAGTTTTACTGACGGGTCTTGGCGGTGGGCCCAACTAACAAGAACTTTGACAAAGCTTGTTTTGAAATTAACAGCAGGACTATGAATGGTTTTGAACATTTGTTATCAGGCTGAGAATTCTGAGTGGAAACAAAAGTGAAAGTAGATCTTGAGAATACCCCAAGTCGGAATGCCTTTGAAATAACATGTGCAAGCAAAGATCCAATACAACTTGGGGCGAGTCAACGACAAAACCCGGCACCTATATTTAGGAAAATAGTGCTCTGAGTTCCTGCTGACAAAAAGTTTAACGGGTGCTTCCGGCAACAACGAAGAAGGAAGGGTAAGTTTAAAAAAAAAATCCAGCTCAACAGATAACACACACACACACACAAAAAAAAGGGATGCACGCGATCCAAATTGAGAAAACCGGGATGCTTGGGATTTGAGGATAAAAAAAAATCGGGGTATCCCGATTAAATCGGGATGAGTGGCAGGCCTGTATATATAGCAAGACCAACTTAAGCAGACTGACAATTGATTCTGTGAGAAACAGTGCAGTCACAAATGAAACATTCCCAAGTTATTGTGGAATAGACTCCCCTTTTTATGCAAACCTCCTATTTAGTCCTATTCCCTGTGAAGGAGTCAAAATTGTCCAAGATGTCCACCTGTCTAAGACAATTTGGACTATATTTGATGCAAGGCAAAAGAATAAAGCAGTTACTCAGTAATGAATTAAACAGATGGTAACAATGTAACAAAATCAGAATCTCCACATCAGTTATTATAAAACAAAAAGTAAACAGCAGAACAGAGCATACATTGCCAAGTACTAATTTCAGTGTTTTGATTCGCAGACATTTCATTGTAATAATAGATCATCAACTTACCACCCAACTATGGCCTCATTACTGTTGACTTTCTTGTGTAGCTCAAACATGTTCCGTGCATACTCAATATCAACAGCCACCTGTTGACACAAACACATTAGGAAAACTTACTCATGATGTTCCAATCTGTCCTCCCAAGCCAGGAAAAAAAATATCTCACTACGCCACAATAAAAAACACATTTTCACAGTGACAATTGAATCATTAATTAAATAAAAAGGAAAGAAATCAAAACTAGTGAGCATTGTATCTCCCTATAAAAGAAACAACACCCCTCTCCCCCACCCCTTAAAAATAAAATTAAAAATTAAAAATCTAATATCAGGGCGGTACCATGGTAATTGATAACTCTCCACCGCTGAGGCAATCTTCTCAAGACCAACAAGAAAACCTGAGAATCCAAAGGTTGATATGTAAATACAAGTTAACTCTTTTTTATATCACCAGTTTAGACTATAAAATTTCAAATCTGTAACTTGTCTTTGAGGTGCGTTGCCACTACAGCTGGGAACAAGAAAATATTTGGGTCACTAATGGAAAACTTCCATCTGACATAAACTTAACTAACAACTAGGGTGCAACAATAAAAACATGAAACAGCAAATCACGGAAAGTAAAAGATTGAAAAAAAACCCAACATTTTCTTAACTTTTCTCTTATCATCGAGAGCATTCAGCGCAAAAACTTGTTTGTCTTAGCAGAGGTTTTACTGCGCTTGCAACTGCATAAGGTCATATGAGCGCCAGAAAATTAGAGGTGTTACAAAAGAGTAACAAACATAAAAAAGAAGAAGGAAAGATAAGGACGATAGATTTTTTATAGGAAAGAAGAAGCAAACCACAGCAGAGCACCCGCCAACCACCTACCAAAAATTTAAGACCACGAACAATAAAAAAGCCATTTAGTACACTTCTGATACAAACTGAACCTGTGGTGTAGTGTTAAGGCATTCCTCTTTAAAAAAAAAAAAAGTAAATTAAATACTTATACGTACAACATTCAACATAAAATTACCTCATCATCTGACTCATTATGAGGTACGGCGAAGCAATTTGTTACTTCAACAACACCTTTGTCAACTGTGCCTGTAGAAACAAAAGGGACAAAATAAATAAATGCACAAACAGAACTAAAATGTTGCAAGCAAAGGAACATCCAATGCAGAGCATTGGGGTGGGGGTGGAGAAATAATGACCAGATTGGGGGGGGGGGGGGAGAAAGAATAATGACACCCATTGCCTTTAATAGGCTATGTCATCCATGGCACACGGCGTCACTTTTCGCCAGATTCTGTTACTTTTAGTTTGCGAGACTCAGCAGCTCGCCATGGTAATTTTAAGAAACTTTCGGGAAAATATATGTAGAATATTCATGATTATATTAGACACATAAAGCTGTATTTGGAGGAATTACTTCATAGCGAATTGTGTGCCAGATGGATAAAGTAGCAAAATTACAGCTTTTCTATTAAATGCACAGATATAAAATCTTTTCTGAGTATCTGCACCAATGTTATGTCGTTCATGTTCCAAAGGTTCAACAGTTTTTGCTGATCCGTTTTTTTTACATTGATTTTTTTCATTCACACATTACCAACAATTTTTACAATTTAGCACTTCCAACTCCAGCGCGTGTAACGAAATAACAAGATAAGTTACAACGTCCGTTCCTTTTTTAGTCTCAAGAGCAGAAATATAATGCATACCTAGGGTGCATTAAATGATAATAACTATAAATACAAGGAACACCTAAAGTAAAACTTTACGTTGAAAAGTACCAAAAATTAAGTCAGCCCAGACAGCTGCGACAGGAAGCTGACCTGTTCGCGTGAAAGTGAAACGTACTCTCAGAGGAGGAAAAGCTAAAGGAATATATTAGCAATGACCACGAAAATCCTTTTTTTTGCCAGAAAGTGTTAATCAAATAGGTGCATTTTGTAGCTTTATCTTCACAGAGCATGGAACTTTTTGAAATCCATCAATAAACAAAAACGTTACGGATTTTTTAATCAATTAATTTCTGGTACACTTTTATATAATGAAAAAACCCCAAAATATGGGACGTTCTTTGGTGAGTTTTGAGACAATATTCGTCATAACTCGCTCATTTCTCGGAGTACTTAAAAGAAACTTGGCAACCCAGTACATTTTCTAGTGCAGAATCTAGTCCTGCTTTCAGATTTTTCATAGCTATCCTATTTTTTGAGTTATGAAGACGTTTATATAGGTAAAAATGTGGCGGTTTTCGGTGCGTTTTGAGACAATATTTGTCATACCTCGCCTATTTCTTGGAATATGTAAATGAAACTTGGCAGTCTAGTACATTTTTTAATGCAGAATCTAGTCATGCAGTCAGATTTTTAATATCTGTCATACTTTTTGAGTTGTAAAGACATTAACAGGTAAAAAAATGGCGTTCTTTACAGATTTACAAAGATTATCAGTCATATGTTCTCCCAAAGTCATGATATTTGAATGAAACTTGGCAACATAAAAGGTTCCTCCTTGCCAAGCAATGCTCTGGATCAATTTGTCACAAAAATGTAAGTAGAGAGCTACTAACAAATCCAGTTCTGTACTAGTAAAAGCATGCATACTTTGTTATAGAAAATAAGATCGTCTCTGTGTATATCCATTGTTGGACAGTGTCCTATTGTGTGGTAGATTAAGATGCGTTCAGATAATATAGTTTACAAGTCATGGGAATATTTCGCATGTGTAGGCTACAACTCATCATACAATAAATGTAACATATTTACACCCCCCCCCCTTCTCTCTCTCACGCGCGCACACACACACATGCACGCGCGCGCACGCACTCACGCGTGAACGATAACAATGTATAAACGGGACTATCTTCCCAGACTGGACTAAATAAGTACCATACTCTTTAATAACAATCTTAATGCCTCACTTTTCCAAACAGAGCACACAGGACGAGTCCAAGTGTGTGCTTTCCCAAGAGGGGGAAATAGGCTTTCATATAATGCAAACACAATGCCATACCACTTCTCAAGATGTTTGCTTTTCTGTTTCTATTCTTCTGCCATGCAATCAAGCAAATAAAAATGACTACATCTATTGTATTGTGACTAAAATGCAACAAAAACGCAAGTTATCAAGGCCCCCGTTTAGTTTTCAAGTATCCTTCCCCCCATTTCCGGTTCACATAAGTGGGGCCTCGTTTGTAGTGCCCGAGGCGACCGATGGCTGATGACGTCACTCAGTGGAAATTTCCCAGCCGCAGGTCATTCACCCAGTACACGCAAATGGCAATGTCGCTTTTTCCCTTAGTTACTCCCACATTTTTAAAGATTACACGAAAACCCGCTAAACACAGAAGCTTGAAATTTTAAGGGAATAAAGAAAAATGGTGTACAACGTATCAGTCGGTTTGACAAATCACAGCTCCGAAAAATCTTCAAAGCGCACCACATCAACCACTTTCGCAAACGTTTTCGACTGCTTCTAGGATGGGTACAATGTCAAACTGCATACTGCGAGATTGACCTCTTTTCTGATTAGCTGCCAAGTTTCATTCATATCCATTCATGAGAAGCGGCGTGAGAGCAAGTTGAAGACAACAACCTTTGCGTTAGTGCGTCCCACGAAACACCCCCGCCGCGGGGGCCAAAAATCGGCAGAACAAAACGCGCTCGGTGGGCATTGCTAAATATATAGAATCTAATATCACAATCGCGATCGGCAACATTGAACTTACTGACCTTATCTCACTTAGTTTTCAAATATTCCAGTTCCGCGATACTGATACTATTTTGACAAAAGATGGGACTTGAGATAATTAGGTTTACTCGCCCAAACTGGATCTCGTATTTTTCGGATTCCAGGATGCGTATTTTTTCATGGAAAGTCGTATTCGCGTATTTTCGGTAAAAAATCGTACTAAAATACGTAAAATCGTACTGGTTGGCATCTCTGCCTAGGGGAAATTTTATAAGCCCCTGTGGGCCAATAAGCACTCCGTTTTTTAAATAAAATTAAGGAAGTCTTGTTTCCTGACTATCCTTTCGAGCTCCTTGTGTCTAAGTGGGTCAATTTGTTAGCTATAATTTCATTGGACGAACATCTAGAGCTACCAACTTGGCATGTTTTGAATGAGACGTATGCCTCGGTTACCAACCAACCCAGGCGGTTCTATAACAATGACAATGAAAAATTAAATTTTCATCCAAATTGCTTAAAAATGGGCTTAAATGAAAATAGAGTAAATTCTGAGAACTATGGTTTTTAAATTTTAAAAATCCATTGATAAATAAAAAAGTTATTGGGATTTTTGTTTGCAAAATGTTGGAGGACCTTCATATGAGCCATTGCCAAAACGTGGAGAAAAACACACACATCTCACAATAGTGTGCATAAAATGTGATGCATTAGTATTTATTCCTCCAAAACTTATACACACGTCAAATATAGGATGTAGAACCTGCATTAGCAGTTTCAGACCCCTTGTCAGCTTAACAATCTTGAGTTTGTAAATTTTGTGCCAAAAATGTTAGTTTTTTAGTGATTCCTGGAGTGTCATTTTGAGCACACCAATGCAAACTTCCAAGAATGTCCAAAATTTAGTATTTTCGGGTGGGTTTTTTTTACGTGTGCTTTGATCCTATGTTATTTGTCATTGAGAAAGGTTAACTTGCTCAAGAAATCGGTTCATTTGTTTGCACATAGACGAACAATTCGGATTACTTGTGCGTCTGTCATGTTGTCACGGACTAGGTGTTTCAGAAAACACCATTATTTTTCAGTAGAATCACCGTAGCTGGTTAAATCTCTTTGCCTATCGTCGTTTATCCAATACTTCAAAAGCCGCGATGCGCGAAAGGAACATCGGGTTCCTAGATCTACGATTTCGGTCGGCTGTTTAACATTCGCCGTTATTGTCGTCAACTTGCGACGTGCCGTAAGTCCGAATTTCACCCACTTTTGTTTTGAACGGGTCATCAAAAGTGCCCGGATATAATTGTTTTCTTAAGTGACTTCCCCTTACCCGCGTCCCCAGAACAACGGAAGCAACGGGGAAAACAGAAAAACGAAAGTAGTCATTGCCTTCAGCGTCCGGTGACGCACAAGAATTTTGAGTTGAATGTGACGTACTGGGCTGTTTTGCGTGTTTTTAGGCTACTCTGTTGAATATTTTTGGTGTTTACACTGGATTCCTGGAACAAGAGTGTGATGTGTGAACAAACTTCGAGAGATGGATCATTTCTGTGGTTATAGATTTAGCTTTTGAGCTCAGTGATGACGTTTCGGGTGTCGTCATGCAGCCGTACAAGACTGACTAACGTACAAGAAATTACATTGTCCTAAGAGCAAACATTTTAAAAGTAATGTGTGCTCTCTTTACTCAAACAAATAAACAAACATGTCCTTGTTTATCTGTCTAACTCAAAAATACACATTTGTTCTTTGTTGGTATGATATACCTTTTTCCAATACATTGTGTCATCATTGTTATGTACAAGTAATATTTTTCATAATTGCTAATATCAATAAGTTTTCAACATATATTTCATACATGCAAGATTCATTTAGAAGCAAAGTACGCCTTTATTGATCTGTGTATCTTGGTGCAAATTTGTTCTTTGTAGGCATGATTTTACCTTTTCCCAGTATGTTTTGTCATCACTGTTATGTACGAGTACTGTTTGTCATAATTAGCAACATAATTGTGATCGTCCACTGTCTTTGATATGACCCGGTATCTGTTTCAAAGCAAAAGAAACCTCTCCTGTTTTTTTTTAAATTCTTAAAGTGCGCTTTTATCTCTGGAGGCAATACTTTTGTCTTTTCCTGTACATTGTGTCATCATTGTTACGTACAAGCCATGTTTGTCATCACTGTTATGTACAAGTCAGCTCCATTGATTTTGTGCTTTTGCCTCATATTAGTTTAAAAATTGTTTTACACATGTGTTTTTCTGGTACTGAGGCTTTGATAACTGTATTTGTACAGCCTTTCACTATTGTGATGCGTTGTCAATGATAATGTCCAATGTGTATCCTTTCTTGTACATAACAATGATGACATGTTCTGTGCACTGCGTCATTGTTACAAAGCTTGCCATTCATACCATTATGAATGGAGTTCATAGTGTACAAAGTGTTTGTTTACTAAACAAATGGAATTTAAAGTCTATAATTTGCCTTGCTGCTTATCTGTTTTTGTCATCACTGTTACATACAAGAAATACAGTAGTTGCCAAACCAATAGACCCATATATCTCCAAAACCCTACATCTCATTGCTCTGATACTCTAGGATATGAGCACTAAATGTCAATCTGTGCTGACAGAAAAGAGAGTCAAATTGGTATGAAAATTTTTTTGCACCACTGAGTCTCAAGAGTCTCACGTTTTGGCAATTGCTCATATAGGAAAAAATCGCCAAAATGTGGGACATGTTTTGATGTATTTTGAGGAAAAACTGTTCATAAGTCAGTAATGAATTGGAGCATATATATATGAATGAAACTTGGCATCTCCTTGGGGTTTTTAGTGCAGAATCTAGTTCTACTACCACTTTTTCTATGTCTTCATTACTTTGGATCTTAAAGACTGAAACTCAGTAAAGCGCTATCGGGAAAACCCGCGATGTAGTCATCGGTGACCCATTTGGTTATAGGCAGCCAATCACATGCCGCCTAGCGATCACGCGCCTCTTGCATGCGGCACCTTGCGTTTGGAATGCGCGATCAAGCTTCCAGATCTAGTGTTTTATCAATGGATGGGTGGTAATTTTAAGTTGGTACGGAAAATCTACTAAACGCAGAGATCTGAAATTTTACAGCAGCAATAAAGTGTAAAGAAGACATGTGGGGCGCTTGTGTGGTCGGCGATCAACCCGCAGCTCCGCTTAGTTTTCCAACCGCAGAGGAAATTCGCACAAACACGGCAATATCTCCGGTTCTAGTAATCGTTCGGGATTGTACGCTGGAATGTCGTTAGTTTAACCTTTCCTCTGGTTGATTGCAGAGTTTCATTTATTTTCGTCAAGGAGTTTTCCCGTAACTATACTTAGAAGAGAGTCACTTCTGATTCCGAGCGGCCGAAAACTTACCCCTTGCGCGGAGGCCGATTTCCGGCCAAGGCGCAGCGGACGATTGGCATTGCTAGGTTCTAGAAGAAGGCCACAAACTCAAGCAGACTGACGCATGGAACACACACCTGAGCTGCGTGAATGCGGATCCGACGCAGGACCCGAATTGAACGGGTGATGATGCTCGGCGTGCCTGCGCTGAGCCAGAGGCCAGACCGATGCGGGACCAGAACGCAGGTGAGGTGCCGAAATAGGCTTATCGGGTGACATAAACCCGGCCCCAGCAGGGTCCACCAACATTATCATGATGCCCGTCATTATTCGGACTCGAGTCCGAATAACATTTTTTCATATTCGGATTCGAGTCTGAATATGAAAAAATGTTATTCAGACATGGGTCCAGAAAAAACGAAGTGTCTTCGTTCTATAGATCTAACATTCAGTGCTTCCAATTTTCCGCCATTTTTTAGTTTCCCCATACCTTATCTGCCGATCCGATGCCCGCCGCCTAATTGATATGCCCACCCCCCCACGTTTCCCACTTTCTTTGTTGTAGAAAAAGGTAAAATTGAAGATTAGAAGACCACCTGGCACATTATGAGCTGTGTAAAAAAAATAAGAAGACTTGATTCGTTCAAATACACAAGCCTGTGTCATCTCGATTGTTTACCAAGAAAAAGTAGTGTTGCTGTGTAGAGCCGAGCATACGCCACGGCAACTTTTGATTCCATAGACCAGCGCACAATTTATTACATAGATCTACGTCAAGACTAGCTTATTATTGTAATAATGATCTGTTGCCGGGGGGAGACTGACGCGTATGCGACGTTCAACGCCCGGACCGATAGTGCCTCCTCCCCCTCCCCGACACGCACACACAGCCACACGTGTGCAGTCCGCCCATCCGACCCCGACACACGCTAACGAGCCATCTTTAATTGCTTCTGATGACATCTTGACAAATAAATATTTACGAAGTGTATACAGACCCGGTAACCTGGAACAAAGTCACGAAGTATAGAGACGAACTCTTTTGTGAGGTCGGAAAGTTTCAGCGCCCAGACCCGGTAGTGTGTGTGTGTGTGTGTGTGTGTGAGGAGAGAGAGAGAGAGAGAGCAGGGGAAAGTGCTAGCAAAATATGACATGCCCCAGCTAACATGAGGAAACGAGAAAAAGATGGGTGGGGAGAAAGAAAGACACAGACAAACAAAGAAAAAGAGAATGCGAGCGATACAGAGAGAGAGAGAAAGCGAGCGATACAGAGAGAGAGAGAGAGAGAGAGAGAGAGAGAGAGAGAGAGAGTAGAGAGAGAGACTGCTCGATTGAAATTATGACATTGTTCTTTTCTTCAAATTGTGATTCCTCCAAGTCCAAAAACGGAGGAAAAACGATCGTTCATCGAACAGACATCCGTAATCTTCATTTAGATCTAGATCTAGGCTAACATCGAAACTAGATCAATGATTTATGTCTGTCTATCTAGACCTAGGCTAGGCCATAGATCTAGATCTAGAAGAACCTAGGTCTAGGTCTACCCTGAGCCAAGAGGGCGCTGAAACTTTCCGAATTCACAAAAGAGTTCCCCTACCGGGTCTGTATACTTCGTGACTTTGTTCCCGGTTACCGGGTCTGTATACACTCCCAAATATTTATTAAAAGCACAGCGCTTTTTCGGTAGTTCCCACCCCGCAATTTTATTCACGGGTTTGGGCCACAAGAGTAGGGGGGTTTCAGGCTGACCTCATAAAAATAGGGAGGGGGGTTTCAGGGGGGCATGCCCCCCCTGAATTTTACCATAATTTAATGTTTTGCAGTTGTTAGGTTTGATATCTGCTTAGCTCACCGCGAATCAAACGTATAGATCTAGATCTAGATGTAGGTCAGGCTCAAATAAGGGGGGTGGGAACTACCGAAAAAGCACCAAAAGCGCTATAACTTTTCAGGCCGGCCTCAAATTCATCATATAAGATAAAAACTCGGCTCCTGCACAATTTAACGCCATTTTGCCCGAAGTGATCCCGGTCTCTACCCAGCCTGAGGCGAGTCACGAGTGAGGCAGGACAGGAAGCCGGAGTCACGAGTCACAGGACGTCAGGGGTAAGATTGTACTTTACCGGACCACCGGTCGGAAATACTTTCGCTATGGCGCCCCTGGTGCCTAGTGGCCCGCTATTCTTCGTTTCCGAGCTCCCCTACTCACTCTCCTACTCAGTTTTCTACATCCTCACTCTTCAACTGCCAGCAATCGACTGATGTCTCTTACCGGGTTTTTCAGTCATCACGACCGTGCCACCGTGCCCTTTGACCCATGACCCTGACATCCTGAGGCTAATTGGTCAATCTTATCACGTGGTCCACTATTCTTATTTGCTCGCAACTCTGCTGGGTGGCCTAGGCCTACTCCTGGTCCGGCAAAGTACAATGGAGGGCTAAAGATGCACACGAGAGCTCATTTGCATAATTGCAACCCCCTCGGCCCTGCTCGCGACTTGGCGAATCTACCCCGATTGTCCGCTCATGTTATTGTTTATAATATGTAGTGTGTGTGTCAGTGTCTTTAAATTATTGTTGCCAGGGGGGCTAGCCCCCCTGAAACCCCCCCTCCCCCCACTGTTGTTACATTGATATGTAAACACGACTGTCCGCTCATGTTATTGTTTCGCATTTTTGTGTGTTTTCTTTATTATAGTTTCCAGGGGGGCAAGCCCCCCTGAACCCCCCTCCCCCTCCCCACTGTTGGTATGATACACGGTGGTTCACCAAAGTTAAATCCCCTGCCCACTCTCAACCACCAACTCTCGCTCACCTCGCCTCGCCAGTTGCCGCTGGCTTGCGCTGTGCGTGCGCGAAGTCGCCCGCGGCCCGCGGAACTACCTTTTGTCCGCACGCAGAGTACTATGACTATGAGAGCGTAGTTAGGCTAGGTGTGCGTAGTAATCACGGACCGAGACGGGTGGTCCGGTAAAGTACAATCCAGCCAGTCGAAAGTGATGTCATGCTGGACAAGAATCAGAGTCCGAATAACATTTTTTCATATTCGGACTCGAGTCCGAATAGTCACTTCGTGACGTATCATATCACTTGGTATTGGACAATTGGTTCCTTCCCAGGGCCAGTACCTCTTGGACGGTGTCGGCACCTTCCATGTACCGCTACTGGACGCTTGGTGCCGATACGTACAGATATCGCCTACAGTTGTACCGATGGGTATCCGTTCCCGCCCTCTAAAAGTTACTCTGAGTCTTAGACTCACCCGACCCGTGACCCAGCTTTGCCGGGACCATATTGAAGAAATGTTTTCGATTGAGATGAATGCTCAATGGACAAGGTGGCTTTGAATGGCAGTACGTTCCTTACACAATACAGTTAACAGATAGGGAATACAATTACCTAATAAAGTTCCAATAACTCTTTTGGCATCTTCATTACGCCTTTCGTAAGCATCTATGACGCTGAAAAACACCACAGGGTGTACTTTACACACGAGACTTGACGACGCCATGATTGACTGACTGCGGGATAGGAATGGACGTAATGAAGACATTTCCGGTCTTGTACGGAAAAATCTAATCAATAGGCTACTTCAATTTGATCATACACAAAAATTTTTCAATTGGACAGTGTGTAGGAGCTATATTAGCATTTATCAGCAATAATTTGATTTGAAAAAATCGGTTTGTTGTTTTATTTCTTTATCTGCTGTCCTTCAAATAAAGCGACCTTTGAAGAACTTCCGGAGCATGTTTCCCCAATCCCCATTCCCTACAGTGGACCTTTCTTTTCCAACGCTGTCGGCGTCTATTTATCACAGTTTATAGCTTGAGTATATTTGTAGTGAGTTTTCTCTTAGATCCACAAATATTCTGTTGTGAGCATCCTTTTTTTCTTCTGTTATTTGTTCTCTTAGCGGGAGACTTTATGTTCTTAAACCTTGCTTGCTGCTAGGACCTGTCTGTATTTATTTTGAGAGTGAAGTAGAATTCTAGATTTAAGATCTAGATTCTAAGTTGTCTGTGCAGTGTTTTGAGAGTGAAGTAGGTGCAGTGGAATTCAGATACCATTGCGTGAAGAATCAACACGAATAAATGGAAGGACTTCCGTAACGAGCGACCACCCCATCAAACACAATAAAGAAGAGGCCTTAAATTTACAAATAGAATCTAGATCTAGATCTAGATCTAGGTAATCTAGATTCTAGATATATTCTAGATTATACAAAGGCCGGCACTATTTCTCCGAACGTTCGGGAAAATAAAGCTAGGCACTATTTCTCCAAACGTACGGGAAAATAAAGCTAGATCTAGGCACTATTTCTCCGAACGTTTGGGAAAATAAAGCTGGGCACTATTTCTCCGAACACTCTGAAATCACATCCTTTCCCGCAAATTTCGGATATTATATAGATCTATCTAGATCTAGATCTAGATCTAGATCTATAATTATAGTATAGATCTAGGCCTACCAAAGATTGTTTGTATACAATATGGATGGTTCAATCGGTCCAAAAAATGTCCGCAGTAAATATTCGTATAAAGAAATGCTACAGTTCCAAACGGTTTTTCGCTACAGGCTACAGATATGACGTGTTGCCTATGAAGGGTGCTGCTCTTAAACCTACTAATGAATGTGTTGTGTTCACTCGGGTGCTGTCTAGATCTAGATCTAGATCTACGGAGGGTTATTGATAACGTCACATAGAACTAGCATCTGCGTTTGTCGCGGCCGCGACCAATCAATCGTGGCTCGATTTTTGGGCATTTTTGGTCCCCGAATCGGGGAATAAAAGTCAAATTTAAAAAAAAATTTAAAAAGAAATAAACCGAACCTCTTTACTTTTGAAAGAAAGTTCATCTAGCTTCACTTCGTCTCTTTCTCACTTGTTGTCACCACGTTGATTTGTTGAATACGTTCCAGTTACTTTTATTTTTCCCTCTTTGTGGTGTTTTATTTTGTTAACTTAGTGTGTATTTTTTTCTTTCTTGTTATTGTTCTGATGTGTTGTTTTTCTATCATTTTTTTGGGGGGGAAAAGGGGTGGGTGGGGGGGGGGGGGACGTTGTATAGTGTAACGTCATTTAATTTGATGTTCCTACTTTCATTAGATTCTAAATATATACAGATTTAAATGTGTTATGTTAGAGCATTCGTTCCACCAAAACCAATTAGATCTACGTGTACTGACTCTGGCAGGCCCCTTAATGTGTGTGATTCCATAATTTACATGTAATATCCTGTACTTTGTTTTAAAATTGCGCATATTTAGGGTTAAAACAGCCAATCTTCTTCGGACAGGTGGACTCACGCCCTTATTTGTTTATTTTTGTGGTTGTTTATGGGCTGTTCTAATTTTGATTTTATTCGATCGTGAAACCTTTCTTTTTCACGTTTTTACTCATCTAAAAATCTCTAGACTAGCTCTTGAAAATTGAAATACATGTAGATATAGACCTAAAAATTTGCTCGTGTGTGTGTGTGTGTGTGTGTGTGTGTATGCATGTGCGTGTGTGAGTGTGTCTGTGTGTGGTAGTAAGTGTGTAAGTGGAGAGTGAGGAGCGTGTGTGTGTTTGTTTTTCGGGCTTTATTTCAGCCTTTTTATTCAGTAACAGTTCAAAGTATACAAAAATAAAAACACAGGATCCATTCCCTCCAGGACTCATGAGTCGTTCCTCTCTTTCACTTTCACTCATTCATTCGCCCTGAGCGCTACCAGTTCCCCATTTTTCTTTCTTTGCTGCTCGTGTGCAATCTGTTTTATTAGAGTTACGTGCCTTGTCTAGTTCCACTTTTGGTCGATCCTTTTCCGAGAACATCAGTCGTCTGCTAGTGCAGCAGTCGAGTTCGAAGTGAAAGGCTTATCAGAAACATTTTTAGATAAGTTTTCTTCAGTTACCAGAGTAGCTGGCCCAACCCACGACCACTTGTCTGTGTACCCTCTGTTATTAAGATAATTGTTTTAATCATAATTTGATAAAGAAATGATTTTACTAACCTTTAAATGGTGTACAGTGTACTAACAACTTTCTTGCACCTGTCATATCTGTGCGCGATATTTTCCTATCCTATTTGAAGGTCCTCCAACATTTTGCAAACAAAAATCCCAATTACTTTTTTATTTGTCGATGGATTTTAAAAATTTAAAAACCATAGTTTTAGAATTTATTGTATTTTCATTTAAGCCCATTTTTAAGCAATTTGGATGAAAATTTAATTTTTCATTGTCATTGCTACAGCTATATTTAAATTTTCGAATCGAGCCAAATTACGCCGCAGATCGCCATTTTGTTTTGCCCTGAAATTCTCGCGCTACTCCTCTCTCTCTCTTTCTCTCTCTCTCACCACTGCCCACAGACAAAATTGTACTCTTTTAGGCTAACATTAACAGTAGTAATGGAACGAAGCTCACAGCACAGAATTCTATAATTTTTCTGTTATCACAGTGTAAAATTCTGTGGTTCATGATGAACGCAAAATTGGTTGGCCTAGATCTAGGCTATAACGGTGAACACACGCCGGGTGAGAATAGTCAAAAGACTCACCTGTGCTATTCTCACCCGGGGTGAGAATAGAGGTGGCCTATTCTTTTTCTTTCTCTCCTGTCTCACACTTAGCTACCTGGTGTCCATTTTCTACAGTTCTAGACTATTTGGTGCTTTCTCGGTAGTTCCCACCCCCCTTATTTGAGCCTATATATCTAGATCTATACGTTTGATGCACAGCGAGCTAAGATATCAAACCTAACAACTTCAAACAAATTATAGTAAAATTCATGCCCCCCTGAACCCCCCCATAGTTTTATTATCAGGCCCC
>NW_004797324.1:1626171-1637299 GCF_000002075.1 Aplysia californica | reverse complement strand
GGGGGCAGGTTGAGGGGCCCCTGAAGTGAAACAAACCTGGGGGGTTACATCATGTAACATGGCAACATGTCCCCTTTTTTTGTGCCAATATATTATATGTTGGTGGTCTGCAGCAATTAATACTGCAGTCTAACCCCCAAAGCAGTGCGTATGTGTGCGGGAGTGTGTGTAAATTTAGCCTTTTTTAAAAATAAAGTCAATTTGACATTGAGTTTGAAGTACAAAAAATTTAGGCCAGGGGAAGGGCCTCTGCAGTCTTCCAGTTTGGCATGTTTTTATAAAATTTAGATATGGTGGATTAGGCTTTTAACAAGAAGTTCCCTGAACTATCATCTATATCTGTAGACTTAATTTTAATTAGAATTGTTTTCCCCTATTGAATTGTCATTGTCTAGTCTGAAATTCATCAGAAGTGTCTTCAGATGCCTAGAATTTACTTTGATTTGACTCTTACTACTCTGGGTAACTATTATTTTGTGTTTGTTTTGAGTGACAGAGATACTTTAGGAAATGGTGGTGTCGAGCAACATATATGCATTTGAGGATGTTCCAGGGGAAATTAGTTAGTTGAACAGATGGGAATAGAAAATATTGTTTAGATAACTATAGATATCAGGTAAATCAGATGGTTGAATCTTGATTATCGAAATCCATCAAATCTGAATCTGCTCATAACTGGAAGGTTTCCTGGCTGTCATATATGACAGTGTCAATAAACTTTGTATAGTGTTGTGTCTGTTGCAGTGCAGCCATTTCAGTTTCGATTCTTATGTTGTACATCTCATAATTTCGACAAAGGGAAATCAGAAATTATGACAATGACAATCTTTATTCATCTCGCAGGGAGAAATTTGTCTTGGTCGTTAAAAATGGCAGTAGACATTACAAAAGTTAGACGTAAAGGTGCACCCATGCAAACGCACAACAAGTCAGGACATTAAGCCAAGTAAATACATGTCTCACGTGCTTGGATGATAACCCGCTCCGTAAAACATTCTCTCTCCCTCTCTCTCTCTCTCTCTCTCTCTCTCTCTCTCTCTCTTGTTTTATTTGTAGCGCTGTGTGTTCAGTAACCTCTCTGCAGTTGGTATGAATGAATTTTTTCTGTCTGTTCTTGCTTTTTTGGAAATGTATCGTTTACTGCGGGTCGATAGTTGAAATTCCAATGTCAGTTGGTGGCTATGGTCACTAAGCATTGTTTCCGCCTTTTTTAGAACGTTTGTCTTATGCAGATATTCAAAGTTACTTAAGTCTCTACCAATTGTTCTTGATGCCTTACTTATCAACTTGTTTGTTTTTATTGTGCTGCCTGCCCAAATTGCTACCGTAGCTATTGATACCAAAATTTATCAAAGTTTCTATGGTGGTGGTGTAGAATACTAGAGGCAGAAATAAGCTTGAAGCAAAACAAAGTGATGCGTGATACCACATGATATCAAACTAAATTTCAGGTTTGATGTTCATGTTAGAAAACCTTCTATGTGTACTTTGAAACTTGAGAATTTTATAAAGATTATATTTATCAGATATTCAACTTTTAATCAGGTTTACTGTTGCCCAGAATTACACTATTAAGTCATCTATTTGTAGTATTTAGACATGGTGATATCCATTATGAAAAAAAAGATTCATATACCAGCTTTGTCGTTGTTGGCAAAGTTGCTCAAGAATAGTGTGCTCGGTGAATTAGAATGAAGCCAGTACATTTCAAAGGTTTCTTGTCTGGACTTGATTGAATATTATACTGTTACATGCATAGAAAGAAAGAGAACCAAAAATTTCCTGCAGCCAGTATCCACAAATTATCCATTTCTCATGTGCGTAAATTACTGTACTTGTGATCTGTGCTATCATTAAGAACAGTTCTTTACTTGCTCTGCCATTAATGTACATAAATAAAGTTAAGGTCCTGTGAGGTTCCTCTTTCTAAACACTAGTGAGTGGGTGGTTGGCGGGTGATTCGGTGTGGTTTGCTCCTTCTTTCCTATCAAACATCTATCATCCTTATCTCCCCTTCTTCTTTTTTATGTTTGTTATTCTCTTGTAACACCTCTAATCTTCTGGCGCTCATATGACCTTATGCAGTTGCGAGTGCCGTAAAACCTCTACTAAAACTTAAAAGAAACACTAGTGTAATAATAACATTTAGGGAAAATGGAGTGTTTTGGTTTATCTTTCTTTTCATTATCTTCTGAGTGATGGACTTGAAACCTTCAATTTCCATGTTTTATTTAAATTTGCTTGTATTTCTAATTTTATAATACAGAATACAATGGAAGAATCAGATCAAGAAATGAGTGAAGAAGTGGACAGTGACAATGAGACCTGGGCTGGGCTCATACCTGGGCCAGATGAGAGAACAGAGCAGTGCACTCTGGGAAAAAGCACTCTCAACCTGCCAGAACTGCTTCTGGAAAAGGTACATTTCAAGAACAGATCTGTAACAGTTTTTGAAAGCTGTTGTAAGTTATATACAGACTTTGGTAAAAGAAGATCCAGTCAAGGTTTCTACCTCATTTTGAGTCCAGGCTTGTTATTTATATCTGGTGCTTTTGTTGAGATTTGCTCTCTGACTTTTATGGTTAACTTTACAAACCAGAGTGCACGCCTGAACATACCTCTACCCTTAACCTTCAGTGTACACCTCTGCATGTGTTGCTTCAAATCTAGCAAGTAGACCTAAAGGAGCTCAGGGGTATGGATCCTGTGAGATTCAGGAAACCAGAACTCAAAGAATGAAGCGTTCCTGGCGTATATATTATTTTCACATAAAAGTGTTGTTCTTTTGGAACCTAATGTCTATTATGATGATGATGTCTGCTTTAAGTGCGCATTTTTATATTTTTATGTAGTCAAGTACTTTTTGTCTGTGCCCATGGTTAAAGAGTGCTTTTGATTTATCCTCTTTTTTTTCCATATGTGTGTTTAAATATGTCATCTTCACCTTTTTGTGTAAAGTAATTTTGAAAATTATGATGTTGAATAATATATGTATAATATATACTATATTTAAATGTATATATATATATATCAATTGTTGTCATTTTTTTACCTTCTGTCTAATCTCTCAAGAAACACATCTTCATGTCAGTGCTGTCTGTGGATACTTGGGAAGCCCTGGCGCCAGAGAAGCGGAAGCATCTTGAGGTATTTTGAGCTTGTTTATGTTGTTGTTGTTGCTTTGTATTACTGGGACAGGTTTAAAAAAGAAATCTCATACACATCACTATGACAATAGATGGACAAGAAATTGTTAGGTGTACATGTACATAGTAAAGTTGGTATGAATTAAAGCAGTGCACAGTCAAAATTTGAGGAGATGTTCATAAAGATAATAATTGGTTTCTTACTTTTTTTTGTTCTTTTTTTTTGTTGAAAGCATGTTAATAACTTAACTATTGTTTGTTTTCAAACTAGGGATATGCTTATTCTTTTTGCACAGGCTCTTTTGCCAACGTTTCCTGCGAATGATGGGGATGAAAAACAGGAGACAGTGAGGTAAAGATCAAAGTGCTTGTCATTTTAGGAAGTGACTTTCATACAGCAGCAAGTTCTTTCTGGTGTTGAATATATGTCATTAACATTTGTAGTGCAGTCTGAATTTGGTAATTTTTATGTATAGGACAGTTGGTTTTTATTTTTTAATTTGTATGTCTGTTTGATTTATTTTGTTTGTTATTAAAGTTATGAAAGTAATTTTTGGGGGGTCCAAATGTCAGTTGTTTTGTTTGCATTTTGAATAAGTAAAAACGGACAGTTTGATTTGGTACTCAGTTAATTTGCTTGATAGATCTCGTAGTGAAAGAGAAACTGAAAATGCTTGAACAATTGAGATTTGCTTTACTGCTGTTTACGATGGCAAAAGGTTTTAGTTTCACACAAAGTTACTGGAGAAGTATTCTGCTTTACTTGAAGTCATAGCCCCATGAAAGGGGATGTTCTGATGGAGTTTCAGTTTCTATTATTTATTATGCATCGCCGTATTATGTTGAAATTGTGAAATTTGTTGTTTTTCTTTTTTTGCAAATCAAATTTATTGATCTGTTTGTTTCTTTTTCTCAGTTTCTAATAAGAACTGTTTCTCAGTTATAATCATAGAATCTTTCAAAATTTATCCACTTTTTATTTTAATGAGTAAACATTGAAAAATGATTGTTTTTTTTTCTCATAGGAGGTTACTGAGTGGAGAAAATTTCAAGTTTGGAAATCCTCTGGAGGATTTGCAGAAGAAATTGAAAGGTACTTTTGTGCTTTCCATTTTTCTTATTTCATTGTTTAAACATATTCTAAAAAACTGCAGTGGATTAGTAAATTCAAATTTTATTTCTCTTTTTAATGTTGACTGGTAAAAACCCTTGACAAATCCACATCCATGAAAGACTGTGCCAAATGACGCTATTACCATTAACTACAAGTTCTTCTGTTGTAGGGTACTTTATTTTTTGCCCAGTGTGTTAATTCCACAAAAAAATACCTGTGTTAGTGTTATTTCACTGAACTAGATTTTCTTATTTATCATATGAAATAGTTCTTTTACAAATGACTGTTTGAATTTGTAACTGGTATGCTATTTCATTTAAAGGTTTTTAAGTTATGAATGAACATCTTTATTTTGTTTTGTAAATTTTACAGCTTAACAGCTCATTTGTTTATTTTCGCCCTGCTTTGTTATTTGCAGAGGGATATTTACATCCTGAAATAGCCCGTTACAGGAAACAGACACGGCAGTTCCGATATAGAGATTACAAAATGCGACATCAACGCTTTGTATCAGATTTGTTGAAACAGTTGCTTCTATCTCGTCAGGTAGGGAGAGAACTATTTAAAAAAATAATTTTGCTTTATATCAGTCTTCCTTTCTTCATACTTGGCTCAAAGCTGTGTTCTGTTTTGTGGTAATTTAACAAAATTAGTCGAGGTGTCCTTTAGGTTTGAGATGCTGTGTGACCCTTGTTGCTCTGACTATTAAAAGTCTCTATAGTTTTTCTGAGGGTTTTTTAATGTATTGTATTACGATAGGCTTTTTTTTACACACAATTAAGTCTTGTTTATAGTATTATCAAAATGTGATTTTGTGTAAATAATGCAAAATTTCTTCCTGTCTATTGTGAAGAATGCATTGATTACTTTCATATTTTCTCATAATGACCATATTGTGTTGCCAGTTGATTCAGTGTCAAAAAACGTGCCCTCTAACATATAAGGTTCTTTTTCTGTTTGTTCCATGGGACAGGAGCTGTTTGAGCAGGCCTCCACCTTGGCTCCAGGAGAACCAATCAAATACCAGTATCGGCCTCTGGTGAAGAAGAAAAGTAGTCATGTTGAGCAGAATGTGAAGAAAAAAACTGTCAGGTTAGTTTGCATGATTTTTTAACTCAAGTTGCGTAACTGGAAGATTTTTGTTTCACAAATGAATTGTGTTCCCTTGGAAATAAAGAAACAAACTTGTGAAATTAAGTTACCGGAGAGGAGTGTTTCCTACTGAATTTTTATTTTTTTTAAAGATGTATTATATTTTTCTTCAGTCATTTGTACTGGATGAAAAATTAATGTAGTGTTTTAGGATAGCATAACCACATAAAGTCTTTTTTTTTTTGTTAAAAAATTAGAGGCTTTTAATGGGACCTGTTTTTTCCTAATGTTGATAATGTTTCTTGAAATACAGTAAAACACTGATTGCTCGAATTCGACGGGACTGGCCTCGGTAGTTCGAGGGATCCATAGTTCGAAGGATATCCTACAAAGATAAAGAAGAAGAAAAAAACGGAACGGCAGGCACAGTTGGACAGATGTGTAATTTCGAGTCTTCTGTGTTCGACCTATCCACGTTATACTGTAGTTTAGTTAGACTCTTCATTATTGCACGTGGAAACAGAGTTAAATTCTTAAATGGATAAAGGATATGTTTTTTCATCGAGAATGTTGGTCTGATTTCTAGGATGTTGTATTCCACCTTGCCTGGATTGGCCCTGGCAGACATGGTTGAAGCAGCTTGCCTTCTAAATGATGCTAGTTGTGTCTATATGGTAAAAAATTATTTACAAAATTGATTTGTACTATAAAAACTACTTTTGTCTTTTTTTTTGGGGACAGGATTCTGAAGGAAGTACGAGAAGAATGTGGAATTCCTGACACCTCATCGGAAGAGGAGGATGAATCGTCTAGTAAGGGTTTGGAAGACCTATTTTTTGGGTCCATTAAAGAATGAACAATTTGGACTGAAATTCGTTTATTTTTTATGTCCTCAATATTTTTTTCTGGAAAATTTTAAGGGAGGTGTAGCTTGTAATTAATCTTTAGACTAGTAATTAAAAAATGTCTCATGCTTGCATGGATTGCTCTTTGTTTAGAAATTGAATAGCAATTTAAGTCCCTGTTATGATCCTTTGAGTTCTGGGGAGATATCATGAAAGATGTAAAAAAAACCCAAAAGCCGCTGTTCTGCTTTTAAAGTGACAATTTTTCCTTGTTTTTCATAAATCTTAGAAACCGTCCTGTATTTTTCTCAGAACTGTTCATTTGCAATGCAAGCTTGTATCCAGCATTAAATTGGCAAATTTATTACTGTTCATAACAGTTCAAAGACATGCATTTTTTGGAAAAAAAATTGTTAATTTGTCCCAGGTCCGGTCCAGAGAAGCAGACGACAACTGTTCAAATCTCTGGGGCCTATTCCCTCCCCTGAGCCCACACTGCCCAGCGTAGTCGCCACCTTCGCCAACAAACCTCCGCAGATGAACGGTGACATGAACAGCTCGCTGCACCACCCGCCCCAAGCCACCACACCATTGGGACCAACCACACCTGCTGCGGGACAGAACAAGCGGCCGCGGCCCATCAGCCCTGTGGAGGTCACAGAGGAAAGTTATAGGGTTATGCTTAAGATGCACAAGAGGAAAAAATTGCTGGAACCGGTGAGTTGTTGCCTTCTGTTGTTCTCTGTTATTGTCATTCACATTAAAATGAATTTTTAAAAAAAATTTTTGTTTTTTCTATTAAAATTTTTTTTCTTTTTGAGACTGGTCAGTTTTGAAAAACTCTTTCGTCAACCATTGTTCTTTTACAGAACTGACTGTTTCCTGTATGTTTTGGCAGTTTTTTTTCTCTATAAGTAATTAAATTATCAAACATTCTTTGCCAAGATTGGGCTCATTTGCAATAGAAGAATCCACAGGTCCTTTTAATCCTTTTTTTTTTGCTGTTTCGCTTTTCGCTTGAGAATGTTCTCCTCTTCAGACGCATTGGTCTTTGTCAGAAATTGATGGAGAAACTTTTATAATGCAAATAAAAGAACAATGGATGAGAGGAATACATTAAAACGAGAATTGTTTGGAGGTTGCTTTGAGCAGAGCTGAACAGAGTAATTAAGGGATTGTTCATTATTTGTTTATTTATTTTCATTAGTGTTAGATTAGTTTTCTCAATAAATAAAGCTGTTATTTCTGACTTGTAACTGGTGTTTCTTTTGCTGTTTCATTTAATTTTTTTTAGATAGGTGGTTAGATATTTGTTTACAAAAGAGTATCTGTTTATATATGTTGTGTCCTGTATCTCTTTAGGATCTGCCTGAATTTGACACAAGCAATGTCAGCCTGCAAGACATATTATCCCGGTGTCAAGCCAATAAGAAAAATTCCAAGGCTCATGCAGGTTTGTGATGTTTGATCTCTATGTGTACAACTTTCTAGTGCACATGGCATCAGTAGAGAAAAAGAAAGTATTGGCACATTACATCAAGGAGTGCAAAGAGTTGATGTTTAGCAAGGTGTTTTAAATAATTGCAAACCATCAACAAGCAGAAAAAAAAACCTTATGTGTTTCATATGTTATGTTAAATTTTGCAATATGGGCTACACCTGTTATGTTTACTTTTGTGGCATGAAACTTGCCAAGGCTGCTGTTACCCTCTGTAGATGGCATTTAATAGTCTTCATTTTCTGCTTTATGCTAATGAGACAGGGATGGAACCTAATGCTCTCTTGCCGAAATTCCTTTTTCTCCCCCTTGTTTTTGACGATTTGGGGGGGGGGTAATCGTGATTTGAAATTGGTTATTATTAGAGAAAGAGTATAGATAAAAGTAAGCAAAAAGAGAAAAATCTGTGCTGTGAAGACGTTTAAACATTCCAAAAAATGTACAGCACACACTACTCTCCTGTGATATGCTCAAATTTTGTGGACTTCTCTCTCTGTAGGAGACAGCACAACAGGCAATCCTGCCACCATGAAGAAAAGACTGAAACTCAAAGCCAAAGGAGAGAAAAAACGCAAGTTGAAGGTGAAGGAGTCGCCGAACCTCTTAGGGGAGGAGGATATGGTCATGCCTGCTGCTTTACCCAGTCTGGACACCAGCCTAACGTTCCCTGGCCCAGAAGAGGTTCCAGACGAGTGAGTATTGATTCGGAGACATTCCCATCGTCTTTTAGTTGGGAGTTACTCCGATTCCTTTTGGGAAAGGGCTTGATATTGTAACTCAGTACTTCAATTTAATGTACAGATTATCATCAGTCTAGTGATTTTGATCTGTTAGTCATTTTGTGTGTGTCAACTTTGCAAAATCTGAGAACCTTGTCAATTCAGGAACAAATGATGGGTCAGAGTGCAAGAGGACATTTGCTTGCCCTCTGCTGGGAGTTAGCTAGGCTCGTGTTAAAAAGTGACCAATCTAACCACTCACTGTTAGACTCCTGGAATAACCAGTCCTTCTTATTCAGTGTGTTGCACACATTGATGTGACACTTTTAAACAATAATGAGAAGAAATAACATTTGCGTAGCACATGTCCACTCTCAACAGCAAGCTATGAGTGCTTTACAATCTATATTATTAGCCCAGCAGACCCAATAAAACTCAGACACATTCTCGGCTTCCTGGGAAACATGGCACAAACAGCCGAGTAAGTGCTCTAACACCTACAAACTGACCAAATGTTTCGATGTCTATAGCAGAGTGCTTTCCCACATTGGTGAAGTGGGGAAAATTTGTGAAAAAGCCTTCCCCAAGAATACGTAAGGCCCGTGATGGGGTTTGAAACCATGACCTTTCGGTTGCGAGTCCAGAAGTCTAACCACCTGACCGCCAACACCACTTTTTTGTACTACTCTCATAGTTGTGAGCAATGAAACTCCTGTGACTGAACCCATTTTTCTCCTTACTTCCCCAGACCATTGCAAAAGACAGTGTTTGGCCCTGCTACTAATTTCTTCTGCCTCCTGCGAGATATATTGTCAGAATTTCCTGATGGTAAAACAGCAACTGCAAAGGTAGTTTTTTTCTTGAGTACTAAATTGCACTTTCTTGGCATGTCCTTTGTTCGTCGTCCAGTGCCCTTGAAAGTAATCTTCGACCCATTGATTTAAGAGCAGCAGGAATTTTTGAAAACATTGATACATGGCGTGTGTGGAGGAAAAATGTTGAGTTATGTATGTTACATGACTATAATATGATTATGATGGTAATTAATCAATAATCAATATCTTATACAACCCCCGCCCCGAATGTTCTTTGCTCATAGTTTTTTGTTGCCTTTATGTGAAGAAGTTGATTTGTTAATAAATTGCTAATAATTTAAATTCTATGAACTGGAAGAAGTTTGTAGTTTTAAGTATGATCTTATGATTGGAAGAGAGAAAAAAAAGTAATCGTGCTGTATTCATGCCAGTAAGATTTGTCTTGTGCTTGATGTGTGTGTGTGAAAGGTGACGTTGTGTTATCCTGATGTGTTTCTCCACCCCTAGGTTGAAGAAAGAGTTCGGGAGTGGTTGGACTCCAATGATGAGATCTCCAACCCATGGCTGGCCCTGCAGAAAAATTGGGTCGAGCTTGTTGCCTCTGCTCTCAAGTTTTTGTCAGGAAGTGAGATTGGTAAGGGCATGCTAGATGTTGGGGTTTCAAGTGCATGTAATATGGCTACTTGTACTAGTATTTTACAGGAAGCTGAGAATGTTTTCAATGTTGTTTGGTTTCTTAGGGAATTATTAGATTGTCATTCCCACAGAGCCAAATTTCAAGTGGAACTATATTCTATGCAAATGAAGTCTGATTTAATTGTTATTATTATTAATGTACAGTTGAAATTGTCCAAGACAAAATGTGTGTCTTACAAATGTGGGTGTCTTGTACAGTATCATTATAATATAGAAAAAATGCAAGGAAGGGATGGGAAGTGGTCATTTTTTTGTACAGGCGATTGTCTTGGATTGATGGCAATTAGAGCAAGTTTAACAGTAACTATGTTTTTTTCAAGAACAAGGTACATTTCTAGTTAAATCCAGGGTTCCCGCGGCCTCCTTGAATTCAAGGAGTCCTTGAAAACTGCTTGAATTTGCTTTCAAGGAAAAATCTCCTTGAAAACTCCTTGAATTTGCGTTCGAGGAAAAATCTCCTTGAAAACTCCTTGAATTTGCGTTCGAGGAAAAATCTCCTTGAAAACTTGAATTTTGCCTGATCGGACAGGAACACGTGTACAGAGTGACTGTCAGGCCCCGGGAATCCCGGGGGCCCCTGGAATTACCCAAGAATTTGAAAAAAATGGCCAAGACCCGGAATTTGAAGAAATCTGTAAATTGCCCCGTGAAAGACCCGGGAAAATACACAAACGTTCTCATTTGAAAACCAAATCGGATCACGTCCTTGAGTCCATTTTTGCTGGTCGCGGTTGTGATATAATATAATTCATTCGGCCTTTCCCGGCCCGAGAGTACGATAAACCCGCACAGGCGGTTATGGCGGGAACAAGTGGAAGTTTATGTCTGATACCGAAGCTGGATTGGGAAAATCAAGATCTACTTTCGCTTTCGTTACCACCAAGAAATTTTCCGGTAGGGACTATAGTAGTCTGATAGCGCCACTTTTGTAACATGCAGGTTCTGCATTACAAATGCTGTGTCGCCATGAAAATAATTCGTTTGTCCTGTGCTGTCACTTGTGAAAAAAACAGAAAGAAAAAGAAAGCTTCTTGTCGGGCTTGCCATTGTGACTGGTCATTGAACCTGTGCGTTTTCGTCACATCGTGAGTATCGGCGATGGTTGAGGTCACCAAAGTTCATGCTAAGTGAAGTCTGAGCGCTGCGAAGTATAGGACTCGGGAATGGGGGGATTATTGATTTTTTTTTTTAAAGACACGCGGG
>NW_004797324.1:1596793-1626071 GCF_000002075.1 Aplysia californica | reverse complement strand
GGGGGGGGCTGAGCTGAGGTTGAAGGCAACACCGGATGACAAAAACTGAACTTGGAAGCAGATTTTACTTTTCAAAATTTTGATTACTACTATCTAGAGCTCTCTGCACAGCGCGCGTTGGTGCAGGCCTTGTGTGGAATCGGGATCTGTCTTACTCAAACCTTGTAAGCCGTGTTCTTGTAACTAAAGGGTTCCCGTTTCATTGATTGTATTTTCTATATAATTTAACTTTCTGTTCAAGATTTGCAGATTTTCAGTGTCACTGCTTCTTGCCCTCCCTCAGTTCTTACACCTCTCACACTGAATAGGTCTACTTGAGCCATTCATGTTATTGCTCTACTTTGAGTTAGAGCAATAATTTTTGTCTTTCACTTATATAAACCATGACACCCTAAATTGGTTCTTGACAGTGGGTATTCTGGTTCTAGGCCTTTTTGTCAGGATCAAAGCAAGATTCATTTTTATATAGTTAATATAGGCGAATATGATGAGGGGAAAATATAAATTAAGTAAGAACAGACTGAAATACCTGAGTCACAGTATCCCAGTGCCACACTGACATCATGTTGTTGACTGGATATAATGTACCTGCATGCGTGCGTGCCACGTGTGTGTGTATATTATATATAATATATAATATTATAAATGGAGCATGCACTATCATTGTTATGTAGCATGCCCCTGGAGAATGGATGAGTCCCGTCTGGAAAATTGAGAAGCCGGGTTGGCTGTCACCCTGGGAACAGTTTTTGTTGGAAAATCGAAACTATGATATGGTTCCTTTCGGACAAGTTCAGGCCTTTGATAATAGGCTTTCGTCATGAATTTTTGGACCAAATCTCCTTGAATTAAAAAAATTTCTCCTTGAAACCTCCTTGAAACCTCCTTGAATTTGATGGAAAGTTCATGGCAGGAACCCTGTAAATCTGTTGTTGTGTTAAAGCACAATTTTGTACTTGGCCAGTTTATCTGAAGGTGGTTTGTACTCGTGGTTTGTGGATATTATTGTCAGAATGAAGTATTGTTTGCTGTAGAAATTTTCATTGCTAATGCTAATGGCATCGTTTTGATTTGTGTTTGGTGACTATAGAGATGTGTATGGTGCTGGTGAGGATAAGACGGTTGATGGACTTGTGTGTGTTTGATGATTTTTGTAATGCAGTCAGATTCCAGTAGCAGTAAAATTTACAAAAAATTTTTCGCTTCAACCAATCAATTTTGCTTCATTTTGAGATGTTTGCTCCATTGTTTTTTGTTCCATTTCTCTCATTGCTGAAAGTCATGGTGTGCTGTCAAAAGGGCTTTCTGCTTTAGAATCAGAAGGGTAGGATTTTGTATTGTGAAAAGGCATTGGAAGTTACAAGAAATAGTTTCTTTGAAATTCTGTATGAAGAATGTAATATTTTGTGGGAATTACTATTGTTGGTCTGAGGGTAGAGAATCTAGTGCGATTTGTTGGCTGCAAAGAGCAGGCTCAGCAGTGGAAGTGGGTTGCCATCCTGTCTGTCCACCATGCTTTTTCCCAAAACTCATCATCATCATCATCATCATCATCATCATCATCATCATCATCAAATGCCAGATCAGAAACAGATATCGACATGCATGGTTGGCCTCTCTTTTCTCAGCTCTGATGTACTCAAAAAAACCTGTAATATCATATCATAGTCTGTCCTTGTTGATTATCTGTTCAAGTTCTATAAGTAAGTTGCTTTTGGTCTACCTCTTGGCTTCTACTATTTATGAGAGCGCTAAATGACTGTTTGAAGCTTTTTTTTACTGTAACTGTGTCAATTGTGTTCTGTTTTACTTTTCCCACCATAGGTCTGAGGGTGGAGAACTTTGTGCCATTTGTGGACTACAAAGAGCGTGCTCAGCAATGGAAGTGGATTGGCGTTGGTCGCGACGGGGACCCCGAACTGGCTGCTCTCTTCCGCCACTGGTTGCAGCATAAGGACGATATCTGCGTAGACGGTCTTGACCCTGTGCAAGGGTCGCCACCGCCTCCCAAAGCGTAAGTTTTGTTTTGTAGAAATACTGATTGGAATCAAATTGTTCAATTAGCATCTGTGGCATAGCAGTTAGGCTCTCGTCTAATGTACACAAAGGACTTGAATTTGGTGTCCACCTGGATAAGTTTATTTTATCGAGTGTCTTTGTCACTCTGCCGGGATGCAGTGTCCCATCTAGCCAGCACTGGCCCTGACAAGCAGGGCTGAAGCAGACTGGATCCTAAATTATGTAAATTGTTGTTTTGGTTGTTGATCATTTACAGTCAATCAAATGTATCTGAACTTGACTCAGTTTTCTGGTTCATTTTGTGTCTCTAAATGTCAATGTGGAGAAGTAGACTAGATTGTGAACACATCCTCCAGTAGTGCAGGAAATACAGAGCTCTGTAAGACATGTGATGTGTCCAATCCCATAAACACTACAGGAGAAGCTGTATGGTAGGGTTGGGTCGGGCTCACAAAATTAGCGTCCGCGGGTAACCAACTACCCGCTGGCATTACCCGCAAACGAGCGTTTGAGATAATTGGAACATACACAGTGTGCCCCACGCACGAGGTGAAAGGTTACACACACACATAGTACTACGTCACCAGCCTCTCTCACTCCCTGTGGCACCGCTAGTGGTTTGAAACATCAGGCCTAGGCCTAATTAACAAACAATAGACGACGGGTCTAATCTCGCATCGAGTATCTCGTCTGCTAGAGTTCGTCCGTTCTCCTGCCCGCCCAGTGAATAAAATTGTGGAGCGGACCCAAAAAACGAACTGACTTGAGGCTTGAGGTCCGCAGTCCGCTCGCTGAGAGAGTCAAATTGTGGAGCGGACCCAATAAACGAACTGTCTTAAGGTTCGCAGTTCGCTCTCATGGCCGTCCGTTACCCGTTCGCTCTGACGGAGTCCGCGAGTAACGAACCCGTCCGTCCGCTCGCCCCAACCCTACTGTATGGGCCAACAGAGGAACTGAGTTGGATGGCCCAATGTATGATAGATACTGGTCTTTCAGTGTGATGCGATTGAGAAGATGAGGACATTGCATTTTTAGCATGAGAATGTCTTGCGATCAAGTTCCTTTAGTTTTTTCCACTTTAAGTTTGACGTTTAAGAGATACTTTAAGACTGACTCTTTCTTTTAGCAGAAATTGTAGAATTAAGAATGTTGAGACTGGCACAAACTGTTACTGAGTTGGACTGTTTTTCTGATTTCTTCTCGTTCTGAGTATTTAGTGTTGATATCTGAGCTGTGTTACATCTCCATACTTTTAGATGTCTAGACCGTCAGTTACGATTTTGATTGTCTCTCATACCCTGTGATCCCTGGACCTTTGAACCTACATGATGCATGCATGTGAGCTACTGATTGTCAATATTACTGTTATTGGGCTAACTTGTTTGTGTTTTTGATTATATATAAAATGCAACTCTCAGCTCTACTCATTTGTGACTGGCCGAGTTCATAGCCACAGATGTTCCAGAACAATTTTCCATCCACAGCCCTGATCATGCATAGTAATAAAGATAATTGTATTTATACAGAGCATATCCACGCTGTACAACATGCTCTCTGCACTTTACAACTATTATTATCACACTCAACCCTAGAAAACAAATCAGAAACATTCTCAGCTTTCTGGGAAATGTACAATGCAAGCATCATTTCTTGAGTGTTGTGTTTGCGATTATGCTTTTCGTATTTTACTTTATTTCACATAATTTACCCCACAGCAAGACCAGTTTTATTGTCCGGCCCACATCAAGCGATGAAAAGGCATTGTTCCGGGAGCAGGTCAGTTTCCTTAAAGCATCTGTGTATGTTGTTCATCGATATAAGTAAATGTCTGGTATAATTTTGCCAGTCACTATTGATTTCTTTAGTCTCAGTTGAAATTTAAAAAGTAGCCTAGAGGTTAAGGTGTTGGCCTCTCATTCAAAGGGTCCGGGTTCGAATCCGGGTAGCGACCGAAAAATTTTCTTCTAAAAAATTGTCTCCTTTCACCTCCTTTCCTGCTCTCTAGCAATGTTCTGTTGTCTGCTTTTATTTCCACTTTCTGCCCCCACCCCCTCACCTTCTTTGCCCCTCCTCTGGGCTCCTGACTCTTTCTGCAGCCTTTCTACTGCTACTCCTTGGCTCCTCCTTACTGCTGTCTTTCTGCCACACCCCTGATCTTCTGGTAGGAAAGATCTAAACCTAGCCTTCTCGGACAAGGGCGAAAAATCTCGGAGGGCCCGTGTGCAAGTTGCGCACGTTAAAGATCCCTTGGTGGTCTAAAATCGATAAGAGTAGGCTTCAGCCGCCACCCGGGCAAAATTCAAAATTTCCTACCAACTAAAAATATTAGGTGTGTCCCGCGCGCTCATATGACCTATGCAGTTGCGAACACCGTAAATCACTTTACAAAAACAACAAACAAACAAAAAACCAAAAAAAAGTATTGTGTTAATCTTTTTATTAAAGTTTATCTCGGCAAGAGTTTAATGACTTCAGTCAAATGTCTTGGGCTCACTGAATGAGAGGTGGAAGGTGCTTAATAGACGAATGAATGCTCTGTTATATCCAATGACTTGTTTTTGAGTTTTTGTGAAGAAAAGAATTTTTTCGGGTTAGCGGCCATTCAGTGCAGGTAAAAAGCGAGACATATATATTCAGAAATAGAAGGCAAAAAAAGACAGGACCCAGCAGTGGCGTCCTCTAACCCAATGATTGAAAACATGAGAAAAATGTATTTTTCTTATTTATATGTCAAAGCTCTTTTATGCAAAACTCATTGAACGAGCTTACATTGTATTTTGTTGACCTGAGTAAGTCTTTGTCTTTCTGCAGGAGCGGCTCCGTTTTGCAGCACCCCACAAAGCTTTTACCTTCATGATGCATGGCTATGACTCGGTGGTCGGGCCGGTCAAAGGTGTCTATGATAAAGACAGCGGTACAAACAAGGCCCGTGAACACAACTTGCTTGTATCAGACCGACCCCCGTTTGTTACCATACTCACACTAGGTAAGTGCTCGTTTTGTTGATGGTTACAGTTATTTTTTGTGTTATGTTTTTATAGGGTGATAACACAAATAATTTATAGCTTACTTAAAAAAAAAAAAAATCTCTCGGGTTGTTTCGGCTTGTTTAAATCAAATTGTTTAAATACCCTGCCGAGAACTTTATGAAACTCTAGTTGTATAATATATAAATTTGTTCCTATATTATACCGCTTGTGAGCATGACAATGTTGTAGATGTCGGTTCGTTCTCCATTCTCTGTGAACTAAATTGTTTGATATTTGTTTGATTTCCATTTAAAGAAAAAGCATCAGTATCCAGGTTTTTTTAAAGAAGAGAACTGTTTGTGGAGTAAGTTGTGTGTTTGTCTGTTTGTTTTGTTTAGTTCGAGATGCTGCTGCCAGACTCCCAAATGGAGAGGGTACGCGAGGTGACATCTGTGAACTTCTAAAGGATTCCCAATTCTTGGCTCCAGGGGTCACAGAGACACAGGTGAGAAACTCGACTCAATAATGTTCTCTGCTGTACTGCCATTTTAATCGATGACCCAGTATCTAACAAAATTTTGTTTGTCTTTTATTTAGATATAAATGTAAAACCAATGTTTGTACATTTTTTTATGTAAAGATGTCCATTCTAAAGTAAGCTGACGTGGGCTTTTGTAGCTATATGGAGTCTTTAAATAAAGATAGTATGACCAAGATTCGCAAATTAGGTTTTTAAAAGTTCGGTCAGCATCTCTAGTATTACAACCCCTTGGTAGGTTCTGTGAGTTTTTCTGCGAATGATAATATACTTTTATGAAATATAGTTTATGGTAATATTTCATGTAGGACATAATTCAAGATGTGATTTTATTTACTCACAGTTTTAACTTTAAATCTTATTTATCTATTCTTTCAGATCAATGCTGTGGTGAGTGGTGCTTTGGATCGACTACACTCAGAGAAAGATCCTTGTGTGAAGTATGACGTGACTCGCAAACTCTGGATTTACCTTCATCGAAATAGAACTGAGGATGAATTTGGTGAGTGATTTTTGCTTTGAATGTTATTTACTTGCGGTAAATTTTCAATCCCCCTTGCCCAATCCTATCAAAATGACACCCGCTGATGAGTACAACGTTGTACATAAGTCAAAACAAGGTTATGATAAGGTTAGTTAGTTTTGTAGGTGACAGACTGTTCATTGTTACTTTTTATAATTGCAGTTCACTTTGTCTAAGGAGACAGTCCGAGATTTTTCGTGTGAAGCGTAGGTTTAGGATGGTTATCAGAATGGAATTGAAAACATCACAATGATAGCATATGTGTCACGGCATGGTATTGAAAACATCACAATGATATCATATGTGTCGCGGCATGATGGAATCAGGCACTCATCTATTTGTGGGCACATTGAGTTATTAGTATATTCTTAAAGCCTGTTTATTTGTCTTGCTTTTGATGAAAGCCATCAGTAGCAGAAAATAATAAAAGATACATGACTTTGTCAGTTAATGAAACATGGGTTATGTGGCTTAATGAATGAATACTTGTATAATTGGTGAGGTTGGGTCCACCTGCTGCTGTGAATTTGAAACAATATCCTAATTGTCTATGTGCTTTGCATTTCTGTGGTAAAAATACTACGGACGTGTTGAAGTTTGTTGCTGTATAATTTTTGTTTTGTCGCGTGTGATAAAATGTTTCACATGTTAAGTTTGTTTTTCCAGTAATTAAAAAAAAAAAATCTGTCCTTCCCAGAGCGTATCCACCAAGCCCAGGCTGCTGCTGTGAAAGCCAAAAAAACAGTACACAGACCAAAGGCTGCAAAAGCTGTAAGCATTATATTGGTGATTAGGAACTGAGGTTCTGGATGATACATCTATGAGTTTTATTTACCCTCCGACCACCCCTTAGCTCAGTGCTTGCCAACCTGGGCGATATTGTAATTTTGGTGGGTTGTGAGGATCACTTAAGTCGTGACAGGTATTATTGAATGTCCCGCTTGGAAATACCTGTTGGTGGGCGGTATAAAAATCTTAGCCTCTGAAAGGTGGCAAAAGTGGGCGCTGGCTATAAAAAGGTTGACAAGCTCAGGCATACCTGAATCAGTTCAATTCTAGGTACCTCCCAATTTGTCACTGTCACTAGATAATAGAAAAATATATACTTTCTCCATTTGACCCCACTTTACATGAAGAGTTAAAAAAGACCAAACCCTCTTTTGTTTTTCTTGCTACAGCCACAGAATAGAATGGTATATTGTCATTATTGCTTTAGCAATGCATAGGCTTTGGCCCTTCAAAGAAATGTAGAATAGAATGAAATTTGACCCAGGATCACTATAAAATCTTCTGAAATTCACAGACGAAAGAACAAGCAGCTCCTCCCCCTGTCACAACAGCTCCCAGCACCGCTGTCACTCAGGCCATGGCCACCCCACCCAGCAAACCGACCTTCACCTTGTCCACCTTGCCGTCATCTGCTTCTGGAAAGTCGACCACGCAAGCAGAACCTGCCTCATTGTTGGGGAAAAGTATCAAGACATCCACTAGTCTTGCCAGATCAATATCTTTGGGTAAGTTTTGTTGTTGCTCTTCAGTCACGGGTGTCCTGAGGGTTTTTTCTCAACTTAAGATTTCTAAAAAGTTGGTTTTAATATGAGTGAACAGGCAGGTTGATGCAATAAGAATCATGTAGTGCTGGGTAAAAAGCAAGACAGACAGACAGAATCAAAAGAGGTATAGGTAAGAAATAAAACCTACTCATTCTGTCCTTCAACAACCTATTTACAAACTTTCTTGTTCTATAATAGATATTTAATTAGTACATTGTATGAAATATGTCTTTCTAATTGTTTATTCTGTAATAAGTATTTTATCATTGTATATAAAATATATGTGTCACGACATGGTGGAATCAGGCACTCGTCAATTTTGGAGCATGTGGAGTTATTGGTATCATCTGAAAGCCTGTCCATTTGCCTTGCGTTTGATGGAAAAAAAGTCCATTTCTCTTTTGTCCAAGTCAAGATATTGGCAATTGAATTAGGAGGAGGTCACCTGGTTTCAGAGGTAGAATTTGGGAGAAAATGGCCACCAAAGTTTCGTTATTTCCTTAGCTCGATAGTCCACGGAAACTAAAAATTTACATCTTTCACGCCTATAAGCCAGTAAAATCTACCCAGAAAAATGTGTTCTTTAGTGGGCTTGAAAGGTGTTGAGCCAAAATAAAGACTTCAATAAAAATTCCACAACCTGCAGGAAAATGCCAGGTTCTGACGAGCGCCTAATAAAACCACGCTGCCTCACATATAGTATTATAATAATTATCAGTTTTTATCTTAATTTCACCTCATGAACCCTGTGTTCCTCTCTTTATGTGGAACACGGAAGTTTTGAGGTATTGCAGTCTTTCCTGTTCAGAGACATGGAGGCTCACAGCATCAGCAGCAAAGAAACTGCAGAGCTTCGTAAATGGATGCCTACGAAGGATAGTGGGGATCAAGTGGTACGATCGAGTCATTAATGCTCAACTGTGGGAGAGAACAAGCCAAAGGCCGGTAAAGGAAGATATTCATGTGAAGAAATGGAAATAGATTGGACACATTCTGAGGAGATGCCCGACAAGCATCATCAGGCAGGCTTTAACGTGGAACCCACAAGGAAAGCGTAAGAAGGGAAGACCAAAGATGACATGGAGGCGAGCGGTACAAGTGGAAATTGAAAAAGCGGGGACATAATGGACACAGATAGAAAAGGATGCTCAGGACAGGCTTCGCTGGAGTAATGTTGTTGATGGCCTGTGCTCCACTGGGAGTTAAAAAGGGCAAGAGAGAGAGAGTCTTTCCTGCCTCAAGCTACTTTACTGGAGATTTGGCTCTCCTGGCATTTTCTCTGTGTGAAGTGATGAATTTTTACACTTCCATCTCTTGTCCTCCTTTGTCAAAGATTTTAATGACTCTACTTTGCCCTCTTTAAATTTAGTTTGGGGGTCACAGGTTTTCCTCCTTTCAAGTCACTGAGGCGGAAGAGAGATGAATTTGTCAGTAAAAATGATTAATACTGACAATCTTTGGAAAGGTTATCGAGCATAAATGTATAGGCCTGCTTCGATAGTTCAAATTTGCCTTCAAATTTTCATGAAAGCAAAAATACTGAGAAACAACTATTAGAATGAGTGGGAATAGCTATCAAATCGAATGTGCTCTTCTTTTACAAGTAAAAAATGCTAATTTTAAAGATATAACCTTAGGCTAAGAATAGAAACGATGAATTAGAGTTGTAAAACTGGTCTCATCATATTTCCCCTCACAGGTTCAACGGGTGCTGTCTCAGGGTCTCCCTCCCCCGGCGTGACGCTCCCGCCCACGGTCGCCCAACTCCGAGCAGCTCAGGCAGCGCTAGCCAAGTCGTCGTCCACTGTCAGCAAACTGCCCACAGTCAAGCAGCTGACAAGCGGTCAAGGAATCACCACTGCATCGTCTGCAGTGGCCTCCACAACGTCTTCAGTGTTGACGGTGACGTCAGTTGGACTGGGTGTGACGTCGTCACTGGCGGCACAGCTGCTGTACTCGTCTGGCTTGACCCCTGGACCGGGGGTCGGCGTGACTCGGCTGGCCAAACCTGGTTCTGCTCCCATCTCCACTGCCACGACGTTCAGTTTGGTCACCACGATGAATGTGGCTCCGAATGCCGCCGCGGGTGGGCAAACCCGTCAACCAGGCGTGCCCACCTTCAGCATGTTGCACAGCCAGCAGTTGCTGAAGCAACAACAGCAGCAGCAGGCGGTGGGTGGTGCGCACAGTGTCCTCAAGCAGAATGCTGCGCTGGTTGCTGCGGTTGGACAAACTGTTGCTGCGGCTTCCGCAAATCCAGCCTCGGCCACCAATCCAGGATCATCAAAGGGAAGCTCTGGCCTGTCGTCCAAACAGACGTTTTCTATGACAGCCCGCCAGGCCCCGCCCCCTAACGTGGTGGTCACCAAAAACCAAGCGGCAGTGGTGTCCTCAAAAGCCCTGCCCGGCCTGAAGCAAGCGTCTCTCATACTGTCACAAGACGGCATGGCTAGCCTGACCCCTGCCACTTCCTCCACTGGTGCCAGCAATGTTCCGGGCAAGCTGGTGGCCTTGACCTCTGTTCCGGGATCAGGACCTGGGGAGGGAACTGTGATGGCTCAGATTGTACAGCATGCTGCTGCTGCTCAGATGGGAAATACGAGAGGGGCAGCACAGACGATAAAGCTTCAGGGTAAGGCTGGCTGCTTCTTAATTGTGCATGTTGAGCACTTCTTTGGAGCTGTTTTCTTTGTAATTGTATGGGTTAATCCTTCTTTTTCTCTGAAAGAAAGTCTGAAAATGCCTTAGAACTGGAAAACCAGACAAGTAAAGACCATAAATCTAGATATTTTCAGAAGGAAGAATAGAAATGGGAAATAGGACTCATCTGTGAAGACATTGAAATGTTTGGCAGTATTAAAAATGGGATAGACGAACTGAAATAGCTATTCAAATTACGGCTGATTAAATCAGCCATGACACTGCAGAATGAAACTTACGGCGAATTTCATCAGCCTCAGGACTGGGAGGGTTAAAGAGAAGAAATGAAATTCTTGGAATTTTCATTCTCCTGATTTCAGATATTGCCTTTTGCTTTCCCCGCTGTTAATGACAATTTTAGACACTGTGTGGGGAAATTATTAATGTAAAACCCCTAAGACTTACAAGCTGAGGTTTTGGTGTCGTCACTATTTTCCACGTACTTTGCCAATAGGTGGCAGCCTTGTCCAGCCTGTACTGGGTGGAAAACCCATCCAGATTGGAGGCAAGCCCTTCGCTCAGGCCAAAGGTCTGGTCCAGTTGGCGGGGAAAGGCGGTCAGCCGCTGGGTCTGATCCGGACGCCCCAGGGTCCCCTGTCGGCCATCAACCTGATCCCTCAGCCCCTGGTCTCCTCCACCACGGTCAGCGCTGTGTCAGCTGCCGGAAAAGCTGCTACAGTTGTTGGTGAGTGTTTGTCTTTTTTCATGTTGTCTTATTTCACACTATTAATGAGTGGTTTTTATTTTTTCTTGTTGTTGGTTAAGAATTTTCATATTTCATGTTCTTGGTAAGGGTTTTTGTTATTTCATGTTGTTTTTAAACCTTACACTGCCACTTATTTTAACCCTATATGCACCCAGTTTGCCGCCGATTTTTTGCGGGAACTACAAAAAACGATGCACATCATTAAAAAGATCATAGCACCCAAACCGTAAAAGATAACCACTTGAAATTTTCAAAAACGACTCATTATTTTTTTGTGGCGTATAAAAAACTGGGTAATCTATTTCAGCATCTTGCAGTTACTCCCATTTTAATTCATCAGCTTGCTTGGTACGAGTGCCACACCCACCTGTGCCATCCCCCCCTTTCAATCACTTCACCACTATCTCTGGGTCTAGTTCTAGCTCCATCAACAATAGGCCTAACCTCATTGTCACTGTCAGTATCATAGCAGTAACTGTTAGACTCTCGTTCAAGCCTATTACCTGGCAGAAAACTTTCCCAGGGATTATCAGAAACCTTGAATGACTCATCAGAGTCGGAGTCATTACGATAAGTTGCAGTGCTACATTTTGGTTCCTTGTTTTTCCAACAAAAATGTTGAAAAATTGGCCACCATCAACTGCACTCAGGTGGAAGCATGTTCTGAACAATAGGAAATCACTTTTGAAAACCAGCAGTTTCGTACATGCGGTAGATCGGCAGTTTCGTTGAGCGAGTATTAATTTCGACTTAAGTCGAAAGGGGCGAACCAGCGCTGGTGCGGTGATTTCAACTTAAGTCGAAAATGGCAATATAAGGATTAAATGTAGATTTCTTCCAAAATTTAATCAAAGAAGTTGTCATTTCCATATTTTTTTAAAAATGTAGACCCAATTTTGACAGTGGGCAATATGCAGCTAAATGCTGATTTGAAGATGGAATTGGAATAATAATTAAGTATGCCACCCTTTTAAAAAGTATTAAAAAACCCCAGCAAAAATGAAGTTTGAATGCCCGACATTGACACGTACTGGTTGCTTCAAAAGCTGAAACTGTGACTCTATTTTCCCTCTTTTCTGACCAAGTACATATATAAGGAATAGACGCAACCAGTGAAGCTTTGGATTTTAAGGAATTTTTGGCATATATGCGCTCACACCTTACTACTGCGTGTCTCTATTTCAGCTGTGGGCAACCCAGCAGCTGGAGTGGTCCTGACTCCGTCCGCCTCCACCGTTGGGCAGACAGCCTCTGGATCAGTGGCCATAGCAACAGCCACCAGCAACAGCACCCCTTCGACAGCGACGCTAGTGGCAACCTCCAAAGGCGCCACACCGACCAGAGTGTTGAGCCAGTCGCACGCGGGTATCGTGGTCACGCAGCTGGCTCAGGGTAACATCGCCCTCAGATCTGGTAGGTAGTTTTTGGGAGGCTTTTAAAAAATAATTTTATGGTCCTGTGACCTATTTTTCTGGGTACTAGATGTTTGTTAAGTAAAGTACATGTTTCTCCTTCATTTTGAATAAGGTTGTTTGATAATGCTATAATGGAAAATTACTTGAAAGTTGCTATTTTGCTGTTTGACATTGCTAATGTGAAAAACCACTTGAAAGTTGCTATGTCACTGTAATCGCCGTACCTGAAGATAGATGACAACGTCTGCAGAGAATGATCATAATAAGTGAATTTTGGGAGGTTTGACTCTTTCTGATATTTTCTCTTATGCATCATTATGAAACATCTTATAGTGAATGTTTCGTTGCTGTGGACACTGTGGTGTTTGTTTTTTCATTTCCACAGCTAAGGTTCCGATAAAACCTGAATTAGGGCGAAATGTTTAACATTAAATAAAACAAAAAAAATAACTTAAACTGCCTGAATAGTAGTACATTCATGTTTCCTTTATAATTTTTTTTCCTGGACAACAATAATAATTATTATAATGATAAAGATTAAGTGAATAATTTTTTAAAATCCTTTCTTCTGTTGCTGGTCATCACAGCGGTGATTGGTTTGGCAGAAACCACTTTAGTGTGGGCTTTGGAGCAATGTGATAGGTCAGTTTGACTAGGACCTATGTCAGATTTAGGATCATACATAGTTATCATTCTGCATCAAGTGGGTGGTTGGCGAGTGCTCCATTGTAGTTGCTCCTTTTTTCCTATCGGACATCTATTTTCCTTATCTTTTCTCCTTTTTTCCTTTGTATGTTACCCTCTAGTTACACCCCTAATCTTTGGCACTTATATAACCTATTTGTCTTGCTAGTGACGTGAAACTCCTATTGAAACTTTAAAAAAAAAAAGAGTAAAACTGTTCTGCTCCAACTCAAGAGTCAGTCAAATTGATAATGTGGAGGATTTTTAGAACTGAATGCCTTGAGTTCTGGTCAATGGAATAAACTAAACAAAAAACGAAATGAACTACAACAACAAAAAAGACAATAGACTAATGAACTTTTCCTTCTGTTTTCCCCATCACTCAGCTGCCCCAGGAGGCTCCCAAGCCAAAGTGATCCCGGCAGGCCAGGCGGGCCTCCTGCCCACACAGTTTATCCTACAGCACGCTCCGGCCGCCACACCCTCCTCACAGGCCTCTGCTGGTCAAGGTAATACCCAGTGCACACGGAACAGGGTTTAAGTCAAATCCCTGTTTGATATACAGTCTAGCAAGCACATTGCAAAATTGGCTGAAGGCGGAAATGTTTTTCATTGCTTATAGATTTTCTCACATAGATCTACATGTTTTAAATACAAAGAATATACAAAAATTTGGGACCTGAAAAATCGGACATTTCGCTGTAAGTGTTTTGAATACAAAGAATATACATGTATAAGAAAATATTTGGTACCCGAAAATCTATTCACTGTTTGAACGTTTTACTGTGTGAATGCTAAACTGTAGTTTGATACGTTTGAAGGCGGCCTTATTTTCATTCATTGTGGGATAAAAGCTCCTATTATGGCAAAGTTTGATCCAATCTTTGAAAATCAAAGATATATGTTGTATTCCAGGACATTATTGGGTCTATTTGATGAATATCAGGTCCAACAGCTAATCAGAAAGCCTCCATTTTTGTTTGCACAAGGAATATGAATCCCTAATGGACTTGCTGATTAAATTTGATGAAGGAAAGCAAAGGTGTATTTGATGTAGTGTGAACTGACCAATGTCCTTAACGGCCTGATCTGATTGGATCGTGCTTTTGACCAATGGTCTTCTGTTCGAAGGCTGGACTGACATATGTGTTATCATGAAACGGGTGAATGATGTGTTGTGGGCCCATGTAAATAGTTTTTAAAATTAATTAGTTACTACTGCTTTATGCTATTGTTACTTCCTTGAAGGTGTGTACATGTCTGCTAAGAAACACAGTTGTACTTGGTTCACAGACCTTACAGAATTATGAACATGTAACTAACACTTGTTTTTTTTTCTTCTGATTATCTCCACAGCTCCACTCATAGTGAGTAATGCCTCAGGTGCTAAAGGAGCTCAGAATCTCCAGGTAGGAATTATTGAATGTTCCCAGTGCAATTTTATGTCCATAAGAGAATTAAGTTTACTCCTGGGTGAGTCCTTGGGGTTTGATCCTGTTAACTAGAATATGTACAAAATATATAATTTTTTGTAACCATGCTGATGTGCTATGGAAAAAGCTTTATATCCCGGTTTGCTTCTTACTTTTTTAGACTATCCCCAGGTGCCTTCTTTGTGTCTTATCCTTCTATTTCCCAGCACAACATAGCCATAATTGCTTTGATGTGCATCTCCTTTCACCCTTCCACTCCCCAGGTGATGCGGACTGTCCTGTCCCAGCAGGGGGCTCTCAAGCCCGGCCAGGCCACCATCCTCATCTCCCAGCCCGCCCTACCTCAGGCCGTGTCCACGGCAGGCGGGCTCACTGCTGCTCAGGTGGGTTGTATGGTAACTCTCTCTGTGTCATGGTGATCTATCGTCGATATGGTATTCCATTCTTTGTTCCCTTTCTTTTCCGTGCTTGTGAAGCTTTTGTATCTGTTTGTGTAAACTCCTATCGAATATTTATAGAGGAGACAAGGTTGATTTCGACTTCTCCCAATGCCACATTCAACCTACAACATACTTGCCAGACTCAAACATTCGAAGAAGGCATCAGGGATGGAGTTTTATGGTGCTTTTCATTGTAATTACATAATTGTCCATGTGTGACATTACCGAACAGAGGGAAAGTAGAAAATTGCAGCAGGTGGTCGGTAATAAGTCCTACTTCTTTCTTTTCCCTCTGTTGATTCTGTCTGCCTATCTTGCTTTTTCTTTGAACTAACAGGGAGGTATTGTGTCAGTGTGCTTCTCTTCACTTTAATATGCAAAATTATGAAGCCTTAAATTTCAACACTGTGGGTGGTTGGCGGGTGCTTTGGTGTTGTTTGCTTCTTCTTTCTTATCAAACATCTATCGTCCTTATCTCTCCTCCTTCTTTTTTATGTTTGTTACTCTCTTGTAACACCTCTAATCTTCAGCACTTACATGATGTTATTGTGTTGCAATGGCCGTAAAACTTTTACTAAAAAAATTTTTTTTTTAAAAACTTCAACACTGTCATCTGTTTAGAAGGAATAGTGCCTGCTCCTACTTTATTTTCTAGGGTAAAAAGCTGTAGATCTAGTATTGTTAAGTGATTTAAGGGGCATGTTTGACTTGGCTTGAAGGGCTTGCAATTAGTGTCAAAGTGCATGTATGTTGAAGGAGATGGAAATCTCATTAAGAATTTTATCTACCATGCACGTCAGAATCAAATGCTACCATTTCCATCTTTTTCTTTTAGTCTTTGTTTAGAATTTGTAACCTGTTAGTGTTTTATTTCAGGCTGTTCGGTTGGCAGTGTTGTTGTTGGTTCTTAACTGAATCGGCAAGACTATTAAACTGCCCCATTTTGTCACCTTTAAGTTTTAAGTGCAAAATAATTTGCAATCGTATCTATATGATGTAATATATGATCTCGTTCTACGTGTTGTTTTCAGGTTGTACAGACAGGTGCTAAGACCTCAGGGCGGGGATCTCCAAAGGGCAAAGGTCAGCCAGTGTATGCCAGGATCATCACTCCGCCTCCAGGCATGAAACTGACCGGCATGGCTCAGGTCCCAGGCTCAGGTGTGTAGTGGCAATGTGGTTTGCATCAGTCCGTGTTGGTCAGTTTTTGTATTTTTTATTTTAATTATAAATATTTTTTTTAAATGTGTATAAAAGAAATTTGGTCACAGGAACCTTCATGGGACCAGAGAATTTGTTTGTGTTAAGCAAAGTGCTAATGAAAAGAATAAAGAAGAGGAGGCAATTCCTTTCTGTTTGTTACAAACAAAACTGCCAGGAACACATGCAAGGCCTTGTATAACCTATTTTTAGTAATTAATAACACATACAGAATTGCCAACTTTTGGACTTTGAAAAAAGGTGAATCCTTATTTTCAACCTTAGATGGATGCATTAATGGCACAGAATGAGGTTCAAGGGAGGTTGTTGCTATTTACTTGATGGTTTCCACGTTTTACTCATTTTAAAAACAAAAAGCAAATGACAAAAGATGGAATAAATAAATCGTAGTTGCACATTATATAAAAAGTTTATCTGAAAATTTTAAAACAGGATTTCCTCATTAAATTAGGGACAGTTGGGACGGTAGCAGCTTCTGAGTATCTGGTCTTGATTTTCTTTCTCACTCACTTCCCGTATGCAGCAATTGGTGACATCGTGGCTTCTTTGCTTTGTGGGACATTATCTTAGGATATTGAGTGCATCTTGGGTGACATGTATTGACAGTGGTAGGCTACATGGGTGGGGCAGGGGAAAAAAAGCAGGGTGTAATCTATTACTGTTCTGGATCTCTCATGGTCTAAGAAGTATGGCGTTTGCCTCTCCAACATTTTTTGGAAATGACACGTGTCAGGAACGAAACATTTTTTTCCGTAACTCACTGACTACGGTTCCCGTCACAGGTACGGGGCGGGCAGCCGGTTCCCAGGTACGGATCCTGTACCCCCGACGAGGATGGACTTTGCGATTTTGTTCTGTATCTTGTGCTCCCGTCACATGTACGGGAACGGACTCCAGTGCTAGTTTTGCCACTTGCTTCATTTCGTGCTGAGTTTGGTGGAAGTTTTGTGGTGTCACCTCATCTGGGGTTGACCTGACCAGAACTCGCGCTATGTTTTTTCTATACAGCTGATAGTAATCCGACAGTCGCGTCGAAGTAACGGTCGCATGAACAAGAATCAAATAATTTCGCTGTATTCGATACTTCTGTTCGTTTTGCTAGTTCTAGTGACTCAGGATATGATGTGTCTGATAGTTAAGCCCCTGGATATGTACCCAAACACGGCCCGAGTCGTAGTTTTAGGGCTAGATCTAGCACTAGTACTGGTGTTGTTGTTCGTGCGACAAAATCACAACTTCGTTCCCTACATCTGTCTCATGTAATTCAGTGTATGGGTCTGAATAAACGCACAGAGCTGCTTTTATATTTTCACCAAACACTCACACATGGATGCAAATCAAAACAGAACACTTTGAACTTTAATTTTTGTTGTTGTTGTGAACTTCATACTATCTGTCATGTCTCTAGAAATTTTTCGAAAAATCAAATTCATGCCAATTTTGAAACAATCATAAGAATTAAAGTATTAGACCTAGACAACTTATTTTTTTTTGTATTAGATTAAGTTTGTATGTAAATTTACTGTGCCAAAAAATAATTACAATAGGGTAGTTCTGAGAGTTGTGGTTATGTTTTAAAATACCCCCAAAAATGCCTGTACTCAGTGCTAGTGACTGGTGAAAGGGCTAGTAGTCAGTGAGTTAAAATGTTTGTTGTTGTCCTCCTTTCTTGTTCTCTAGTCCGAATCTGTTATTTGCTTTCCTCTCCACTTTGTCATCTCAACCCCTCTGTTCCTCTCTCCTTTACTGTTGACTCTTTTTACGGCAGAGTTTTGTTAGTTTTGCATTACGAGCCTTCAGGTTCAATTCTTGACTCACCACCAGATAGTTATTGTTGTACACAAAAACTGGTGTTGAATATTAAAAAAACCCAAAAGCAACCCTTCCAATGAGAGTTCAAATGGTTTGTAAAAGAACTCTAAATAGTCTAGGGTGGTGGGGTTTAATTTTTGACTCAATAGTTTTAAGAAATAGTACTGATGTTCTTGCAGAGGTTCTAGATTTCTGGCTGCCTCTCAGATATTTACTGTGGGTGGTTGGTGGGTGGCTCCTTCTTTCCTATCAAACATCTGTCTTCCTTATCTCCCCTCGTTCTTTTTTGTGTATGTTACTCTCTTGTAACACATCTATTCTTCGGCACTTACATGACCTTATTGTGTTTCAAGTGCCATAATACTCTTACTAAAACTAAAGATATTTACTGGTTTTGAGCTATTCTGTAGAACCTTAATTTCAAAATGTGCAAAAATGTTTCCTTGGAATTTTCGTAGACCTCACCTTTTAACTCACTGGAGACTTTTCACACAGCATTTGCAAGCACTAATATTTTTCCTAGAGGCGGTTCACGCACCCCCTGCGAGCACAAGTTTCGTGTTTTCTCCTGGGTAAAGTATGCGCGCAAATGCTGCGTGAACCGTTTCTTACCGTGCAGCAGACTTTTGTTTCGTTTCTTGCGGTTTCACCGGAATTGGCTGGAAACTTTTCGAGTTATATACCCGGAAGGAAAGTTAGTCACACTGAGGCCCTACTTTCATTTCTCTGACATGTCTGTTCTCGCAACACTTTGTCAGTACGATGGTGGCACGCTTAGTTTTAGTAAGAGTTTTACGGCACTTGCAACACAATAAAGTCGTATAAGTGCCGAAGATTAGTTTTGCAAGAGAGTAACAAACACAAAAAAGAAGGAGGATAGATCAGGGAGAGAGCTGTTTGATGGGAAAGAAGGAGCACACCATACCAGAGCACCTTCCAACCACCCACTTGGCGACACGAAAAAACCAAACATTTTTCAAGTTTTTGATGACTTTGACAGTTTAGAAAATTCTGATATGATATTTTAGACCATGGGGATCCTGATTTCAATGTAAATGAGCAATGAGCATCAAAGGACTGATTCTGATAGATAATGTTTTTCATCTAGACCAGGCTTTGAAATGCAAAATTCCACTTTGACTGGAGCCCTGTTTTTTTTTCACACTGAAGTGGATTAGATAGCTTATACATAAGGATTACCATGATGACCTGCCTGTTCATGAGTTTTGACTTGTTATTCCTTTTGAAATACAAAACGCAGTAAAAGACACACACAAGGTTAATTTTTTTTTTTTGGGGGGGGGGTTGTTGTTGTTTTTTTTACACAAGACTACGTCAAAAAAATTTTTGGCAAGCAACAAATTTTAGCAAATTTTCAAAAATTATTTCTTTAAAAACTATAAAAGATATTGCCTTTCTGTTTTTTGTGTCCTTTTGGGCATGTTTAGATCTGTTATGTGTTTACTAAGGGTGGTTGTATGTCTTTGGGAAGGGTGTTGTTTGAAATATTGAAATACCCCAAAAATGCCAGTCTTCGGCGCGCATAGACCCGAAAAAGGCCCAGTTTCCAGTGAGCTATTCCTTCAGAATCTTGAGGACCAGTAAATATGTCACTGGCAGGAGTTACATTTTCTTCTGGAAGAGGGGGGGGGGGGGGGGAACACCTGTTATGGTACTGAATGGGTTAAATGTGTTTGCCTGTTATACCTCCAAGCAAAAAAGCTTTACCTCAGGGTTCATATACGAAGATATGTCTGAAAATTCGCTTCTCCTCTTACGAACCACATTGTGTTTATTTTGATTGGGTAACTCCTCCTCCTCCTCCCCCCCCCCCCCTCATGTTATACTGTATACTGTACAACCTGCTCAAATTTTCCTTTCTGTGTATGTGTGTGTGTGCAGGTACTGCGGTGAGCGGCGTCAACGTGATACAGACGATGGGCAAGCTACTGGGCACCTCCCCCGGCTTGGCCACCCACAGTCTGCCCTCGCTGCCCATGGTCAGTCTGGCTGTCCCATCGGGGGTCATCAACCCTGGGTCCACGGCCTCAGGGTCAGTGCAAGGTAGCAAGGTGGAGGTCGCCGCCGTTGTCTCTGAGGGAGTGAAGCCGGACGGATCTAGAGACAGCTGATACTGAGATAGGGGTTTCTGTAGTTTACAAGATCACTGATGTAGTAGGCGAGATCGTTGTTGTGATGGGCATTTTGCCTGTCTCAGAGGTCAGCAATCTTCAGATTGGCTCTTTTTTTTTCTTCCAAATTTGTTTTATCTTGTGTCTTTTTCAAAGACCAGAGCAGTTTAAGGACACTTAACCCTTTTAGTCTCTCAACCCCCCACCCCCTCCCCCAACACTACTTATAGGAATCTTAAGTCTGAGAGCCCTCTAGGTCGACGGCTAGATTAGCACCACCACTGCCCACTGAGGCATATGCTGTGCTTGGTGTGAGAGGATTGAAGAAGAGTGTACTCGGCTTCAAAGGTCTTTTTTTCACAAAACCCTTGTGGCATTCCAGAGAATGGTGTTTAGATTGTACCTACTGGTATTTCAAAAGGACTTTATGCGTACACTGGATGGATAACTTCAACTATTTGTACGTTTTGTAGTCTCACGGGTCAACACGTGTGCTTCAGTTTTTAGTGCAAGTATGGTTTAGTATGGGGATGTATTCTTGTATGCCTTGATGGAGTTGTCAGTTTCCCCACTTGTGCGTTTGAGTATGCGGAGTATGGAAGGATAAAGTGAACCTTAACTACAATTAAGAATGATGAAATGCATTGTTGATGCGTTTGTAGTATTTTGCTTATACAGTCCAGCACACACTTAGCAAAAGCCAGGGGTGCTAAAATCTTTTAATCATGTACGATTTTCAGACAATATAAGAATAATTATTTGCCAGGAAAAAAAATAGTTCAGGATCTAAAAGTCTGTTTGCTATATATGTATTTTATGTCATACGTGTGTTCGCTATGTGCATGCTAGAATGTATTGTCATCTGAGAATTGATCAGATGTAGAAGAAATCAGTGTTGTCCCCACCCCCTTCAAGATATAAACATTGGAACAAAAACGGAGATGAAGAAGTCAGCTTTACTACTGTTGTTTTATCTTGATTCTCAGTGCATTGTAGTTTCTTTAATAGAAAAAAAAAAGCAAACAAAAATACTGACAGTAACAGGTTTTTAGATATTTTGTTGTTGTTGCCAATATACTTCTGCAATGCTTTGATGAAATCATTTGTAACGAATGACCCCAATGTTGCAGGAGTTCAGGTACTTCTGTTTGTGTTATGTAATTTAAAAGGCACTACACCCTTACATACCTGGAGGAATGTTTTTTTTACAAATTGTAAAACTTTGTAAATATTATGCATATCATATGCAAATGTATCATTGACATGTTTTTTGTGTTACCATGGTGATTTTATTGACAGAATTGTTGCCTTTGTTTCATTATGTATTTTAAAGAGGAAATAAAATGAAAAAAAAGGCTTTGCAAGTTTTACGTGTTTGCATTTGTTGAAATTTTTTGTTCTTCCCATCAATTAAACATTTATAAGGGACCCCACTTATAACAGCCTCGGTTATAACAGGGTTCTGGCTTTAGCAGGCTTATAATAAATCCCTGTGTCCAGTCTCTTATAATGTTGTATAGTAAAAAAAAAAAAAATTTTTATAGCAGGCATTCGGGATGGATATGCTTGGCTATAACAGTGGTCCAACCATTGACAAAATCCCTTTGAAAACAGACGGATAAGAGGCTAACCCCCACCCCCCCCCCCCCAAAAAAAAAAAGCAAAAAAACATCCAGCTAGGCGAATTGCACCTAGTACCTGTGTGATCCACAATAGATCACAAGAGTCGATAGTGTAATCTACTCAATTTACGATGGGTCATCCCTTGAGTGCTAGGGAGGAACGGGGGGAGGGGGGGGGATTTGAATGCACTTTGGTATTGATGCAAAGCCAAACTTAAATAATGTGGCCTTGGTCTTGCTTCACATCGTCGTCTCCCCTTTGGGTGGTACAGTGGAACTCGGATTCAACGAGATCGCTGGGCCTCACCTAAAATCTCGTTGAATCCGAGTGCTCGTGATAGTAATTATGAGGTTTTGTGTAGTTATTTACTGGCACTGAGCAAGTAATGTGTAAAGAGAAGTACCGTAACAAGTGGTGCCTGATATGCCAGCATTATTAATAATTATGAGCTGCGCAAAAAAAAAAAGACTGATTCGTTCAAATGCACGCCTGTGTCATCTCGATTGCTTGCCAAAAAGTTGTGTTTCTGTGTAGAGCCTTGCCTAGCGCACGGCAACTGTAGATTCCACAGATCAGCGCACAATTCATTACGTAGATCTACGTCAAGACTAGCTTATCATTGTAATAACGATCAGTTGCGGGGGGGGGGGGGGGGGGGGGGAGACTGACCCGTTTGTGTCCCCCGACACGCACACATTGTCCACACTTGAGCAGAGTGCAGACAGCACATCCGACCCCGACACACACGTTCCAACAACACGTGTATTGGTATAAAAGAAGGCCTCTGATTGGTCACATGCAATCGACTAAGTGAATAATGGCTCACGATGCATGTGCAATGGATGGTTTCCGGGAATAGATAAAGTTCGTTGTGGGACTGGGAAGACCCCTGGAAGCGACCTCGGTGAATCCGAGCTTGCTGATTTAAGTGCTCGTTGAATCGGGTTATTTTAAAAATTGATTTTAAAGAAGAAAAAAAACAAACGGGAAATCCTTCTCTCTCGTTGAATCCGAGTTCCACTGTATAATTTGTAACAGGAATAATGACGTGATTGTTTGAAAAAGCAGGCACTGGGCGCTAGATATTACTAATAGTAATATCCTCCTTTCTTTTTTCTAACTGTGGCAAAGATCGTACACTCTTTGAATGAGGTTATTCAATGACAGATAGTTGCAAAGCGCACCAGAACGCGCTATAGACTCTAGAGCATATTATATGGGCTTCATATAAATGAGATTATCTTTGATACACGACATGCATCTCAAATTATGTCTGGTCATCCCCAATTAGACTAAGAATAAAGTGTTCTGGAAAAAAGAAGGTGGATAAAGTATGATGAAGAGAAAACAACAAATCGCTGGGAAACAAAAGGAGCAGTAACTAACTGGTAAATCAGTACATGTAGTAGTAGGTTATCTAGTATGTTCGTGGGTAATTTAAAACATTTTCTTTCGTTAATTGTTAGAAGTAACAATGTAGGCCTATGTTTTTAAACGTGATCCCGTCTTCAATAGGATTCCGATTCTGCTATAGTGGCCCCCGGTTATAACGGCCCTGGCATAGTTATAGCCTTACTTTGTTATAGTCGGGGATCACGTTGACATACACTGCAACTAATAATTTACCAGTTTCATCACTTTTATTTTTTTGAGTTATTTCTACTCTCCTTTCCAGTAATTTGTTCCTCCTCATCTTTATCTTCTTTTTTTTTTATTTTTAAAAACTAGATCTATCTTCGGGGGGGGGGGGGGGGGGGGGTTAGTAATCAAAGTGAGACCAAGAATAGAAATGAAGCTACACATGAAAAACTTTTCCCACAATAGCAACAGAATTAACGAAGTTCCTTATTCCACGTGGCATCACTGTGTTATGAAAGAAAACAAATCCGGAATCGATATCATTGCATATATATTTAACCACCGACATAACCGCGAAAATAACATTTATCTCCTGAAATAATCTTATTCCCACTTTGGACAAAACGCAATTGTAACGTCTAAACGCACGGAGGGAAGAAAGGTCTCAAGATTTTTCAACAGTAAATTTTAACTAAAGATGTGAATGGGAGCTCTCCTTGCCAAGAGGTTAAGGTGTTCACCTCTCCTTCAATAGGTCCGGGGTTCGAATCCGAATAGCGACGGTAAATTTTAGAGGGAAAATTTTCTTCTCTAAAATGTTCTCCTTTCACATCCTTTCCTGCTTTCTAACAATACTCTATCCTTTGCTTTCGTCTCCACTTTCTGCCCCCACCCCTTCACCTCCTTTGCCCCCTCCTCTGGGCTTCAGACTCTTTTTGCAACCTTTCTACAAGGCCCTACTACTCCTTGGCTCCTTCTTACTGCTGTCTGTCAGCCACATCCCTGATCTTATTGTAGCAAAGATCTACACATCTTCTCGGACAAGGGCGAAAAATCTTGGAGGTCCCGTATGCAAGTTATGCACGTGAAAGATCCCTTGGAGGTCCAAAATCGATAGGCTTCGGCCGCCACCCGGGCAAAATTCAAAATTTTTTACCCTCTGAAAATGTTCAATGTGTCCCGCGCGCCCATATGACCTTATGCAGTTGCAAGCGCCGTAAAACACTTACCACACACAAAAAAATAAAAAATAAAATAAAAAAAATTAAAAATGTGAATACATAGAAAGGAGGTAAAGAAGCAGAGTTAGTAATACTAAAAATTATGTATTAGCAATTAATTGTTTTAAATTCTGGCTGTCTTTGTCTGGGCTAGCTTTTCGTAGCCAGGAAATCATTTATTACCATGACCGGATCTTCAGATTTAAGACTGAGCAAAAATAGTCGAAGAAAAAAGAAAACGAGCGCTCGCAGCAGCCACAAGATTATTAGGAGTTAGAGCTTGTCTCCTTATGCGCGACGCGACGTTACGTCACGCGGTCGCGACCGACTGTCGCGCGCGATGTTACGTCGCGTCGCGCATAAGTCTAGATAGTCTTAGCCCCCTCTCCCCCCCCCCCCCTTTTTTTTCTCACCTTTTAAAAGGTAGAGTCCCCCAATCCATTAGGAAGGGGCACCCAAAAAAAAAAAAAAAAAAAGTGGAGATGAAAGCATGCAGACGACAGAACATGGTTACAGTTAGAGAGCACAAAAAGAGGAGAAATGAAACAATTTTAGATATGAAAACTTTTCGACGCTGTCAGGTTTCAAACCCGGGACCTATTGAATGAGGGGCGATAACTGTACATCTAGACAACGAGAGCCCCCTTTGTCTGCTATTGTGAAACACTCAACAAACTGACAGAAACTGAGAGACGGAAAAGACCGGAGCAATTGAACAAAGGGGTCACTGTGCAGCATGACAACCCCACTCCGCATACCGCAATCATGACCAAAGAGTGGATTCAAAAGTATGGTTCTGATCTGATTCATTCTTACAATAATATCTTTGGAATCCACAAAAGATACTTGGCAGGCAAAAATTTAGACGAAGACGATGACTTATAACCGGAAATGAACACAATTTGCAAAATCTTGACGATATTTTTTCAGGAGGGGCATCTATTCTCTCGTACACCATCGAAAAAAAAAAAAGCATCGATTTTGAATGTGGTCATACAGAACAGTAAGCATCTTATGTGAAACTTTACTCTATTAAAATAAAACCAATTAGATCTAGATGTATAATGATTCTGTGACTATTTTATATTTGACAATTCCTGCCGAACGGCAATCGTATTTTCACCCTGCTAGGATTAACGCAAACTGCACCACAGTCCGTTGTTCTGTCATATCCGATATGCTGTGTACTGTACTGTCTCGTTTCGATTCATGAACTGCAGTGCGAGCCTTCCGACAGAGGTGGGCGATTCCTGTTTTTTTTCGGTAACCCAAAGATAGTACATAACAAGATGGGCCACTTCTCTCTTTGAGCCAATTAAAAAAGTGTCCTCAAAATTTGGTGGCGCCCTCTTCACAAAAGCGCACTCTTTGCGAACAGAGTTACCCTACTTGAGTTTTAAAAAATCAAAGTGAAATTAGCAAGTTTTGGGATAAATTTCGGAAGAACGCTTTTTTAAAATGGTTACGCTGACAAAAAACCTCTTCCGGAGGAAAGGGTGATGGTTTTCTTTGTTTAATTTGACTTTAGAATGAAAAGCGAGAGGTCATTAAATTTTTAAAAAACCTAAAACTCCGCACTGAACGTACCCGAACTGCTGATGAACAGCAGTCGATCTGCGCACTGCGCACGCAATGAGGTGCTATTCCTATTCTTCTTCTGGAAAAACGAAAGAGAGCTTCAAAACAGACTGCAGCGCCATCTGAAGCAAAGAGCATACTTCCCGCGGACACTTTTTTTGCTGAGTGGCCCATCTTGTTATTTACTATCATTGGGTAACCGTAGATTCCCGAATATTAAAGTTAAAGGCTAGGAATCGTAGGAATCGGCGCCGAACCCAATTACTTTCTTTATAGCCAGTGATCAATGATAGTACATAACAAGATGGGCCACTTCTCTCTTTGAGCCAATTAAAAAAGTGTCCTCCAAATTTGGTGGCGCCCTCTTCACAAAAGCGCACTCTTTGCGAACAGAGTTACCCTACCTGAGTTTTTAAAAATCAAAGTGAAACTAGCAAGTTTGGGGATAAATTTCGGAAGAACGCTGCTTTAAAATGGTTACGCTGACAAAAAACCTCTTCCGGAGGAAAGGGTGATGGTTTTCTTTGTTTAATTTGACTTTAGAATGAAAGGCGAGAGGTCATTAAAATTAAATAAAACTAAAACTCCGCACTGAACGTACCCGAACTGCTGATGAACAGCAGTCGATCTGCGCACGCAAGGAGGTGCTATTCCTATTCTTCTTCTGGAAAAACGAAAGAGAGCTTCAAAACAGACTGCAGCGCCATCTGAAGCAAAGAGCATACTTCCTGCGGACACTTTTTTGGCTGAGTGGCCCATCTTGTTATGTACTATCATTGCCAGTGATGTGATTTCTTCCAGTGGCTCTATGATTTCTTCAAGTGGTTTTGACCCGTACCCAGTACATGTATTATGATTGTATAAGCAGCGGCTAGCAGTTAGCCCGACCCCTGCAATGACCTCCGGCGAGTAGCAATTAGTCCGACCCTTGCAATTACTCCCAGCTAGTCCGACACCTGCAATTATTTCCGGCAAGCAAGTAGTAGCAATTACTCCGACCCCAGCAATTATTTCCGCCGAGTTGCGATACCTATGACTCCTTCCGGCGAGTAACGATTAGTTCGATCCCTGCAATTACTTCCGCCGAGTAGCGACACCCATGACTACTTCCGGCGAGTAACGAGTTGTCCGACCCCAGCAATTATATCCGGCGAGTAACGGTTCGTCGGATCCCTTTGATTACTTGGGGTGGCAGAGCGCTACCCCAGGCACTACCCCACCCAATCTCTACAGTATGAAGTCAGAGACCAACACTGACCTACACCGAGAAATGAGAGTCTATATTATAGAGCCTCGTGGGCAGACGTTACAGATTTAGATTTTGAATTGAAAGAAAAGGAAATATTATTATGATTTAAAAACAACAACAGATGAATGAGACAAAGGCGAAAGCAACGAATAAGTTTTGACACTGTATACTAGATCGATATAATCTTTGACAATGACTTTGCATCCCGACTACTCTTTCTTTTCTTAAGTCTTCAAGATTCAGGATAACCTCGATTTCAGAACATAGCAAAGCACCAACATTTTTTTTTCAAAAATACATTCTTTGAAGAAAAAATAAGATAAAAATAGAATAATTGAGAATCGTTAGTTTACGAAAAAGGGATCGGTTATTTTTCTCAGAAGCAATAATCGCAGGAATCGGTTCTGGAATCGATTCTTGGCCCACCACTAACTTCCGACAAAGATAATACATAACAAGATGGGCCACTTCTCTCTTTGAGCCAATTAAAAAAGTGTCCTCAAAATTCGTTGGCGCCCTCTTCGCAAAAGCGCATCTTTAGCGAACAGAGTTATCCTACTTGAGTTTTAAAAAATCAAAGTGAAACTAGCAAGTTTTTGAATGAATTTCGGAAGAACGCTTTTTTAAAATGGTTACGCTGACAAAAAAAAAAAACAACTCTTCCGGAGGAAAGGGTGATTGTTTTCCTCGTTTAATTTGACTTTAGAATGAAAGGCGAGATGTCATTAAAATTTTAAAAAACTAAAACTCCGTACTGAACGAACCCGAACTGCTGATGAACAGCAGTCGATCTGCGCACGCAAGGAGGTGCTATTCCTATTCTTCTTCTGGAAAAACGAAAGAGAGCTTCAAAACAGACTGCAGCGCCATCTAAAGCAAAGAGCATACTTCCTGCGGACACTTTTTTGGCTGAGTGGCCCATCTTGTTATTTACTATCTTTGCTTCCGATCAAGAAGAATATCAACACACACACACACACACACACACACACACACACACACACACACACACACACACACAATAATATGTCAAGGTGTACGTGTGTCCAGAAAAGTGTCGAAACGAGAACCAGAACACATTATTGTGACGGAGAACAACAACGTGTAAGAGGGCAGGCATCAAGTCTTAGTAGGTTCTCAAATCATCCTAAAGTGTTTCCTTAGCCTACTACAAAATAAGTGATAATTTTCAACCCGCACTCCACACGGCACAGCGTCAGCACTCGGTGAGGCGATCGGCAATGCGTTCTACTAAAAGTTGGGGGAAGTCCTTGACTGGACAAAGATAGATGCGGTGCAGATGTGGAAAATGAATGAATCTAGAGAGTAACGACTCGAACTGAACCATCCGCAATCATTGCAACATTTAGATCTAGTGAAATGCTGTTTTCACCACAGTCAAATTTCGAAAACACGTCCTGAATGTAGCACCACCAGGTTTCTCGAGGTGCCCTCACAGGTAGAGGTGGAGAACTTCCTCTTTACATTCCTTAAACACTTCAACTTCAAAGAATTTACAAAGTCTACAAAAGAGGGTCCAACTCTGGCTGCTCTAGACAATTCACGACTACACATGAACTTCAGAGTATTGGAATTTTTTCAAAAGGAACGGCATCATTTATTTATTGTCTTTTGTTCTTCTTGTCCCACTGTTCACGTACTTGCTGTCTCTAGACATGTTTGTCTTCGGACCACTGAAATCTCGCCGGGCACAAGCTAAAAAAAAAAAAAGGAGTCAAGGCTTTAGAACAAAGGTTGGTCTGAAAACCAGACTAATTATTGCAAGGAAGTTGTTAGGCACGCGTACACCCGCATAACACTGGATTGTTAGGGGCACGTATTTTCAAAGTCAAGGCCGTTCAGTGTTCCCAAAAGTCAAGGCGTTCGGCGGTTCGTTTCACCAGCGTGCTTGGTCTAGCAAAGGTGGATTGGGATTGAGACTCGTAAACTTGTGACTTGATCTAGATCTAGATCTATTCTAAATTTTCTAGATCTCTGTTTGTGGGGAGGGAGGGAGAGGGAGTGTATTTCTGAATGAAAAAAGACAGATACAGAGAGAAAAAGAATGTGTGTGTGTGTGTGTGTGTGTGTGTGTGTGTGTGAG
>NW_004797324.1:1586123-1594717 GCF_000002075.1 Aplysia californica | reverse complement strand
CCTACTGTCGACGAGTGTCGAAGTCACAAAAACACGGGTCAATAATTTCGTAATGCTGTGGAACATGCAGTTGCGAGCGTCGTAAAACCCTCTACTATAATTTATTTTTTAAAATAGGCCTAGTGCTGTGGAAGCATATTGAAGCGCGTACGCGTCCCGAACAGTCCAGTGTTATTGACGCGTACGCGTTCCGAACAGTCCAGTGTTATTGACGCGTACGCGTCCCTAACACCGGCCTTATTGAAAAAGTGCAAATACCACTGCTGGTTTCATGGCAGAACTGGCATAATTATTAATTATGACCGCGAAATCCACAAATCTTTCCACCCCAAAATTTCTAGCCTACCCTTCACCTATCACCATACATTTTGCGTTTATTTCGTTTTGAATCCTTGAAAATCAAGTGCACATTACCCCAAATTAAAACAAAAATTATGGAATAGCCTAATAATTCTCGCTCGAGAATCACCTAATTTGTACTAAAGTTAAAGTTAAGGCATTCATTTTGATCTTATGCACAATCGATTTGCTGTCATTTCTTATTTTATGTTTCTTTAAAGTTGAATATTAGATGAGCAAATTGGCGGATTTGCCCCAAGCGGGCGAAATTAGTTTAGTTTTTCTAAGAGTTTTACGCAAGGAGCTGACTTTTAATCTCCTTGGTTTTACGGCACTTGCAACACAATAATATGGTCATATAAGTGCCAAAGAAAAGATGTGTTATAAGAGGGTAACATACACAAAAAAGAAGGAGGAGAAATAAGGACAATAGATCATGTTTGATAGGAAAGAAGGAGCAAACCATACCAGAGCGCCCGCCAACCACCCATGATTTTATCCCTGACTGTGGACGAGTATGTCCCAATACCGGGGCAAGTTCGTCTGACATTTTTTCTTTAGTTCTAGCTAAACAACGCCAAGAGATACAAATTTGATTCTGCTCTTACGGAGGAGGGAAAATCGTCACAGTATAATAAGATATTCAAGCAAACTCTTAGCTTCCTTATTGAATTAGGCGAGAAGATATGCGGCCCAAAATTATGTTTAAAACTAAAAACAAAACAACGACCCCCCTCCCCCCAAAAACCCCATCAACCCAACAACAACAACAAACCAAAAAAAAAACAACAAACAAAATAGCAACAATAACCAACAACAACAACCAAAACCAAAAACCAATAGCCAAAAACCAAAAGCCAAAAAAGAAAAAAAAAAAGAAAGGGGCGGGATTGACCCAGTGTCCCCTTTCTCTATAGACTATAGACGCGCGCTCATATGACCTTAGCAGTTGCGAGCGCCGTAAAACCTTATACTACTACTACTAGACTATAGACGCAGTAGTCCGTACGAATTACCTTCGGGGGCTCTCGTGGCCTAGAGGTTAAGGTGTTGGCCTCTCATTCAAAAGGTCCCGGGTTCGAATCCGGGTAGCGACCGAAAAATTTTCTTTTCTAAAATTGTCTCCTTTCACCTTCTTTCCTGCTCTCTAGCAATGTTCTGTTGTCTGCTTTCATTTCCACTTTCTGCCTTTCTACTCTACTCCTTGGTTCCTCCTAACTGCTGTCTTTCTGCCACACCCCTGATCTTCTGGTAGAAAAGATCTACACCTAGCCTTCTCGGACAAGGGCGAAAATTTCGGAGGGCCTGTGTGCAAGTTGCGCACGTTAAAGATCCCTTGGTGGTCTAAAATCAATAAGGGTAGGCTTCGGCCGCCACCCGGGCAAAATTCAAAAATTTCCTACCAACTGAAAATATTAGGTGTGTCCCGCGCGCTCATATGACCTTATGCAGTTGCGAGCGCCGTAAAACACTTTACAAAAACAAACAAGAATGACCATCGAGCTTTTGAGAGGTAACCTATCAAAGTGCATACCACTTAGTCGCTTTCTAACACTGTCAGCAGCAAAAACGCACGTAAATCAGTCACGACCTAACGATAGCAATGTGTTTGTAAGACCAGGGTTTTCACACGAGATACGATTAGTCACGAGATACACTTCACTGTCACTCAAGTGTTCTCATGATGCTCAATGCACGTGGTGTTGTTGGGACATTATTGTTATTATAATTTTTATTGTTAAAAATACCTGTATCGGGCGTTAAACCTGTATTGTCATTTTTATCATTATTATTATTATTATTATTATTATTATTATTATTATTATTATTATTATTATTGATGTCTTTATTCCATTTAAGTCCAGGCAACTATCTCCCTCTTTAAGAAAGAAACATGCTGGAATGCTACATCTTCCCCATATTTCTTTATGGCGCTGAGACCTGGACTTTGACAAAGAAAGAAGAAAGCAAAATAGCTGCGTTTGAGTTTGAGATGTGATGCTACCACAGAATGGCTAGAATAAGTTGGAAAGACAAAAAAGACAAACAATGAGGTAGAATCTATGTCAGATTCTAATTGCAAGACAAACCCTGCTGAATAAAATAAAATAAACAAAAATATTATATTATTTTGACCACTTAAAACGATACGTGACCATTGTGAAAGATATACTTGAAATTGAAGGAAGAATGTGGGGCGAAAGAGCCTAGGGAAGACAAAGAATAACATGGATGGACACCATAAGAACCATGCTCTGGAGGGGAAGTAAAGGACTAATTTAAAAAAAAAAAAATTTTAAATCCACCAGTCACGACATCACATGCTTTTTCAGTTATCTTGTATATATTTTTAAAAAATTAGTCCTTTACTTCCCCAACTCGAAGTCAGGTACCCATTACAGGTGGGTGGGCAGGACGGGGCGAAAATATATCCGTGTCCGAACCGAGGCTCGAACCTGGACTCACTGCTTTGGAGACAAGCGCACTAACCACTCCGCCACCACGCCACTGTAGGCTACGCTACAGGCTTTAAAAATACTGCAGTAGTGCTTTGCGGTCGGGTTGCCACCGTGAAGGAATCCCTCAATGACGTCAAACAAAACTACATGTATAAATATCAGACAATGGCGTACATCTGCCGTTCTCAAGTTATCCACGTGTGGCCTAAATAAGGTTTGGTGGGGGGGGGGGGGGGGGGGTGAGTTATTTAAGTTATATTACAGGCCTTTTCTTCATATTATTTAAAATATTTTTTAAAAAACGACTTTTCCAATGTACCTAACTTTTCTCCCAGTTTACCAGTGGCATTCACTCGATCTATTGACAATAAATATGATAGGATTTCCATTCTCTTTCTCCCTGAATACATCTACAAAGAGAACAGTACCTCAGAAAGGCGAACTTTTAGGAAAGGCTCATAGATCTATCGATCTAATAGTCTTGTCAGATTGTTACTGGTTACATTTCTAAAGTGAAAGTTTGACTTTTACTCTGACTGCAATGAACTGACCAAATTGACATTATTATAATACATGTCTAGTATGAAGATGAGACTGGCCAGAATGTACAATAATGACTGTATTGCACCGGGTCAGCTTGTGAACCGACGCAGAGAGAAAACGACTGGAATCAGTAATACTAATAACACCCCCCCCCCCTTCTCTCTCTCTCTCTCTATCTCTCTCTCTCTCTCTTCTCTCTCTCTCTCTCTCTCTCTCTCTCTCTCTCTCTCTTTCTCACTTTCTCTCTTTCTACCCCCCCCCCTCCACTCCTCTCTCTCTTTCTCTCTCTGCCCGCAGACAAAATTTCTCGCTTTCAACTCAACGCTGAAACGTTTGTTTACACTCGTATCACGGGCCGTCATGCGCTAAGACGAGGTAGATATAACACCAAAGTCTCTTTCGGATGTGAGATAGGGCAATTGAAACTTCTTAGTAGTAGTTAGACAATCTTTAATAAAATCACGACGCTGCTATAACACTAATAAAATCTGCCTTAAGAAACAGATGGAAAAGGTCCCACCCTAAACACAACAGACATGACCCCTACTACATACTACTGTCGCTTTTTCAAACAAAGCAAAAAATCTAGGAGTATACTTAGACAAAGATTTGTCCATGGAGACCCAACTTAACCATCTATGTAAAATTTCATACTTAGAAATGAGAAGAATTGCTCACATAAGGAAATTTCTTCGAACTGATGCCACCAAAAAACTAGTGTTTGCCTTCATATTGTCACGCATTGATTATTGCAATTCACTGTTCGCTGGCCTACCCAAAGAAAAAGTTGCAAAACTCCAACACATTCAAAACAATGCTGCAAGGCTAGTATTAAAGCAATCAAAACGCCATCATGTGACTCCCCTACTTAAAGAGCTCCATTGGCTTCCACTGAAATTGAGAATTGTATATAAGTTAGCCCTACTATGCATTAAAGTAAAGGTCAAACTAACCAGTCTCCCACATACATTCAAGAACTCATTGTACCATACACACCATCACGTGAACTTAAGACCCAGTGGCTCTAGACTAATTTCAACACCTCGTGTGTCACTGAAGAAATAATGGTGAGAGAGCTTTTTCTTTTTCTGGGCCAACAGTCTGGAACACTCTCCCTCATGATTTGAGGAGCGAAATAAAACTTGATACTTTCAAAAGGGGACTCAAAACACATCTATTTAAGAAATATTCTAATTAATGGACAGTACCTTTGCCTTTTTGTATGAGCATTTTTTATTGTCTGAAAAAATGTTGCTGTCAAAAAGTGCGCACATGATGAATTTGTATGGTGTTAGTATGAATGCCTTTTTAATCTCCTATGTACGCCTTGGGCCCATGCTGTGGGGAAAGGCGGGATATACATGCTCTTATTATTATACTAAATAGAGCAGACCAGGTCACAATCTTTAGACTCCGTTGTGGCCACAACAGACTCAAACACCATATGCAAACCAAATTAAAAGTGGAAGAGTCAGTGATCTGTGAATGTGGACACGACCAAGAGGATGCCAACCATATCCTTCAGCACTGCCCGCGCTACGCCACCCTTCGCACTCAGACGTGCCAGAATGTGGCTCCCCTTGAGAGAAATCTCTATGGCAGTCTCTCAGAGTTGAAGCGAACTGCACAGTTTGTGCGCGACATCGGACTGACTGTCTAGCTGCTGTCATCGAGAACGAAGAAGAAGAAGAAGAAGAAGAAGAAGAAGAAGAAGAAGAAGAAGAAGAAGAATGACGCTGCATTTCTATTGTTAGCAACTTTGTCACTGCCATTCCGATGAATGATGATAGTTCAATAATAAAGGGTGATAGATCCTAGTGTTCTAGTCAACTCGCGAGGGAAACCTTGGAAGACGACAAAAATAGCTGGTGGAAAAAATCATCTATGATCTATTTTGGGTCAATCACAGAGGTGTGCTAGGTGCTCTCAATAGCTTCAAGTGGCACGGAAGGCCACGAGCCGTGTTTACGACCTTACCGGGTGCCCACTACGGATGGGATCGCCCGACTCGGTCGCCTCAAAAACAAACTTGTTTGTTTTCAGTTTCAGGCGACCGAGTCGGGCGATCGGCCCGATCCAGCCGTAGTGGGCACCCCGTATAAGACTAAGACTAGAACTAGGTGACCGGCTCCGGGTGGGCAGAGAATGTTAGCCACCCGAGGTCGCAGGAATCCCCACGGGCCAGTAGCGTCAGGCTACTGGACGCTAGCCACTCGAGATCGGGCGAGTAGCATCAGCCCCCCAAAAAAGTTTTTTAAAAATAAAAAAACAAAAATAAAACCCACGACAGTGAAATTTTGACATCGAGAAAAATTAAATGATAACTGACAATACATCACATGCACATCACGCCGAGTTTGTGTGATCTTTGATAACAGATTGGGGTATAAAAGTTTAGCTCGCATGTCACGCCTTATAGCAAGTGTACACGTTATATTTTTCTCACATTAGTAGACAGACAAGCAAGAGAGAATCAAACGGTGTCCTTGCCGAGCAGTGAACTACAACTACAAGACACAAGACAGAGAAGATGGCGTTACGTCATGGAGTCCTCTATCTGGTCCTGCTAGCCGTGGTCCTAGTGGTCAGGGTGGAGTCCGGCAAGAACTGGGTCCTGATAGTCGCCGGGGCCAAGGATTACAACAACTACTTCTCTCAGGTAAATGTCTTTACTCAACATCCACTTCTTAACTTTATATTATACATGCGTATAAAATATATACATGAATATTGTAAATTACATTTTAGTAGCGCATTTCCACGAAATAAGTACCCAAAGCACAGTATAATAATACAAAGAATATAGTTCTAATTGTGATCATTTCACTCACCCTCCCTCCCCCCCTTTCTCTCTTTCTCCCTCTCCCCCCCCTCCTCTTTCTCTCACTCACCCCCCCCCCCCCCGGTGCCACTGACAGAAGTGTCTTTTGGCCATTCCCAAACGGGGGACATAAACATGTTCTCATGCACGGTAGATTTGTAAATGGGCTAATTCAACAATGTCATGCTCAAAACTGTGCCTCAAAACGTAATTGAGACCATTCTGAAGGAGGGCTTCCAGGACCAACCCGGACTTGACAGGACCAACCCGGACTCAGAGGGTTACATACATCGGCAGAAAGACTGGGTATGGGATGCTTGATAAAAATACTCCCCACTCGGGAATAGAAGTCGGGTCTCCAGGGGTCGACGGAGAAGCGCTTGTCAGCTGCACCAAGGGCGCTGGTGTGATATATAAATACATGATATATATATATATATATATATATATATAAATACATGATTATATATATATATATATATATATATATATATATATATATATATATATATATATATATATATATATATATACACACACACACATTTATAAATCTATGTTTAATCTTTTGTGTCCCCCCACCTAGGCGGACTCGTGCCACGCCTACCACACAATGCTCAACAACAGCATCCCCCCAGAGAATATCATCCACATGTCTTACGATGACGTAGCTCACGACCCCCAGAATCCCTTCCAAGGAAACCTCATCAACGTCCCTGGAGGGCCGAACCTTTACCCTGGATGTAAAATGGACTACCGAAAGGAAGAAGTGACACCGGAAGTCTTCCTTAAAGTTCTCACTGGAGACAAGGAGGGTGTGAAGAAGCTGATTGGACGAGACGGTAAGGTGGTAGACAGCGGTCCTGACGATCACGTGTTCGTTACAATGGTTGATCACGGAGGTCCAGGGGTCTTCTGCTTCCCAGGTTTTGTTGAGCTGCACAACACTGACCTCAACAACGCCCTCAAGCAGATGCACAGAGAGAATAGGTACAAGGAGATGGTGCTTTATGTGGAGTCCTGCTACTCAGGGAGTATGTTCGAGGGTATTCTCCCGAAAAACATAAATATCTACTCTACCACCTGCTCCAATGCCCACGAGTCGGGATATATGTGCTGCTGGGATAAAACCCGTGAAGTGTACCTAGGCACTCAATACGGCAACGCCTGGATGTACGACACAGACAAGGCAAATCTCCACAAGGAAACACTCTACCAGCAGTACGAAGTGGTGAAAAAAGCTTGCAACGTTTCAGGAACAGTGAGTCACCCTATGCAGTACGGAAATCTGAGCATGAACAAAGAAGTCCTCGCTCAGTACCAGTCGAAAGCGGAGGGATACCAACCCGGTGTCTGTCTCAATACACTGGAAGCAGATAATACTCTGGGGCCAGAGTTCACCTTCGCCGGCATTGACCTCAATAACCCCGCCATTGACATGGTTCAAATCGCCACCACGGCCCGTCGACTCATCGAGTCACGTGATCTCAGTGGTGAGAAGCAGGAAAAGCTCAAGGCCGACTTACGTCACATGATGCTGGTCAAGGAAAAAGCCGAGTCATTGACCAAAGACCTGGTCAAGGCAGCCTTGTCCAGCCCCAGAGGTCTGACGGAGACCGACATACTGACCGGCAAAGAGCAAGTATCTAACTCTGAGTGTTACAAGACCGCCCTGGGCCTCTTCTCTGCCCGATGTCCGGGCATTAACATGGGGAAGTACCCATTCGCCAGGAGAAATCTACAGGCCTTTATCAACCTCTGCAACCACCAGCCCCAGACTGACGTCATGAACGCCATCATGGAGGTCACGGAGAAATACGGAATTTGCCGAGCTCTGTAGACCCGTTGTATTGAGTCGTTCCCAGTTCCCGACTGTAACCCCTTCCACTGATTTCTACTTCTTTACCTAAATTATTTCTGAGTTGGTTAATTTTTGTTGTTAGTAGCTTTTATCTTTTTAAAACAGGTTTAAGTAACAAGATGTTGTAATGTACAGTGTTTCGGCCCTTTTCCTGGTCTAATGTTGACACATATATGGCAATCTAATTATTTTGAAATAAGGAGGGGAGAGGATAGAGGAGATGGTAGTTTTAAGGGTTGAAAACAATGTAAGGTCCGTTTTATTGGTGACACTTTTAGATGTAAAATACCGCCAAACCTTAGGATGAGCATAAAGATAATTGTAATGCAGGGCTGTCTGTATAAAAGGGTTATAATATACTATGTCAATTAACCCGGAATACCTAGTGTCAAAATAAATGGTTGTGATGTTTGATCATTGTATGAAAAATTCCTTTTTTATGAGTTACATGTATATGTATTTAGAGCTGAGAGTCTGTTGTTTCTTTTTCTCCACCCATCTCTGTCTGTCTGTCTGTCTGTCTGTCTGTCTGTCTGTCTGTCTGTCTGTCTGTCTGTCTGTCTGTCTCTCT
>NW_004797324.1:1578350-1586023 GCF_000002075.1 Aplysia californica | reverse complement strand
TGTGTGTGTGTGTGTGTGTGTGTGTGTGTGTGTTTGTTGCGTTTGTGCGAGCACATATATTCGTTGGCATGTGTCTACAAAATCAAATTGCACATTACATTACAGCCGGATCAGATCAAACGCATGTTGCCTGAAATCTAGAAGAAAAGGGTGGAGAGTTGGCATGGGCGGAGAGGGAGCAAATGGGCGACAAGAGCCTGCTTGCACACAGATTCAAGATAAAATAATGTAGGACAAAGGGGGATATAACTGCGTAGCTGCCAAATGGCTGATGCCCATCACTAATGTAGGCCTACAGATTTTAGAGTTGCGGGTTTGGGGCTTCGAGCCTCAGCTCGGTCCGACGTTGTGCCCTTGGGAAAGACGCTTTACACGAAATTCTCATTTGGCTTTGTCCTTTCGCAGATGGACATTTAACTTGGAGGTCCCACCTAGTAGTGTTCATAGAAACGTTAAACTCATACCATTTCATCATTTCATTTCAAAGACTGTAGATGTGAAGTGGAAAGCAGTTCTTATGGAGAAACGAAACACGACGAATTGTGTGGTAATGTTATCAAGCGTGGGCCTTGCATGGTCCATTGATTTGGAAATTTTCAGATGCTGGACAATGTGAGTAAAGGAAAATTTCCAGATCGTAAACAGTCTTGAGCTAACTTGAAGTGACTTTGAGGAGCGCTTTGCAAACTTCTGGTATACTCATAAGTCACCCCTTTCAGAGCTGCAATCAATAAGAAAGTGATAAAATGTCTCCGCGAGAACAACAGAAGTCCACCCCACCCCCCACCCCCGGACCAATCCAGGCTGAGTGGGTTACAGTATTCCAGCTGATACATGGAGATACTCGATTAAAATCATTTTAAAAACCTCAAAACTTTTCCTCTCAGAAATCGAACTTGCAAATTTAGTATGCAACGGCGAAGAGCGTACCCACTACACAACACAAACACACACACATGGGAGACACTGCTGGCGATGAAGAACTTACTACAAATAAGTGAAAAATAAACGATAATTGCTGAACAGAAGAGAAAAAAAAGGAGTTTAGATCACTGCAACGACCTCATTCACCCATCTCCCAGGTCCGTCGTTTGTGATTAGACTACCACTACGTCTCTGCCTAGACATATGGCGCGCGCGAAAATAACAGAAAGTTAATTGGGAGCATAGCACAGGTGAGAATAGTTTTGAAATGACGTCTCTTTGAAAACATGGGTGCGTCATAGACAAACAAGATGCAGAACCCTGGATGGCTGAAGTAAGAGTTGGCTTTTCTTCAAGTAGGCCTACGGGTTTTGTTTGTTTGTTTGTTTGTTTATTTGTTTTGAGGAAGGGGGCAACACAGCATTATCTCCTTAACTGCACTAACTATAAATCGAACTAGCCAATTTAGCATGCGAGGAGAGCGCCAACCCCCCCACCCCCCCCAAAAGTACATTGAAAAAACCCCAACATAAAATGAAATGATAGTAGAATCTAAGCCGAATAGGAATAGGACAACTGCAACTACAATTACTGTTACTTCCACTGCTACTACCACTAGTCTAGAATCAGATGCAACTGTGTTCCTAATGCGGAACATCGGGGAACAGCGACTCTTTTTTTTAAACAGAGCAAAAAAATGTCCGGGGAACAGGGACTGCGCTAAGCGAATACCTCATAGTGATGGTATTGATCATGGTATCGATACACCTGCGGCCCGCCAAAAAAATGTGTCCATAAAAATTTAAAACTACTTCCAATCGCAAAAATAATGTCAAATTCGGAACCAGCGTATCAAAGATAATGAAATAAGTCGTGTTTGACTGCTTTTCTATCTGGATTTTGAAGATCACTAAAAAGAAGTATTTACAAAAAACCCCACACAAAATTGCATCTTGTAGTATTTTCTTATCATCGTTGCCTAACTAAAGAGAACAGACAGCATTTTTAACAGATCTTGTAATAGACCCCCCTCAGTAAGAAGTGGGAGAGGCGAGCTGAGACTCAAAATTCCTTTGAAGTTTGCCACCGCGTGGGATTAAACTTTGCGTGCAGGATTTTTGAAATGATTATCGCAGCTAAATAATTTCATTTTCGAAATCAGCGTATCAAAATAAGCATTTTGGAACCTGATTTTAAGCAACAATTTAAAACTTGAGCAAACTTTGTTTTTCAATTGTCAATTTTGAATATAAAGTTATACATACATGTATCAAGGTCACCCAGTACGTTGTATGTGCATCTGACACCAAAGCTGCTTGGAATACACACTGCACAGTCACAGTCACTGTACAGTGAACAGTATGGTGACTTGGTCGAAAGAGACTGTTATTTTCTTTATTGAGATGTAGGGGCCTACAGATCCCACGAATGTCTGTGAACAAATATGTCTAGAGACAACAGTATTAAGAGACGGCGTAGGGAGAGTTTGTATCAGAATTTTGCAACTAAAAATTCGTTGTTAAAAAACAAAAACAAAACAAAAAAATAGTCTCATAACAGAGTAAGTGAGCAAACTGCTTTTCAAAAGCCAATCTTTAGTCAAAATGGGCCCTTTTTACGTTTGTTAAGCAATAGCACACAGAATGCAGGCAAAATAGTCGCGAAGAGTCATCTGGCGCTAGAAGAAGGAATCTCCCCAATTTAAAGGGAACAGTACTCGATAATTTGGAATGTGTATACAGAATAATATGGATTTTGATCAATTTGACAGTTCTACTCTGGGCATAAGTGAAAGTCACTGGACGGGATCCGGCAGGCTGAGAACAGCAACTGGAGAAACACTGATCTATTCCGGCAGAGAAGACAACCGACATAGGGAAGGTGTAGCTATCTTCCTAAAAAGGGACTTGAGAAATGCTTCATGGAGTGGAAACCGATAAACAGCAAAATGATGACACTGAGACTGAAGGGAAAGTGCACCAACACAAGCATCATCCAATGTTACGCCCCTACTAACGACAGTGAAGATGAAAGCAAGGACTATTTTTATGAACAGCTACAGAGGGAATTGACAGGTATACCTCGTCACGACCTTATCGTAGTAAACAACGATCTGAATGCTAAAGTAGGAGAGGACAACACCAACTATGAGAGAACGATGGGACAACATGGTACGGGTACAAGAAATGAGAACGGTGAAAGACTAGTGGACTTCTGAGCATTGAACAACTTGGTGATAGGCGGAACCCTCTTCCCACACCGTACAATCCACAAACTGACCTGGAATTCTCCAAACGCCTGGGACTAGAACCAGATTGACTACCTTATGATAGGAGGAATGTGGAGACCTTCCCTGCAGGATGTGAAAGTCAGATGAGGAGCAGATGTCGGCAGTGATCACCATCTAGTGACGGCAAGGGTAAAACTCAAGCTGAAGAAAACATTCACCAGGGAGGCGACAAGGACGCGATTTAATGTTCACAAGCTCAGTGATGACAATATGAGATCTGCCTTCCGACTAGAACTAAAGAACCGATTTCAAGCTCTCCAAGACCTGGAAGAAACCACCCAAAATACGGATGAAGTCAATACCCAATGGAAGCATATTGTTGAGGCCTACACAGAAAGCAGTTAGACATGTCTTGGTGTCAAGAAAAGAATGCAAACAAAGAATGTATACACCAAGGTACTTGGAATACTATTGAAGAACGGAGAGCAATCAAGAAAAAACAGCTTGCAGCTAAGTCGATACGGCTACAAGAGAAGTAGTACGCAGAGGATTACAAGGAAGCTTGCCAGAAAGTTAAAAGACTGGTCAGGAAGGACAAAAGAGAAACCATGGAAAAGTTGGCAACTGAGGCAGAGGAGGCAGCTGCTAAAGGCGAACAAGGCAACGTATACAAGATCACAAAAATAATATGTGGCAAGTACCATGGTGGAATGAGTTTACCAGTCAAAGACAAGGCTGGCAAGCTGCTGACAATCGAGAAGGAACAGGAAGCACGCTGGACAGAACACTTCAGGGAAGTCCTAAACCAGCCTCCACATGAGGACACCCCAGACATACAGGAAGCTACCTTGGATCTTGATATCAGCTCTGACCCACCACAGAAACACGAGATTGTAAAAGCTGTTAAGAGCAGGAAAACAAGAAAATCTCCAGGAATGGACAACCTGAATGCTGAATTGTTTAAAGTAGACCCAGAACTGACTGCCACCATTCTTCATCCACTATTCAAAACCATATGGGAGGGAGAGCAGATTCCCGAGGACTGGAGCACTGGAGTCATTGTTAAAGTACCAAAGAAAGGAGCTCTTAGAGACTGCAACAACTGGAAAGGTATCACGTTGCTATCAATTCCCAGCAAGATCCTGGCCAAGATTATTATTAATCGGATGTCGGATGCCGTAGACAGCTGCTTAAGAAAAGAACAGGCAGGATCCCGCAAAGAAACAAGATGCACAGATCAGATATTTGCCTTCCGCAACATAATAGAACAGTGCACGGAATGGCAGAGACAACTTTATGTCAACTTCGTTGATTTTGAAAAAAAGCATTCGACAGTGTGCATAGGGAAAGTCTTTGATACATTCTACGATCTTATGAACTCCCTTGCAAGATAGTGGAGGTCATCAAGAGCTTCTACAAAAACTTCAAGTGCGTTGTTGGAAACAGTACCACTGCTTTTGAGGTGAAGACAGGAGTTAGACAAGAATGAAACATGTCAGCAATTCTGTTCAACGTGGCCATTGACTGGGTCATGAGGAAAACAACAGAGGATACACCAAGAGGCATAAGGTGGACCCTCTTCTCCACCCTCGAGGATCTTGACGTTCCCGACGACCTTGCACTACTCTCCCATACCAACCAGCACATGCAGGAAAAAACAAACCGACTCCACAAATACGGACGCCAGATTTGGTTAAGAATAAGCCAGAAGAAGACAGAAGTGATGACACTGAATGTAGGCTCCCCAACGCTGATTAGAGTGAACAACACAGACTTGCCTATAACAGACACATTTACCTACCTAGGCAGCATAATCAAAACTGACGGCGGCGCAAAGGAAGACATCATGAACAGATTCGGCAAGGCAAGATCTGTACACAGAAGCAGGATCAACATCTGGAAGTCAGGACAGTTTAGTGTACAAACCAAGTTAAAGCTGTATAACGCTGTGTACTATCCACACTCCTACATGGAGCTGAATGCTGGAGGATGACTGATCATGACCGTGCCAAGGTATCTTCCTTTCATACAACCAGCTTACGCCAAATCCTCAGAATCTTCTGGCCCAACAAGATATCCAACCCAGATCTGTTACGTAAATGTAGGCAAGAGGACATGACAACCGTAATAAAAAGGAGAAGGTGGAGGTGGATTGGACATGTTCTGAGGAGAGAACCAGACTCTATTGTGAAGACTGCACTCTACTGGACACCCGAAGGACGTCGCAAAAGGGGCAGACCCAAAGTGACCTGGAGACGCACAGTAGAGTCTGAAATGAAGCCCTGGGATCATTCGTGGGGAACGCTGACCAAGATGGCCCAAAACAGACAGAGCTGCCCTAAACGCCAGATGGCGTAATGGGTAGTAAATAAGTAAGTACAGTTCTACTATACAGAGAATCTGATACGATTTATCGCTGAGAGTAACTTAGGCTTTACATATTAATCCTTTTCATGGCAACTTATTTATATCCCTTTGATCGACAACTGCGTGTAACACACCCGCACGTGTATTATTGTACAGAAGCGTCCAAAGAAACTTGATAATGCAATCACTCAATAATCGGGTTAAAGTCTTGAACTACCCACTCATACAGCATACCAATTTAAAGCCATATAAATTCAGCATCATCTGACACAATAATATTTCATCTATATTAATATGGTCACTTAAAATTGACCTTAAAAGATTAGGCTTGGTTAAATTGTTCGAAATCACAGAAACGTTAAATTGTCTTCGCATCAGTATTGATAGAATGGACATACATTTCATATCCAATGAATGGAGAATTTTTTTTCTCTGCTATAAACAATATCTAATTTCGATAGTTTCAAACTAAACAGAAAACAGAGCAATCACAAATACCACGCAAAACTTGGACTTAACATTAAATGTGCTCATTGTTATTTTGCGTAGGAGCCATTAGTTTTATGTAGGGCACGAACCCTTTGGGTATCGGCTCTATGTCACAGACGGCTGCAAACAAGTGGTCTGAATTGGGAGCAACATCGATTTTCTTCAGCTGCTGTTTCATGGGAGTTCACACACCTGTAGGATTCATATCGGGGTTTTTACCGGAGACCGCTCCAACGTTGATATGATATAGTTTTCCAAGAATGGTCTAGTGATGATATTGGCCCTATGAGAAAGAGATTTGGCATGAATGGAGGTGTCTACTTGAATGACACCATGACGGAAATAAGGGTAAGACATGACGTTCCAGCACTTGCGCGATGCAGTCGACTAAAGCAAGCCATCCGATGATTCACATGTGGACGGTTTTATTCAGTCCATCTCAGACCACCCAAAACCATGGCCTCTGCTCCTCACTGACAGATGAGTAGTCCGAAATCTAAATAACGCATCCATGTGCTAAAAGGTTTGTGCTCTACAAGAAAACTAATAGCTCCTAAACAAAAACAAAATCATACTATTGAGCATGTGCAATGTAAAGACTTAGTTTTACAAGGTATTTGTGACTAATCCTGTTTTCTAACCCTCTAAAGAGGGGCTCTCGTGGCCTAGAGGTTAAGGTGTTGGCCTCTCATTCAAAGGTCCCGGGTTCGAATCCAGGTAGCAACGGAAACATTTTCTTCTCTAAAATGGTCCCCTTTCACCTCCTTTCCTGCTCTCTAGCAATGTTTTATTGTCTTTTCATTTCCACTTTCTGCCCCCACCCCCTCACCTCCTTTGCCCCCTCCTCTGGGCTCCTGACTCTTTCTGCAGCCTTTCTTCTGCTTCTCCTTGGCTCCTCCTTACTGCTATCTTTCTGCCACACCCCTGATCTTCAGGTAGGAAAAATCTACACCTAGCCTTCTCGGACAAGGGCAAAAAATCTTGGAGGGCCCGTGTGCAAGTTGCGCACATTAAAGATCTCTTGGTGGTCTAAAATCGAAAAGAGTAGGCTTCGGCCTACACCCGGGCAAAATTCAAAATGTCCTACCTACTGAAAATAGTAGGTGTGTCCCGCGCGCTCATATGACCTTATGCAGTTGCGAGCGCCGTAAAACACTTTACAAAAACAAAAAATAACCCCTTAAAAAAATTATCAGAAGATGTTCATTGCAGAGACAATAATATTCTCTTTTACTTTGATATTCAATACGTATCTATTCCACCAACGTTGATGCACCTCAAAACACACTTTTACGTTTGTTTGATTTCGCACAATTTTGCCAAGCCTGATTTTTTAAGGTCAATTTTAAGTGACCATATCTCGAGCATCTCTGAAATTTAAGAGAAATATTATTATCAAATGATGCAGAATTTATTCAGCTTTAAATTTGTATGTTGCATGAGTGGGTTGTGCAAGGCTTTAACACGAGTATTCGGTGATTACATTTTCAAGTTTCTTTTGGACACCACTGAAGAGTAAAACACGCACTCACCTTATATCTGATGACTAGGTGTAAGAAATCTAACTCTTCTTAGTCAGTTGAGCTCTTATTTACTCAAAACGCTGCATCTTCAGTCTTTCCATATGGCACGTACTCCAAGCAAAATTATTATGCCCCCCCCC
>NW_004797324.1:1567838-1572838 GCF_000002075.1 Aplysia californica | reverse complement strand
AATTTTCGTGAATATATGAGGTTCATTATGGTTATGTTGAGGATTACATTGAGTTTGAATAGGTTAGAAAAAAAGAACCTTCAAGATTTTTATGAAGTGTGGTTAACGGGTGAGTTACTCTCAGTTACTGGGGAAAGGGGTAATGAATAATATGACAATTGACAAGTCACACATACAGTGTGTCTAAAAAAAGAGAGGGCCCACTTAAACGGAAATACCTATGTCATAGCTGCACTAATTTCTACAAGACTTAGAACAAATAAAATTCAGTCAGATGGACATCAAGTTTGAAAAGAAAATCAATTCCCGCGTTCGAGAAATATTACGTTGAAAAAAAATTTCATAACAAATTGGGTAAAACTCAAAAGTCAACATCTTGAAAGGGTTTAGCTACAGTGACGTAATCGGTTCGTTCTGGTTTCAGGACAAAGACGGTACAACTACGACATTCACATCAATGGATGTCTCACTGTGCTGAAAAATATTTGGAGAAGTTCCGAGAGAAGGTGTTACGATATAGAGGCCTGGTTAGAGTGGGATTGTGCCACACTCCCCACGTTAAGAGTGGTCCTTTTGTGGTTGGAAGAAAGGTTTGGGGTACGCCTTTGGAGCCGAAAGCTTACAGATGAACGGTGATCACATTTGTATCAATCTGAGCCCCTTCAATTAATACTTTTTTTTTCTAGACAGAGCGTACGGAAACAACCCACAAACAATCAAGCAGTTGAAGCTCAATGTTGAACAGAAAGTCCAAAGAAAAGATTCAGAAACATTCTGCAGCGTTGTTCAAAATTTCCAGAGGCGTATAGGAGCTTGTATAAAGAGAAATGGTCAGTACCTGGGGATTTGAATAGCCACCACCTTCCCTGAGTTTATTTGGCAATATCAATTATGTAAAATGTACTCTTCAATGGACACTCAGTGTTTATTTGAAATGAAACAGTGTGGTTGATTTTTGAGAAGTTGCAAAGTTTTGCTTTTTACACAAGTTTAGTTGAAATTTTAAACACTTTTCTCTTATTATTGACAAATATAACGTCCTGCTGGTTGAATTTTGTTTCTTCGAAGAATTGCTGAAATTAGCCCAAAGATGACCGGCCTATTGTTCTTTGAACGGGTCCCTTTTTTAGACACACGATACATCACAAGGCGCTTAAAATAGCACAATCTTTGGTTGATGACCGGCCTATTGTTCATGAACAGGTCCTTTTTAAAGTAACTAGTTACATCCCAAGGCACTTAAAATTGCACAATTTTTGATAAGAGATTGGCATACATGTATAAAACCCCACCTGGTTGCATGCCCCGCCTCATGATATTATTCAAGTCTTCACGCTTTCTTAAACAAGAAGAAGGACAGAAAATCGAGAGAGAAGCAAACGTTACACATTGCCGAGCAGCGAACTACAAGACACAAGACAGAGAAGATGGCGTTACATCACGGAGTCCTCTCTCTGGTTCTGCTGGCCGTTGTCCTTGTGGTCAGAGTGGAGTCCGGCAAGAACTGGGCTCTGGTAGTGGCCGGAGCCAAGGATTACCAGAACTACTTCTCTCAGGTAAATACATCTACGTAATACAATAATATTTGTATGTGTATAGATAGACTTGGAAGTACTAGCGGGTGGTTGGAGGGCGCCACTGGTAGGCCCTACTTCTCTACTTTCCCTCTGTTGTTTCTGTCTATCTGTCTTACATATTTCTCAGCCCTAAATGATCATTTTTATGTCGACGTGCTTCTCTTTACTCATAAAACAAGACAATTGGAAGTACTAAGATTTAGTATTATTCCCCTTACCCAACCGTGCGCCTTCCCATGTGGTGGATTGGGGAAAGACCTCCATATATGGAGGTTAGATTGCAAGCAGTGGCGAACCAAATGGGAGATGGTCGTGGAGGGTTGAGGACGATTTCAAAACGGGAGGAGCCATAAATCCTACCAAAGCCCCAACTGCCTTGTGAACCTTCAATGGATGCCGAAGGATAGCAGAGAAAACTGCTCACAAACCGGCAGCAGGCAACAGGAAATCACAACTGTAATCTCTCAAGACAAATCATGTAGCCTACATTCCAAAGATAACAGCGTTAAGGAGGTACACGATCCAGCTCTGAACTCCTCTCACTGGAGGGACCACCACGGACAGCTTGTGACGCCCGACCGTCCTCCAGCTACTAGCTGCTAAATTAGACTTAAAACATGTAAAACAGCCAAATGGAATGCTAGAACTATGCACCAAAGAGAGGCCTTAGACAAAATAAAGCAGGAAATGGACAAGATGAAGCTAAAACATTAATATAGTTAGCTTTTCAGAAGTTAGATGGGAGGGGTCAGTCTTGATTAAAACACACTAAAAAACAATAGTATATTCAGAAGGAATATCCCTTGAAAAAGGAGTAGGAACTTTATTTGATGAGGCTACAGCAAAGAGCATCAAATAATTTTGGGGAGTGTCAGAAAGTCATTGTTGCTAAACTGGATGGACAATCTTTGGACATAAGTGTCCTCCAAGTATATGCTCTGACATAAGTGTCCTCCAAGTATATGCTCCGACATAAGTGTCCTCCAAGTATATGCTCCGACATACGTGTACTCAAAGAATATGCTCCGACATCAGAGCATGCCAATGAGAAAGTAGAGACATTTATGAAGACCTTGATAGGGCAAGGAAACAACTAAACTCTCAGGCTGTAAAGCTAGCTATGGGGGACTTTAAAGCAAAGATAGGAGGTACATGCATAGAAAGTATAGTTGGGCCATGGGGATGGGTAAAGAGAATGAATGCGGTGAACGACTCATTGAACGGCGCAGAGAAAATAATTTCATGATTTTAAACACCCTGTGAGAAAACTTGAGATACTCGATATAAAAATTCTCCCCCGTACGAGAATCAATCTATGAGATCTTTTGTGTGATAAGGTGGAGCGCTTGACTGCTACATGGCGGACACCGATTTTATCGATATAATTGAGGGTAAAAAGATTGATCTATTGAGTATTACCGAAGCTTAGTTCCAATTAGGTCACCGAGCCATCCAAGCAGCAATTACGCCATCACCTGGTTACGATACCAAACAATTTCTATGAATCTGTCGGAGTGAACATAGCATAGCATTTTTATTCCACATTAGAGACGTTTTTGTCATCCCAAAAAACAAAACAAAAACAGTTTTTCCACTTTACTGTCTCTCAAATGAAGTAATATCTTCTGAAATTAAATTTAAAACATTCCATTGCTACGTCGTGTGCGTGTATTTATCTATGCCAAAGAAGTTTTATATAGGCTCTTTGATCTACGCCCAGAAAAATGAACAGTTAGTAGCTCCTTATGTCCGGTAACCTCCTTTCCACCTTCAGTGCCCTGGAGAGGTTGTTTTTTTAATAAGATAGGATTGCTGTCTTTACGTTTTTAATATTTTTTTCCTTTGTTTTTAAAAAAATATTTTCGTTTCACTAATAGTTTTTACGGCACTGGCAACTCAAGTAGGTCATATGCGTGTCGAGATCAAAGATACTATTAGAGAGCAACATTAAAAAAGTGAAAGCGTGACACAATGATGTCGGATAGGTAAGAAGGAGCAAATCTCACGAGAGTACCTGCGGACGACCCACATGTTTTTACACTCTCATCAACACAGTTTAGACCATTTAAAAGACAGGCTTTGAGCCTGCCTGTCAGAGATGCCCCGGGCTTAGAAGAGATACTCGACAAAAAAATCTCCTCACACGGGAATCTGACTCAGTTCTCCTGCGTGCAACGTAGAAAGTCCTAAACGCTACAAACACATGTAAGGGCGCCCGTGACACCCTGACTTTCAACACTATTTTAGATGGGAATGACCCTAAATATTTTAGAATCACCGTAACTATTTTAGATGGGAATGACCCTTAGTATTTTAGAATCACCGTAACTATTTTAGATGGGATTGACCCTTAGTATTTTAGAATCCCTGTAATTAATGGTGGACCACCTTCTACTTGTCTCTGGCCCAGTTGTCCAAAAACACCAAACACGTCAATGAGTTTTGTGGTCAAGGCATACGAAAAACGTAGACGCCATGTGGTTTACCGGGAAATTACCACGTTCGCTATCGAATATGACAGCTTTTTAATTGATAAGGTAGGTGTTTTTACGCCACATCGACACAGTTTAGATCATTTGGGACATAGGCTTTGACCCTGTCTGTGAGGGCCATTCCAGGCTGAGAGGGGTGCAACGTACCAGAAGAAAAATTCCTCCGGAATCGAACTCGTATATTCTGCTTGCCAAGGCAGAATGCCTTTCCGCTACACTGCAGACACCGGTACCATGTACGTCATGTATTTGACCTAGCTATCCAAATACACTAAAGACCAAGAATGTGGATGGTTGGTGGATGCTATGAAGTGGTTTTCTCCTTCTTTCCTATCAACCGGTTGACGCCCTTATCTCTCCTCCTTTTAATGCGTTTGTTTCTCTATTGTAACACTTCTAATTTTCGACCCTTTTATTATGACCACATTGTATTGCAAGTGCAGTTGTTGTTGCTGTTTTTTGTTACTGTTGCTGTTGCTATAGGAGTTTAATTCCACCTCCTGGTCAGTAAAACTAATCCACTTCCATTGAACAAAGTTAGTTTCAAAGTTGGGCAGACACGACACGAGGCTAACAGCCGTGGGAACTAAGTGAACTAAGAGAGAATAGATATTTCTTATATTACTCTTGTAAGTCGACCTAGGTCACAAAACCAAATCAACAAAAATTTAAGCTTGGAATATTTTCTCGTGTGGACATAAATTTCAGAACAAACTACGCCAAACTAGCTTGCTTCATGATTCAGATCAGTAGTAATTTTAATAACAAGATGTGCAGTGTTGATTTGAAACACTTTGCCTGAGGCGTCGAATTGAGAAAAAGGTGAGGTTTTTTTCTTAAGAATAATATTTGGCCACTAACACAAGCCAGGGTGGAAGCCTTTGGTTATGCTTAAGAAGAGAGAGAGAGAGAGAGAGAGAGAGAGAGAGAG
>NW_004797324.1:1564111-1566968 GCF_000002075.1 Aplysia californica | reverse complement strand
CTCTCTCTCTCTCTCTCTCTCTCTCTCTCTCTCTTTCTCCCAGTCAGACAGACAAAATCAACAACTTCTAAACTAGGATTTTGTTGTAAAGTGAGAAGAGCTGACAACAGAACCTCGATAAAAATACTTTCTAAAGATAATGAGATTAAACAAAGATTTTGAACAATTCTCAATAGCTGCTCCTTTCACTGCTCTAGAATTGACCGACAGAGCTCAAATCCTAAAGGGGTGTTTGTGAATTATTCTGAATGCTCTTCCTGATTTCAATCAAAGAAGGATATTGATTCAAAAGACCCGCCCTTCAAAGTACTGCTTAGTTTTACGAGGCAAAATTAAGCCCAAACGTGTTAAAGCTCAGCTGCGTTCTCAGTCTTAGTTGATCAGTTCAGCATTGGCGGTTTGTTAACCGGGGAATATCGGTGGCAGCGGTCCTTCTATGTGAGCTGGACAAAAGAGATTTATTGCTGATAATAAGTTTCATTTATTATTAAATGAATCGAAAATAATATTTATCAATGTTACAAAAAGCACTTTGCAAGTCTGAAGGCGCTCAGAGAGACAGTACGGCTGTAGTGCTGCGCCATTGCACTACACAGACTCTTTTCTTAATTTTTCTTTATCAACTCTGGCTTGCTTGCATGGAAACAGCATCCTATCATGATGCATAACCTCGTTAGGGCGAGGCTTTGGCTTTCTGAATAAGGCGAGACCCAAACCGCTCAGTGGTGTCGTCAGTCTCGCCGATGAATACAACACAACACTCTTAAAAAGACCACTTCTTAAGTGCCAATGTGGCTTATCTGTTGCATGTACACGAAGAATAGGACTGTCTTGAACAGCACAATAAATACAAGTATTATTTTTTTAGTAATATAACTTCTTTTAATTGTCTCTAATTACTGTCAGAACAAACATGTATTATTGTCAGCATGGCCCTAATCTTTGTTGTATATTGAATTTTAAGCCACGCATGGTTTCGTTAGTTGTTCCATTCATTACTTACTTCCCACTTTAACCTCCGGCACATAGCCAGACCGGCCATGACAAGGATCGCCAAGTCATAACATAGAGGGAAGGTTTTTGAGTAGAAAGGCACTAGTCTGGGCCGAAAGCAATAGCCATCCCCCAAGGCATTCCACACTCTCTAAAGCCAGACACAAAGTTCCATAATTAGCATTTGACACAGTCCCCATCTTCAAATAGTGTTCTGAAAAGTGCGATAAAGAACGTTTGATTATAAGACAATCTGAATTTATTGTGTGTTAACTTTGTTCAATGCGTGTGCGTTAAGTACAGTGTATTGTATCTTATTCTTGTTTTGATCTGCATGGGATAGTTCTTATTATCAACAGGGCGAGTGTACGTCGAGATTTTGTGTGGGTGTGTAGAAAATTTGAATTTTTGGGTTATGTACTGGGGATCAGGACTAAGAGTAGGTTGGTTACTTCTCACTTTTAGTTTCCTTTCCAGTATGGGAGTGTTTCTTTTTTTCCAAGCCGATCATTTCAGTTTCTATCCATCTCAATGACTTCAGTCAATGTCTGGAAACTCAGATTTATATTTAAATGTATATTACCGGGGCAGAGCGCTACTCACCTTAAGAGGTTCACAAGCTTTACTCACACGCCAATGTGTCAAGGTCGTTTGAATGGATTAGCCATTCCGTCTATCCAAAAAGACATAATTTGTCAATTTGAAACGTTCATCGAAAGAGTCGTCGACTTATTTACTCCAAACAGTAGAAGAGTGAAAACTAAGTGTATCCAAACCATGTTATTTTTTTATCGACTAGGCATTTTTGTAATATTATGCTTCAGAAGATTATAATATTTCGTCTCTTTCACATTATGTAAATGGAAATGTTTATACATGTAGTGGAAGGTGGCCGTATCCCACAAGTGCCCTACATGTCTTGTGTGTGCATGTGTGTTTTCTGTGCCTATTCCCAAAGGTAAATGTCACACCGTCTTACTCAGTGTACCGAACGTCACTGAGAGGTGTGCGCACCAGGGACCACAAGTCTACGCGTCCACCAAAATAAGATCGCTAGGCTAAAACAGCACCTGGACATGGATGGCTGGTGCCTCTATAAATACATCATTGACGGTCAAGGTAATAAGATCGCTTCCAGGCCAGGCTAATGTACCAAGTTTTTGCATGGTGTAGACGGTCAGAGTAGTGAAGAACAGACTCAAAAACGATCCACGTCCACCATGTCAGGTCAGCTAAACCTATTTTACGCCCATTGTATTTTGATTACGAGAACAACAGACAGCACAGGCACAGGCGATTTAATTATTTATTTATTTATATTTTCAGCATTGTTTCTAGTGTATAGATCTATAGAGACATGTGTATAGGTCTAGACAAGACTGCCTTTTTTAAAATTACCTGAAGGCTAGAGTCTATCCCTGGCATACATACGAGACGGATGAGGGATGGCCTAGGTATTCTAAGTCTAATCTAGCCTATTTTTAGCTCTCTTGAGAACGAATAATCTAGGTCAAGGGCTTTAATTCCGTTTTTTTTTGCTGTTTTTCAGCACAAATTTACTATTGTACAACATATTATAATGAGATACAACTTTGTTGATGATGTAAAATGCAACGAAGAAGCAAACATGTACTTCAAGATGCAAATGTCTTTCCAAAAGGCTATTGTTAGGGGATCGTACGCCCCAATAGTGCTTGGCGCTAGAGGACCATACGCCCCAATAGTGTTTGGCGCTAGGGGACCGTACGCCCTACCTGCACTAAGGCTAAGTGTTAAGGGACCGTACGCAGATGTGCATGCATCTGGACTTTGCAAAAATACTGGAGGAAAACGGCCAGTTTAACGAAGCTCCTGGCGTTAGGAG
>NW_004797324.1:1552393-1562767 GCF_000002075.1 Aplysia californica | reverse complement strand
ACCGCCACTGGATACCCCACAATCGTATTCAGACATTTTAATTAAACACTCTGCTAGTATTCCTCCTAACGTTATGAGCTTCGTTAAACTGGCCGTTTTCCTCTAGTAATTTTGCAAAGTCCAGATGCATGCACATCTGCGAACGGTCGCTTAACACCAAGCCTTAGCCTGTCCCCGCGGTTTTATGAACAAAACAAAATTCTGAAATTATGCAAACTGAACCCCAAAATGAGAAATTATGCGATTCTGTTAATTTCAACAAAGAATGATACAGAAAAATAATCAGGAATTATGCAAAAAACGATCAAATTTTGCTAAATTATGCGGGGTGCATAAAACCATGGGGACAGCTTAGCGCAGGTAGGGCGTACGGTCCCTTAGCACCAAGCACTATTGGGGGCGTACGGTCCCCTAACATCAGCCTTTCCAAAATAAGTCGAATCGAGTCTTTCTTAGTCACCTGTACGGCTGACAAAAAAGCGTGCATGCAGACAAATCGCGTAGCCAGGCAGAGGAAGTCAGTGACTGACGAAAACGAGCTCATTTGCATGTGAGCTTGGCCTGCAACTGAGGAACAATGCCTGTGGAAGTGGGGCCTAAGCATAAATGAAGGACAGATCACCAGTCTCGCTGTTGTCGTGTACGGACGGCGCCGTACCACCCTGTTCCTCATTTGGTTCATTTTGAATTAGAATGATGGGCTTCATAGTGAAACGGAAATACGAAAGAGTGCACTGTCTAAGGTATCAAATACAATTCTGTGGCTACTAGTCCACTGAAACGTCCACTTAGTAAATGACTCTGTGAGCTCGTACATTTCTCTCCAACAAGTACTCAGTTGATTTTTAATCGTGTGTGTTTACTCCCCCAGGCCTGCTCGTGCCACGCCTACGACACATTGCGCAACAACAGCATCCCCAAGGAAAATATCGTATACATGTCTTACGATGACGTGGCCAACGACCCTGAGAACCCCGTCAAAGGAAACATCGTCAACGTTGCTGGAGGGCCGAACCTTTACCCCCGATGTAAACCAGACTACCGGAGGAAAGAAGTGACACCAGAAGTCTTCCTCAAAGTTCTCACTGGAGACAAGGAGGGCGTAAAGGAGCTGATTGGTCGAGACGGTAAGGTGATTGCCAGCGGTCCTGACGATCACGTGTTCGTCTATATGATTGATCACGGAGGTCCAGGGGTCTTCTACTTCCCAGGTTTTGTTGAGCTGCACAACAAAGACCTCAACAACGCCCTCAAGCAGATGCACAGAGAGAAAAAGTATAAGGAGATGGTGCTTTACGTGGAAGCCTGCGAATCGGGCAGTATGTTCGAGGGCATACTTCCAGAAGACATCAATATATACGCTATCTCAAGCACTAATTCGCACGAGTCGGGAATTATGTGCTGTTGGGATAAATTACGTAAAGTCTACGTAGGTTCTTATTTCGGCAACGCCTGGACATATAACACAGACACGGCAAATCTCCTCAAGGAAACACTCTACCAGCAGTACGAAGTGGTGAAAAAAGCTTGCAACGTCTCTGGATCAGTGAGTCACCCCCAGCAGTACGGAAACTTGAGCATGAACAGCGAAGTCCTCGCTCAGTACCTGTCGAAAGCGGAGGGATACCAATCCGGTGTCTGTCTCAATACTCTAGAAGTAGATAATACTCTGAGGTCAGAGTTCTCATTCGCCGGCATTGACCTCAATAACCCCGCTACTGACATGGTTCCGATCGCCACTGCGGCTCGTCGCCTCATTGAGTCACGTGACCTCAGTGATGAGAAGCAGGAAGAGCTCAAGGCCGAATTGCGTCACTTGATGCTGGTCAAAGAAAAAGCCGAGTCATTGACCAAAGACCTGGTGAAGGCAGCCTTGTCCAGCCCCAGAGGCCTGGCGGAGACCGACATACTGACCGGTAAAGAGCAAGTATTTAACTCTGAGTGTTACATGGCCGCCCGGAGCCTCTTTTCTGCCCGATGTCCGGGCATCAACATGGGGAAGTACCCATTCGCCAGGAGAAATCTGCATGCCTTTATCAACCTCTGCAATCACCAGCCCCAGACTGATGTCATGAATGCCATCATGCAGGTCACGGGGAAATACGGAATATGCCAAGTTCTGTAGCTGCGTGGGATCGAGTCGTCCCCAGTTCCCGACTGTCTCCCGTTCCGCCGATTTCTACCTTTTTATCCGGTGTCTAATTGTTATTGTTTTGGTTTTGGTTCTTTGTTGTTGTTCATTCATGTTTTTTTTCTGTATTAAAACAAGTTTTTAACTTACAAAACATCGTAGTCTACAATTTTTCAATCTATTTCCTGGTCAAATTTTGAGACATACATCCCAATCTAATTACATGTATTTTGAAATGAAAATAGGGGATGAGGAGATATGGTAGTTTTAGGAGCTGGACTTCCCTTTCAACACTGTTAGATTATCTATTAACTGGTGACACTTTTAGATGTAAAAACCAACCACACCTGGTATTAACTGCCAACCATAGGACGAGCATAAAAGTGGCAGTATTGAGGTCATGGTGGTATACCATGATTCTAATGATCTACTCGGTTGATTAATCCCGGCAACCATGTGTCAAGGTAAATGATTTTTCTGAGTTTGTTTTTGTTTTTGTAAAGTGTTTTACGGCGCTCGCAACTGCATAAGGTCATATGAGTGCACGGGACACACCTACTATTTTCAGTTGGTAGGACATTTTGAATTTTGCCCGGGTGGCGGCCGAAGCCTACTCTTATCGATTTTAGACCAAGGGATCTTTAACGTGCGCAACTTGCACACGGGCCCTCCGAGATTTTTCGCCTTTGTCCGAGAAGGCTAGGTGTAGATCTTTCCTACCAGAAGATCAGGGGTGGGGCTGAAAGACAGCAGTAAGAAGTAGTAGCGAAGGAGTAGCAGCAGAAAGGCTGCAGAAAAAAATCAGGAGCCTATAGGAAGGGGCAAAGGAGGTGAGGGGGTGGGGGCAGAAAGAGGAGACAAAAGCAGGAAACCAGGTGAAAGGAGACAAATTTAGAGAAGAAAATTTTTCGGTCGCTACCCGGAATCGAACCCGGGACCTTTGAATGAGAGTCCAACACCTTAAACTCTAGGCCACAAGAGCCCCCTTTTTTTCGGAGTGATGTAATAAGCACATGTATTTAGAGCAGAGAGTCTGCTCTCTCTCTCTCCCTTCCTTCCTCCTCCTCTCTCTCTCTTACTCTCTCTCTCTCTCTCTCTCTTTTTCTCTCCAAGTCTCTCCCTCTTTCTTTCTCTGCCTCTCGCTCTCTCTTTTATCTCTGTCTCTATCTCCCGTTCTCTGCCTGTCTGCAGTGTCTGTGACTGTCTAATTGTCTCTCTCTCTCTCCGACTTTCTCTCTCTCTCTCTCTCTCTCTCTGTCTCTCTCTCTCTCTGTCTCTCTCTCTGTTTGCGTTCCTATATACGTGTGTACGTGTGTGTGTGTGTGTGTGTGTGTGTGTGTGTGTGTGTGTGTGTGTGTGTGAGAGTGTGTGTGTGTGTGTGTGTGTGTGTATGTGTGTGTGTGGTGCGTGCGTGCGTTCGTTTGTGTGTTTGTATGTGTTTGTGTGTGTGTGTGTGTGTGTGTGTGTGTGTGTGTGTGTGTGTGTGTGTGTGTGTGTTTTAGTGTGTGGCTGTGTGTGGCTGTGTTAACATGCAAGCTTGCGTCTGAGGATACAAAAACAAATAAATCGAAAATAACAGTAAACAGCCGGATCAGAGTGATCAAACACAATCTTCCTGAAATACACCAGACAAGGGTTCGGAGGTTGGATGGGCGAGAGCGAGAAATTCATGCTACATAAGCCCGGTAGCACGCACAGATATAGTGAAGAACCAAGGGGAATATCACAGCATATCTGCCGAGTGAGTTCCGCCCACTACTTATATACGGATTTTTTTAAATATCAAGTGGAACAAGCAGTCCTTATCAAGAGACAAAGCACAATGGGTGTTCGGTAGCGTTGTCACCCATGATCTTTACATTGTCTGTTGTTTTTTGGCACTTTTTAGAGGCCGAGTAGTGTTGGTTAGTAAAAAGTAAATATTGAGTTGTCTTGAAGCAACTTTGTGGAGCGTTTGGAAAACTTCTGGTATCCATGTACAAGTCACCCGGAACGTTGCAGCAATCGATTTTTAAAAAAAGAGATAAAATGTGTCACGATGTGGTGGAATCAGACGCTCGTAAATTTTGGGGCATATTGGGTTATTGATATCATCTTTAAGCCTGTTCATTTGCCTTCCTTAAATATCTATCTCGAAAAGCAGTCAAAGTATTTGCAGTCGATGGAGGTCAGGGTCGCCAGGTTTAAGAGGTAAACTTAGCGAGAAAACGGTGGACAAATTTTAGTAGCTTCCATAGTCTGAGAGTCCTTGAAAACTGAAAATTGACATTTTGGGGCCTTTAATCAATGTTTTTCAGTATAAACCCCCAAAAATGTGTTTTAAATGGACATAAAAGGTGTTGGGCAAAAAAAAAAGAACTTTAAAAAGATTGCCCATCTGCCCCAAAAATTCCGATTTCTTTGATTTCATTATTTTGACGAGCGCCTGATTTCACCACGATGACCCACAAATGTGTCCATGAGAACAACAAAAGTCCGCCTGCCAGAGCCAACCACGGCTGATTGAGCTACACCATTCCAGCAGACAAGCGGAAAAACTTCTCCTCACAGAAATCGAACTCACATCTTCAGAGTGCGACAGAAGAGCCTAACCACTACACCACAAAGGCAGGGAAGACACTGCTGGAAATGTAGAACTTGCTTCAATAAGTGAAAAGTAAAATGAATAGCAGAAGAAAACATGAGTTTAGAAGACTTCAACCGCTTTTTTCCACCAATCTCTCAGGTCCGTCTTTTGTGGTTAGACTACAGCTACGTCTATGGCTAGATATTATGCGGCGTGTGCGAGGAGAACTAAGAACTTGTATTAGGAACGCAGCCTAGGAGGAAAATAGTTTGAACATACCGAATTTATGGGAAGAGAATAAGATGGCTGGAGAAGACAAGTGGCTAAAATTTGCTGACCCGCACAATTTGTTTATAAGATCATCAGAGGCAATTTCGTTGACCCGCTCTAGTGCTTTTAACAGACCAGTAGTCCATGGTTTTTTATATTACAATCTGGCTGCGGTGCTGGATAAGACACATTAAATTCATTAAAAAAATATTCAGCTGTGTTAGAGAAGCCTGAAAAAGGGATAAGTTATTCGGAGGCGAAAACCATCATCAGAATATGGCTACGAGCAAAGTGGAAGCAATACCCATGCTACAACCAGACTGACCCCAACTACTTCCTCACCCGTCAATAGCAGCAGGTTGTTCAATTCAGACTCACATTCAGAACTGGCTATATCCGCCCGAGACACATCTCTACAATTTTTTGCTTAGAGCAGCGTCAGTGGAGAACCAGCCGCCAGACAGGAAACCATTTTCTACAACAAGCCAGCCCAGTGGACAAAGCACTTTGAAAAAGAAGGAGAAAAATACATGATATATTATACATATATAATTATATGTATGTATGTATGTATGTATAGTATAAGGTTTTACGGCGCTCGCAACTGCTAAGGTCATATGAGCGCGCGAAACACAAGTTGTTCACCTCTGCGAAAGTTCACTTCACGACTGGCTAACTAATTTACTTTAAAATGTTAAAAAGTTAAAATATTCAAATTCGGTGTAAATACATTTGAGATCTAAAACAACTTTTAAGTAACAATAACATTTTTTAATAATATCAAATTCATTCTACAACTCGCCATAAAGGCCAATGGCCTTTATAAAATTTAAAATTCTGCTGGGAACAACGACGGAAAAAATATCCTGCAATTTCTTGCATTTATAATATTTCCTTCGGATCTCTCCAAAGTCTAGACATTCTGTTAAAATGTGTTTAATGGTAAAATCTGTGTCGCGTCCGACACAGAACGGCTTCTCATCTCCCTGTAGGAGGTATTTGTGGGTTAGGGCCGTGTGTCCGATGCGCAATCGAGTAAAAATGACTTCGTCTCTTCTGGAGAGATCCGAAGGATTTCGCTGTTCTAGTTTGGGTTTAATTTCATATAATTTATTATTTTTCTGGTTTTCCCAGTGGCTCTCCCACAGACTGGAGGTGTACTTTTTGACTTTATTTCTAAAGTCAGTCTGTGGGAGAGTGTTTGTCGTTGATCCCAGCAGAAGGGATGAAGCTTTCTTCGCCAGGTCGTCTACTTGCTCGTTTTCTCGGATGCCCACATGGCTGGGTATCCATGCGAACATGATGTTTTTTCCTGTTTCGGACAGTGTATGGATTTTCTGTTGTAGCCTAACTATTTTTGGGTGTAAGAGTGTGTAGTTTGTGAGTGAGGTGATGCAAGACAGAGAGTCAGAAAGGATAAGGAAAGATTTGTTAGGAGAAATTTCTACAGAGTCCAGTGCCATGTCAATGGCAGTGGCCTCCGCAGTGAAAATGGAGGCTTCAGGGTGGAGTCTCCTCTGGTGTGTATTGTTGGGAGATAGGACTGCGGCGCCCACTTCATTGTCTTTTTTGGAGCCATCTATTAGCTTTTTGTATTCTGCTTGAAATGTTTTGGTGTTTGTGCTTTCTTTGTTGTGTGTGGTCAGCTGTAAATCTACTTTTGCCTTGGTGAGGTGCCACGGAGGGAGGTCGGGGAAAATAATTTGTTGGATATATATATATATGTGTGTGTGTGTGTGTGTGTGTGTGTGTGTGTGTGTGTGTGTGTGTGTGTTTGTGTGTGTGTAATTATGTATGTATACATAAAGGAGGAGGCTATGTATGCCATTATAAACTATAATTTTTTATAACGTTGTAAAATGGAAGTCAAATTTTTTATTGTATTTCATGAAGTACATATTAATATTTATATTTTTTAGATTGTGCTGCGAATTTTGTCCATCGTCGGGTTCACACAGAGGCGGTGTTGCGCGTGAGACCAGCAGACTGGACACTGTGCTCTGTGACGTCATCTAGCTGATTGAAGCGTAGATCTCCACGCAGGCGATACGTGACCAGGTGTGAGTCAGGTCGACAGTGGCGTGGTAGTCACCGGGCGGGTACGTCTTGAAGTCAAAGTCAAAGGATGCACTAGACAGAGTGTAACTGCCCTGTGGGGTTGGGAAAGTAGAGGGGGCATGGCCGGGGGGAAGGGGGGAAGAGGAGGAGGGGAGAAGGAGGAGGAGGAGGAAGGGAGGTTGGAGCAGGAGGAAGGGAGGGATGGGGGGGGGGGTTACGTCACACGAACAAGTGGAGATACACGCAAGTGTTAATGGTAATGATAATACACGTAATAGCAATTGTTGCAATGGCAAGGATGACAATAACAACAACAACACAACAACAAGAAAAAAAGCAACGACAGAAGCTACAACAATCATTGTGACGGCACAAAAATATCAGAATATTTTTTATAAAACAATAACAAAAACAATAACACTAACCTACATACGACAAAATAATAGCAACAAAAAACCAACAACAAGAACGACAACAACAACAACAACATAAACAACAACAGCATGACTATAATGACGACGACAAAAATAACAACAAACAACAACAGCAACAGTGACGACGCAACGATGACGACTCACGCCATACAGATAGTGTTCTACCTATTGTCTAGGGTCTTGACAGACGAGCTACAATTGTCGCGCAGTAGATTCTGCGTGTATGGCTGCCACACGGGGCGACATTTAACGCTATTGCTCAGTTCAACATGGACGATCGGAGAGTCAGGGTGGCTTTGGTCATGTTGATGAAAAGAATCTTTTTAAAAAAAAGAACGCGGGAATACGATTTTCTGTTCATCTCATTGTTTCTCGCAGATTACGAAGAGGACAGTTTTACACTTTATATGATCTATTCCTACCAGGACTGAAAGTACTCTAGTCATTATAAAAACATACTGAATACCTTCGACATCGGAATGTGGCTGCCTGATGGAATGGGGCCCTACGAAATAAGAAGAACAGGTACATACCTAAAAATAAGTTGCACTGCAGGTTGAAAAGCCAGCAGTTGGCCTGAGGTTTAGCCAAGGAATGCAAAGAAGAAGAAAAATGGGGGAAAAAACGATAATTACGAACATGTCTGGCTCTACTTGACATTTTGAGTGAGGCCGGGCTCACAAAGTAGAAGAATGGAAACATTTTCTTCTCTAAAATTGTCTCCTTTTATCTCATTTCCTGCTCTCTAACAATGTTCTGTTGTCTGCTTTCATCTCCACTCTCTGCTCCCACCCCGTCACCTCCTTTGCCCCCTGCTCTGGGCTCCTGACTCTTTCGGCAGCCTTTCTACAGCTACTTCTTGGCTCCTTCTTACTGCTGCTTGTCCTCATCAAAGTTGTCGGTTTATTTGTGTGTTATTTGTGCAGAAATCTAACACTGACTAGCTGTGTTTGTTTTTCATGAACCACTTTGCTATGTCATTAGTTGGTTGTGCTTCTCAGTCTCGGCTCTGATCATGACTTTCAAGAAGGGTGTCTCAGATAAAAGCCTAAGAAACATCGTAAGCTACATCAGTGAGAAAATTAATATAATTTTCCATCCAGTTCAGTACCTGGTTTTGATAAATTTGAAGTCAATAATTCACAAACTGTCAAGCTTTTTCGAATGCAGTTCTTTGAACATCTTGATAACGGCTACGAATAACATTTCTATTTTGATACTACAGATAGAACATAATGAATCAAAGACGTGATTGACATGTTCCGAGGAAGACACTATGTCGGCCTCTGTCCAGTGAAAGAAATGGTGAAGTCACTAATAATGATATTTCACATAACAAGAGAGAGAGAGAGAGAGAGAGAGAGAGAGAGAGAGAGAGAGAGAGAGAGAGAGAGAGAGAGAGAGAGAGAGAGAGAGAGAGAGAGAGAGAGAGAGAGAGACAGAGACAGAGACAGAGACAGAGACAGAGACAGAGACAGATAGAGAAAGAGAGAGAGAGAGAGACAGACAGACAAAGACAGAGAGAGAGAGAGAGAAAGAGAAAGGGAGAGAGAGAGAGGGAGAGAGAGAGAGAGAGAGAGAGAGAGAGAGATAGAGAGAGAGAGAGAGAGAGCTAAAGCGAGAGATAGAGGGGGAAGGAGAGAGATAAATGGAGAAAAAGAGATAGAGAGAGGGAAGGAGGGGTGATAGATAGATAGATAGATAGATAGATAGATAGATAGATAGATAGATAGATAGATAAATTGCATTTTACTCTTGACTGGTACGTACCTAGTCCTTATCACAGTCTGCCCCTGGCAGTGATTTGGATGATTTCATTATTTTTTATGACATTTCTGAAAAAGTATGTAGTGCACATGGTTCTATATCCATGGCTCTTCCAAGGGTATCGTCTTCTTGGGTGATTTTCATTCCAGGTGTTTAAAATAATGAAATTATTTTATCTGTACCATTCTATGAGATGTTCCCCCCGCGCTTTCTTTTTAACTATTCCCCAGTGGCCAACTGATATCTTCTATGCGAGTACATCCTGTTTTCTCACTATACCTCTTCATCTTCATGCTCTGATGTTGCTGCATATATTTGGATGACACCATGTCAAAAGATATTCCGTCCAATTTAGCCACAGTGACTCTATGTAACGTGTTACATGGATATGTATCGAGCAAAAAAAAAAATAAAATAAAAAAAATAAAATAATAAAGACTTGTGCAATAAAACTACCAAAGGCTCTGCAAAGAACCTCAAATATTTCTAAAAGAAGAAGAAGAAGAAGAAGAAGAAGAAGAAGAAGAAGAAGAAGAAGAAGAAGAAGAAGAAGAAGAAGAAGAAGAAGAAGAAGAAGAAGAAGGTGTATGTGTGTTGAGCGTGGTGGGCATTCCTTAGTCGGTCGAGATGTTTGAAGTGTTGGCTCCTGAGGTGGGAAGTAAGAGGCTGCAATGCTCACAAGTTAGAGAATGCCAGGTATTTAGAGAGGGGAAAATGTACCAATTCTTTTTGATGAGTCTCGTTTGAACTTCGAGTGTGGGGGAAGACGAAAGAGAACAAGGTACGTAACAATAGAGATACCGGAGTGAAATGTCATGGAAAAAAGTGACGTTTGAGAAACACAATTATAAGGAAATACAAGGAATAAGTTTAACCTTGAAAAATAACAACAGACAGACAGAAATAATTCGAAGATTTAAAAGAAATCCCACACCCCCTCCCCCATCCCACAACCCACCATAATTTATTCACCACTCCTCTCGTCCTAAGAGCTTGAAGAGAACAATTTTTAAAGGAGCTGATCTTTGAGTGCTGAAAAGTTACATCGAGCCAATCCTACGTATCCCTTGGACAGCTAGAAAAACAAATGAAGAAATCTTGGTTGAAGTAAATTGTCGAAGACAGCTTATGACGAATATAAGAAAGCA
>NW_004797324.1:1550509-1552193 GCF_000002075.1 Aplysia californica | reverse complement strand
CCCCCTTTCCTTTTCCTACTTGTGTTATAAAAGGTACTGTGCTTACTCTGTGGAGACATGTTATTCCTTTTTCTATGACCCCTCCCCCCCTGTGTGACGTCATGAGCGCCACCGACGTTTAACTAGAAAAATGTCTCCTACACTGTTCCTGTCTCTTAACGAAGACGAAAGTGAAAGGAAATAAGAGCAGGTGGGTAAGAGTTATCGTTCCTTTCCTCTACAACATTATGATAATTATTGCTATCTTTATAAACCATGTTACGAAACGGTAGATAATTTAATAAAAATGACGAATAAAATAGCACATGGTGCTATATCTAAACCTTTGCAATACATAGTAGGCCACTCTCTCATTGTCTGGTCGAACATTAGTCAAATTAAAAGTTAAAAAACAAAACAAAACATAAAAACACCAACCAAAATCATTCACACATGCATATATACAGGCAATCTTACGCTGGGTGCACATGCTAAAAATATTGTACCAAAGGTCAACGCTAACAATATCAAAAGCAAAGTTATGAAAGTAATGGCCTCGTCAATCTACAAAGGGTCATTTTAGTTCCTTATTAAATTGACAGAACATAGTATCGTGTTATATGTCAAGCAAAAACATTGTGACTAGTTCAAGAAATCATTACCATCAAAAAACAAAAGAAGGTTGTAACAATAGTGATTATTATGACAAACTCGTATAGACAAAAAACCCAATAACGACAGCAAGCAACAGAACTGTGAATGTTTTATGTTATCGATACAATTCAAATCGTGTGAGGAGGCGGGCTGCTTCGACACTGGCTTCCTGCTCTGATACCGGGTCCTGGGAGAGGGGGGGGGGGGGACGGAGACTTTTGATACAAAGGATTCCCAACACGAGAATTGCACTCAGATCTTTTGCGCGTTGCGATGAAGATCTTATCCATTACCCATCTAAGAATGATTTTGGTGTTGTGAAATATACGCTTTTACATACATGTTTTAAAAATTACGAGGTAAAGTACCGCGTACAGAAGAAAGTTTCCACACGTGGCATGACTTCGAAAGTATGACTATGACGTCACTTATTGGCGGTGAAGTGAGACGAACGGGCGACATCACTACCTTAGAACTACAAAGTTCTATCTGACATGTTGGCCCATTTCGAATTACAAAGGCCATAGGTTCAGAAAACAATAAATGTTCTATCTGCTCTATCAAGGTCGTAAGATTATTCGGGGTCGTCATCAAGATATTCAAAGGATTACATTGTTAAACAAAAAGCTTGACATATTGTGAAACTAAAAATTGTTAACGTCAAATTTCTCAAAACTAGGTACAGTGACGTAGGTTACTGAGCAAATAGAACTTTGTGATTTTAGGGTAGCGTAATTGTCCCATGTCCACACTCGCAGTCGTGGAACAAGTGGAGACTGCCCTCATCTGTGCAGGGTTTTAGGTAAAAAGCAAACATAATTGTTTTGGATTTTTTTAAAAACATAAATTTACGTTACAACACAAATATTTAGTAGCACTGGAGAAATGCACGTGGGAATTTTAAAACATCATTTGAATGTGACATTAAAAATAAAGCATTTGATTACATTGGTAACAGCCCTGTTGGAAGTGTGAAAACAGGTTAATATTATGCTGCTTTTGCTATATAAGACGTCACGCTTTTTCCTATCTCCCTGAAGACTATCCCCCC
>NW_004797324.1:1546274-1548985 GCF_000002075.1 Aplysia californica | reverse complement strand
TGTGTGTGTATGTATGTATGTATGCATGTATGTATGTATGTATGTATGTATGTATGCATGTATGTATGCATGCATGTATGCATGCATGCATGCATGTAAGTGTGTGTGTGTGTGTGTGTGTGTGTGTGTATGTGTGTGTGTGTGTGTGTATGTATGTATGTAAAGTGGTACATTTATTATGTACATGAGAAAATCTATTCAATAAAAAAGTCTCAATGCCTGAGTGAGACAGTTCTCTCTATACTGAAATGAAAGCAGCCATTTGTTAATTACTAAATAGGCTTAAAATATATACGCTACTACTTTCACGAGTTCTCAGTTCTACTCGTATGGGTCTAATGCATTTTTTTTCTTTACCGCACTCAGCCAAATGGTCAAAGTTAGCGTTTGGTTGAAAGGAGATAAAATTAAAAATGAAAGTAAGTGAACAAAAAAGATTTTGGTCTAATATGTGCATACAACACTATGTGACCTTGCCTAAAAGATCATTCTTAACCTAAGACGAACCTTATAGAAATCTACTACATGTACGTACAGCAGGGAATAAACCGCAGCTATGCGAATAATATCTGAAGTCGCCGGTTTCAGATCTTGACAGTCGTAGCGACCGCCTGCATCATGCTTGAAATAATCACATGCGAAGATGTCCTCAACACTTAGCCGTGAGTGACGGTCGTGGGGGTGTAGAGGAGTTTTCACGTTGCCATCCGACTGTATTTCCTTAGAAAATGCAAAGTGTTCACAACTGTTGGAAGTGAGGATAACTGATGTCAAGTTTGTACTGAAGTCAACACACGATTTTTGTTTTCAATTTAAGCGCTTTGCCTCTAGAATGCAGATTTCTGTATTCTTCTTTGATGTGAGAGTATTTACGACGTTTTGGCACAGACACAGGGGTGGGAGACTCGTGAGTGATGTCGTTCTGGACACAACTCTCTGACTGCCTGTGATCGTTGAGTAGTAGATGAATTACCGAGAGCGAGGCTCGCTCTGCCGGTGAGGGACAGAGGAGGCGTTCAGCGCATACTCTGTGAATGTCTGGCACAGACTCGGCACCTCTCAGCAACTCAAGGTAGTTCAAGCCTTTGAGTGAGTATACGTAGAGCGACAAGGCACAGAGAAAGACTCCCTGAGAGAAGCTTTCTAGTTTAAAGACATTTTCCACAGGTTGACCTCTGGTGTACTCAGGTGCGTTGTATGCGCGAGTGCCGCCCCATAGACTAGAACTCTAGTTGGGAACGATCTGGGACATACCGAAGTCGCATAATTTTGCGTTTCCTTGCATGTCTATCAACATGTTTTCAAGTTTGACGTCTCCGTGAACGATGTGCCGGTCATGCAGATAGAGCAAGGCGTCTACGACCTGAGTAAAGTACTTGGTGATCTCGGCGTCCGTGAGACAAGGCATAGCGCCATAGAGGTCGATCGGGTGGTATTCCATCATTATGACAAACTCTCCCGGACATACCAGCGCTTTTTCAACCTGGATGATGTTGGAATGTTGTACGTTTTGGAGAAATCGAATCTCGTTGCTGAAATAGAAATGCTTCTTACGGTAATCACGTTCTTTCCCAAGAAACATGAGTCTTTTCAAAGCCTTCTTCTTGGCTGGGTCATTCACATCTGTAGCAACAACGACCTGGCACGAACCACATTTCGCTATTCTCCTTTCTTCTTTCAGACCAAGCGCCTCTGTTACACTGACCGAGGAGGTCTGGTAGACCTCGGGGAGAAGGTTCATCATAGCGGACATACTGAAGTTCTTCACGATGTAGCACCGAACAAAAACCACACCGACCACTTTCACGAGGAAAAATACCCGTGAAATGTCACACAGTTCGTATTTTCTTGTCATCCGCTAACTCTATCGAGCACTTTGTGTCACAGTTGATAAAGCACGCACTTACGTCAAGAACTGAACTAAAGTGTTTTCCTGATCAAACGTCCAGACGTGTAAGGGTCCCAGGAATAATTGCAAGGAAAGTTTGTTAACACTGCGATTTAACTCACAGAAGTATGCAACAGTGGACTTGAAACACAGCGATATAACTCCAAGAGGTATAAATCTTTGTATTTGAAGTCACAAAAAACTTTTTTACGGAATTAATCCACAAGAGAAAAAGCAGTGTCGCTCAGGAGATGATTTCCAAAAGTGACGCAAATTCAGAGACAAAGAAAGAAATTCAAGGACAGAATTGCAAGTAGGCAAATTGTTGCCTCGTTGTATCATTGGGACAGAACGAGAACATGATATGACCAATCCTTTTTCTTAAACGTGACGTAATTTTTAAAATTTAGCAGTCCCCTGGCCAGTTGGCTGGTCAACGGCCATGCCCTCAGGGGCTTTGTTCGTGACTGCCACCCGGCTCAGCCAATCAGATGGCGTCTCTACCAGGCGCACCCATCCATAACTAGAGGTACACGAGACCGCTCATTTCATAACTAGCCCAGGTAATACCTCCGTTACGACTTAATCCTTTTCTTATCAAAACTGTGAAAAACATTGATAGATTTGACGATTTTCTTTGCGCATAACATTCTATGGGGAAGTCTGCCACTTGATAAGCGCTGTGGTGTTGTGGTTACTCTCTTCTAAGAAAAAAAAAAAAGGTTACTCTCTTCTATGTGTACCCGAAGGACACGAGTTCCCGCTAGAGGGAGATATTTTTTTCTTTTTACTTTCTTTCTTCTTTTTTTTGCTGCAGTCACCC
>NW_004797324.1:1535594-1544783 GCF_000002075.1 Aplysia californica | reverse complement strand
GGTGAATTTGACTGCGACAATGTTTCAAAATTAGGAAGGGAAGCAATGATTATTTGATTATATAGACGCTTCGCCTCTGATCGACAATGTCTGTCGCAGATCTAGCACTTGATGATGATGACGATTACTGTAACACTGATTTTAATATATTTTTTTTGCGTTTTGCTTTCGTCATAATGTGCTTTCAATTATCTGCCCCCCCCCCTCCAACCCATGTGTTTATCTTTCTCTCTTTCCCGCTTTCAATCTCCTCTCTCCTCTCTCTCTCTTTCTCTCTCTCTCTCTCTCTCTCTCTCCCCTCCCCTCCCCCCTCTCAACCCTATCTGCGCGCCTAATACAAGAGTAAAGTGAAATAAAGTTATTATAGTGCGGTCAAAAATTCATGGCGCGACCTATCCTTTAATATCTCTTTAGCAGGAGAATCAGTGTCACCCGTGCTTTGCACAGCAGTTTGTATCAATTTGTCCATTGAGAATAGACTAAAGAAAAAAAACGTTTCTTCATAAATATTATACAGGATGATCCAAAAAAACCTTTACAACTTGTTTCGTAAATATTTTCCTCCATACTGAAGTTTTGCTTTTCAGATTTGAACATAACGTTTGGAAGCCAAAAGGAATTTTTCTGATATGTATTTTAGATAAGTACATTGAATGGTTTTGTTCTATATAGCGCATTAAAAAAACCAACCCATTTTCAACCTTGTCGCCATTTTCATAGCATGACGCACAAGTTCGCTTTAGGCCTACCACTAAAAGTTGCAACAATCGCGCCATATTGCAAGCTGCAGCAGTCTAACAAGTCAGCAGAAGTCTGCAGATATTATTTTCCCAAATTTTGTTTGTCTGCTGAGATCAGGGCTACGTTTGGTAAAAAGCAGAGAACTTTTTGTATGGAACATTACCTCTCCACAAGCTCACCATCCCTGACATTTCGTAAGTTCTGCACACGGCATGGAGACAATGCTTAGGTGCCCTCAAGACCTTTGGCGTCATGAGTAGAGAAGTTCCGTCAGTTTGGATCTATAGCGAATCAGAACTAAAAAGTTCTTTAAAAAATGACCACTTCCGGTCAAACACGCACCATGTACAGCCCTTTAAAATTTAAACGGGACCAGAGTGCAGATTTCAGTAGCCGAGTCCCATGAGACGTCTGTCCGTAGATCTGCAGCTATGACTTTCCTACACATCAACAGTCTGCATTCTCATAGCAGATCTTAACCTACCACTGTACCAAGTTCATCTTTGCTTGGCCGAGATGACATGGATCAGAGCATGGCAATGTGTTCATGATTCATCGATTGTCTTGTAAAGAGGGATCATTTCCTCGATGGCATTCGGTTTAGTGCAAAGCCCATTTTCACCCTGCAGGATATGTTAACTCCAAAAATTCTGACTATTGGGCACCCTACTCTATTGTCTCTAGAAGCCACTTATAAATGATAGTGCACCTTTTTATCTTAAAACATTCCTGGAATTATATAATCCACCTAGAGCCCTTAGATCAGCCTCTGACAATCTAATTCTTTAAACTCCAAAACAAAACTCCAAAACATACGGCGAGCGTTCCTTTTTGTTCTTTGGTCCCCAGGTATGGAACGAAATCCCATATAAAATAAGATCTGCCCCAACAATTTCCATTTTCAAAAAATCAGCTGAAGCATTTTTTATTCACAAAAGCATACCTGTCATAAAGATGTACTGTGATATATATGCATGTGTATGCCAGACTGTGAGACTGGAGAAATAGCGAGTGAGAATGAGAGAGAGAAAAAGAGAGAGATAGAGAGAGAAAAGAGAGAGAAAAGAGAGAGATAGCGAGAGAGGGAGAGAGAAAGAGAGAGAGAGAGAGATAGAGGGAGAGGGAGAGAGAGAGGGAGAGAGAGACAGACACAGAGAGAGAGAGAGAGAGAGAGAGAGAGAGAGAGAGAGAGAGAGAGAGAGAACGGAAATATTTTTCTATCTGTATAGAATTAATGTTAATGAATGTTTCTAGTTACTCACGTTTCAACTGTATTTTGACTGTTCGTGAATTTATATTGCATTGTATATTTTTAGTGAACACATTTTCAACCTCACTGCGAGACTGTTTTTCTGGTATAAAATTTTACACATATGCATTTATATTATATGTATAATACTTTGTTTTACGTACACATTTGTGTCGATTAATTTTAAGATGTGATGTCTTTTTCATTGTAATGCGCATTGAGCATCTTTTAGGAAATGGAAATGCGCAGTATAAATGCTATTTATTATTATTATTATTATTAGTGAACATGTACAGTGTATATGGCTTTAAAAACTCTTGGTTTAGCAGATCCTTGTGTTAGGGCGCCACTGAACATTTCGAACGAAGCGTTAAAAATGTGTCGAGTCCAAAGGAGGGAATGTGGAGCACTGCTTCCAGGAAATTCAGAATGAAATCATTAGGTTTTTAAAACTCTGTAAAATAACTTAAAAATTATTTAAATGTCACAGGGATGGAAAATTAATGTCAAAGAGAAAATAAAGAAAAAGGTTAATTAATCTTTTCACGACATCCTTTACAAGATTTTTAAACATTGGTAAATTTTGCGTTTTTGGGTGTTTTTTTCTTTTAGCCGTTTCCGTTTTCAAAACATGTTTCTTCTTCGTGGATTTTATATCACACAAATTCCTTTTGGATGAATTATGTCTGTTCCAAATTACAGTATTCTAGAACAATTTTTGCATGAGATATTCAGAAAAAAAGTTGTTAAGTTTTTTATGGATCACGCTGTAGAATACTACAAATCTCCATACACCGAAAATGGGAGTGTTCGCAGCCCTTCCCGCTTCTCACACACATTTTGTATACGTATGTGGCCTACAATATCGAGGTTGGGGGAGGGGGGGGGAGCTACGTTATAGATCTTATCTGAATAGAAAAAAATCCACGAAGTAGAAAAAAATATATTTATTTCACATATTACATCTCCCGCACTCTTAGAAACATTTTCCACACACAAAGAATGTTTATATTTTGTTTGTTTATTTGTTTGTTTGTGTGTTCGTTGAGGTGGGCGGTGTGGTTGTTTTTGTTGTTGTTGTTGTTTTTTTTTTTTGGGGGCACCATGTAAATGCCCCGTGCTTCGACAACCGCCGACTTCATCTTTAGCACAAAAGCTCCCCTAAGTAAGCTAAATAGTCTTTTTCTTGTATCGCAAAAATCGCCCCCCCAGGCCGGGCCCCCCGCCTCTCTACCCTCTCACGGCCGCCCCGCCTGTGATTTCTAGGTCGGGAGGGGGATTTTTAAACGAAGTCGCTATGCGTATGGCCCTGTGTGTGTGTTTGGGGGGGGGGGGGGGGTTGTGAAAGGACGACATGTGTCTAACAACAATGTCATGCTCATAACTGTGCCTGAACTGCAACAGGGAACTGCAGCTGCTTTTTCTTTCCTAATCCTTACCATCGTCATTTTCCTCTACTTCTTTTGTATGTTGGTCACACTCTTATGACCCGCTATTTCCCAGGTGTCTTGATATTGATAGTCGAAGCAGACTTTTATGCTGTTGGAGCTAGAGAAGTGAGCAGAGTAAGCCTGATTCCCTGTGCTGTAAGGACTTCTCTGTTGACATCCACCGCTTGGCGCCCATAAGACCTTATGCAGTTGCCAGCGCCGTAAATCCTCTACTAAAACAAACCGAACCGAACTGACCCGAGCCGACACCCACTTGATGTTTGAATATGATGATCTGTTAGAGACATTCCAGTCTACCTACCGACCTAACCACAGCACAGAAACAGCACTTCTTAAAGTCATGAATGACATGCTTACAGACTGAGATTCAGGAAAAGTTGTTTTGCTGAGCCTTTTGGCTTTGGATCTTCATGTATCAGCAGCTTTTGATACATTTGACCATCATATTTTATTGAAGCGATTGGAAGTGTCTTAGCTGGTTTTGTTCTTATCTGTCAAATCGATACCAACCTTCTGTTATTAAAGGGCTTAAGTCATCAGATCATGCTCTTAAGTATGGGTTCCCCCAGGGCTCATTCCACGGTCCGTTTTGTTTACCATTTTTTCTCAACCACTTGTCAAGGAAATAGTTAAGTATGACTTACAGTATCATTTCTATGCTGATGATACTAAAATTTAAGGTTCAACATTGTTTACCAACTTTGATGAACTTGTCCATCGTGCTGAAAATTGTATTGCCTCAGTGAAAAACTGGATGGACAAAAACAAATTGATGTTGAATGATGATAAAACAGAAGTCATTCTGGCAGGCAATGCAAAGTCGACAAAAGAGGTTGACCACGATCACATGACAATTGGTGAAGCGGAAATTGCATTTTCCAGAAAAGTTAAGAATCTTGGCATCTCATTTTGATTCCAGTTTGTCAATGTCGGCTAAGGTAAATCATCTGATCAGCTGCATTATTCAGAAATACGAAAAATTAGTAAAATACATAATCTGATCAATACTAAGTAGCCTATACTGCTTTACTAGTAACTAGCTTAATTCTATTACAGTAACTCCTTGTTATCAGGAATATCACTGGAGAAAGTTAAAAGTCCAAAACAATGCGGCACGTTTAGTTTTACGGAAAATTAAGCGATACATGTACTCCACAAAACCTCTTTTAGTACTGGCATTGCATTGGCTTCCTGTTGAGAAAAGAATTGTGTGCAAGTTGGCCACCCTGAGTCACGAATGTTTGAATGATATTATAATGATAATGCACCATCATATTTATCAAATCTCTCTAGACTGTAAATTTCAACTCGCAGTTTAAGGTCATCAGCTGACAAAAAGAAATTTCTTTTACCATCTATGAAACTTAAAACAATGGGTGGAAGGGCATTTGAATACCAAGGCCCCAAGATCTGGAATGCTTTACCGAGTACTTTAAGAGAGCCAATCTTTTGATTCATTCAAATGTCAGTGTCAGCTGAAGTCGTTTCTGTTTTAAAATTAATTTAAGATGAATATATTGAGCGATTTTCTTTTAGTCAGAATACATCGTTTTACGTTACTGTTGTACGTTGTAGCCTACTGTATAGTAAAGCGCTCAGAGTCTGTGTACTTTAACAGGGGTTGAGCGCTAATATAAATGTCATTTATTATTATTCTTTGTCTTCCTTTCTTTGGCTTTCTCTTCGAGTGACGTTTACCGTGTTTCAGTCAAAGACAATTCATATCGTATGCTGTTATTATAGGCTACCTGTCCCCGTAGGATTATGCGATTGTGCGGCCGCGTTTTTTCGCGTAATTCTGCAACACTTGCTTTTTGGGTTATCCGCGTTTTTTCACGTTTTTTTTCTCCACAAAACAATTAATTAACGCCTCGCCATGTGACTAAAGGGACGTAATCACCGTAACAAGTCTCATTTAAGTGAAAAAATGGTTATTTCTCTTGTTAGAAACCTTGGTTATGGGTTGTGATTTTGTTCCTTGAGCATGTTCAATTTTTCAATCCATCAAAAGTTGTTGTGTTCTCATGTCTAGCTGATGTTTCATGTTTGACAGGTGTCCCTGGTTTTAGTAATGTGCCAGCATCAGAGGTCCAGATGTCCTTTTTAAAATAAAACAATTTTTTTTTTCTTTCCTCTAGAATCTATAGATCAAGATCTAAAGCTGAAAGTTACAGAGATTATTATTTTTTTTACTGATGTGTATTGTTTTCTTTTCCAAATACACAACAAATTACTGATACTGATATGTTCCGTTTTCAATTTTTCTGTACATAAAACATGAAAATCATGAAACTTCATGTTGAAAAAGTGCAAAACATGTCGCGAATGGTGTTACGCTAACTTGCATAATTTTGCTTTTTTTGTGCATAATTTGGCCTCCTAAATTTGCATAATTCTACGGGGACAGTTATACTTTGCTGCGCTTTGTTGAGGGTCCAGGTTAGACACCGGGAGAGGAGAGTTGGTATGAAGATTGATTTGACGAGTAGTTTCTTTGTCTCCAATGGGATGCTTTTCGGGGAGATGAAGGGTGCTAATTGGTATATATATATATATATATACTACATTTGCCTTTTGTACTCGTGTTTCAATTTCTCTGCCCATTTTCCCGTCTGATGTAAATAATGCTTCCTGAAAGTATTCGAATTTTTTAACTTGTTTCGGTTGCATGTTGTTGACTGTGAACTTACCTTTTGTACTCTCTCTCTCTCTCTCATCCCCTCAGTATGTAAATCAGAATTCGGGGAGGAGGGTTTGCATGTTGATGTTGAACACCTTTCACAAAGCCTGATATGGTTTTGAGCATATCACCACAAACATGTGAACCAAACCTCAGTTTGAATCATTGTCCAAGTTACATTATGCAAGAGGAAGCAAGACTGTAGAGATGCATTCAGTATAATATTGGTCTAAAAGGTAGTAACGTTGGTGAAACAAATTCAGAGCACTTGACAAAAACAAAAGAAGGAACACAATTTACAAGAGGAATACAGAACGTGAACTTTTTCATGCAAACAAAAGTAGATAAAAATAGTGCAAACATTTTTTTACTCTAATTTATTTAGGAACAAGTGCACCATTGTATAAATATTATAAAAATCGCATACAGAGGACAAAATTATTGCTGTTTCAGCTGCTGTTAAAACGGAAAATCGTAAATAATAAAATATATTATACAGTTGAGTATGCACATAGCCAACAAATTTTCAGGTCCCAAATTTTTTCATGTTTTCTTTAGTACTCAAAACTAGTACAGAGCAAAATTCAAACAAAACAAAAATATTTATGTGTCCTGCTGATTGCAGTATGGGCATGCTAGACTGCACAACATATATATATACAGAGGAACTCGGATTCAACAAGCTCGGATTCAACGAGAACTCGGATTCAACGAAAGGAGAAGGATTCCCCTTTTTTTCTTCTTTTTTAAAATCAATAAAAATAATCCCGATTCAACGAACACTTAAATCAGCAAGCTCGGATTCAACAAGGTCGCTTCCAGGGTGAACAGCCCCAACAGGCGTGGCTTCGCTCATTTTTCTCCCACAACGAATTTTATCTATCCCCGGAAACCATCCATTGCACATGCGTCGTGAACCATTATTCGCCTAGCCGATTGCATGCGGCCTTCTTTCATACCAACAAACGCGTAGTTGGCACGCACACGTGTCTAATCTAGCGTGTGCTTCGGTCAGATAGGCAGCCTCCACGCGTGTGACTGTGTGTGCGAGTGTCGGGGTGGGCGTGGGAGAGGCACTAGTGGTCCGGGCGTGGAATGTCGCAGATACAAACGCATGTGTCTCCTCCCCTCCCCCCAAGAAACTGATCATTATTACAAGGATAAGCTAGTCTTGACGTAGATCTACGTAGCCTACATGTAATGAATTTTGCGCTGGTCTATAGAATCAAAAGTTGCAGTATACTAGGCTCTATACAGCAATACAACTTTTGGCAAGCAATCGAGAAGACACAGGCGTGCATTTTAACGAATTGGTCTTTTTATACACATCTCATAATAATGCAGGCATTTCAGGCACCACTTGTTACTTTCCTTTATACATTACTTGCTCAGTGCCTTTAATTATCTATACAAAAACCTCATATTTGCTATTTAAAGTTAAAGAACACTCGGATTCAACGAGATTTTAGGTCAGGCCCGGCGACCTCATTGAATCCGAGTTCCACAGTATATACATAATATACGCTAAAAATTGAAGTAGAAAACCTACATACAGTAAAGTGGAATGTTCTAAGGGAAGGGAAAAGCTGGACTCACTCTTTTCCACTAGAATGTTCAGAATAAAACAAGCTTTTTCATCAAGTAAAAATAAAAGCTATTGCACTTTTTCAAGTGTGAGGTCAAACATAATTTCAGAGAAACAAAAGAAAATATTTTATTAATATTTGTTTCATTCATCCGAGAGCAGTTGACTGTAAAGAAGCCTTCGGAAATAATTACATTCCAGGCAAACCCCGATTCAACGAACACTTTAATCAGCAAGCTTGGATTCAACAAGTTCGCTTCCAGGGTGAACAGCCCCCACTGGACCAGCGCAAAAATTTACATGTGATGTACAATTATGTGTTAAAAGTGATTCCATCATGAGTAAACACCAATGCTTGTCAACCCTTTTATTTTTATAGCTAGCACCCACTTTTTTTCCACCCTCAAAAGATTACATTTTATCCGTCTACCTTCATGAATTTCCAAGATGGGACATTGATGAATAACACCTGTCACTTCCCAGGTGATCTCCACTGCCCACCAAAACTACCAAATTGCCCACTAGTGGGTGACACCGCCCAGGTTGGCAAGCACTGGTCTAAATCTCAAAAGACATAGGACTTAATAATGACATTATAGCCTATTTGTATACAGACATAAAGGATACTACACAAGGTGATCTTTGTTTTTGTGACACACAAAATCTATTTGAAGAGACAACACTTCAATATAAATTAAATCATGTAAAATTCTGTACAAAGTTATATCAGTATCAGGTAAAAATCATGAAATTCTCATTCTCAATAAGAATAAAGAGCAACAGTAAGACAAAACAGAATTAAAAACAAGCATTAATTCCCCGATGTGGAAAAATCTAGTAAACAACACTAACATATTCTGCTGCTGAGAAGAAAGTGTGTCCTAATGAACCATGGCGACCTAGTTGGGAAAGGATAATATCAACCCACAATCACAGATATCTCGTATAATTTGCCAACCCCCAATTGATGTCTCTTTAAATTTTTTTTATTATTGGGTAACCTGAATTATGGATGTCCAGCACATTAATTGTCAACCATGTGTATTTAAACATCTTTTTATGATACTTGCATACAACAAATGGAAACAGGAATTCAAGAAAAAAAAAAATTGGATTTTATCAATTATGCAAATCCGATCGGGGTTTTTCCAAAGGCAAAAAACAAACCAGAGAGCTTTAATTTCATCAGAGTACATTGCAGGTCAGGGAAAAGGATTCATAGAAAAAGTTTTGTTTGTTTCAAAATAAAAAATTAAGAAAAAAAAAAGCCAAAATATGCATTTTCACCAGTTAAAATGTAAGTCAAAGAATACATCACAAACATATTATTTCAGTGAACATCACAAAGTACACATTACTCTACAACTTTACAAAAATACAAGTAGGTTTCTTTGAGCAGTATTTGTCCATGTCAGTACATGTAACATTTTAGACAAAAATAGAGATGCACCAAATAGGCCTCCTATGCAAACATGCCCCCCCC
>NW_004797324.1:1495584-1533259 GCF_000002075.1 Aplysia californica | reverse complement strand
GTTGCCTTAAAAGGGTGTCCCCTGGTAGTTTGAGCATGTGTGGCCTAAATAAGCTAAACCCCCCTCCCTTACCTTATTTAGGCCACCTGTGGCCTAAATAAGCTAAACCCCCCTCCCTTACCTTATTTAGGCCATATGTGGCCCAAATAAGCACTCCCTAAAATTTTTCATAAAACAAAACGCCTGGTGCAGAAAAAGACAAAACAATTTGTGTCACAGCGTGGTAGAATCAGGGGCTCGTCAGTTTTTGGGCATATCCGTTTTTTTGTATATAATTATAGTTAGCCTGTTCATTTGATTGCTTTTGGTGGAAAAATGTACCCATCTATCTTGAATAGAAGTCGAGATATTTGGGACTGAAGGAGGAGGGGGTCGTCAGGTGTCAGAGGTAAAATCAGCAAGAAAGTGTCCGCCAAAGTCCCAAAGTTTTAGTGACCTTGGAAACTACAAATACAAATGTACATTTCTGTACGTTATATCAATGTTTTTCAGTAAAATCCTTACAGGAACGTGTTTTAAAGTGAACATAAAAGGAGCAGAGCCCGAAACAAAAAAATGATAGAAATTGCTGAACAGGTGGAGGATAATGATTTCTTCGATTTAATTGTTTTGACACGCGAATGATTTCACCATGATGCCTCACATTTTGATATATGTTTGTACTACATAATCTTACAAGTGGATGCGACAACTGCCCATAAAAAGCAAGACAACTTTGAAATCATCAAATATTACATGGATGCGTAATGTTAAGTAGATAAAGAAACATGCGCTTTAGATTAGATTTCTACTTGCGCTGTTATGTCAGTGACCAAAGTACTTCCCAGGAGGAAGGAAGCAAAATTTAAGAGACTATAAGGCACTTGTTGATCAGCAGCGGTACAAAGAGTTCTCAGTATAATAGCGACAAGCCTAAGTCTTGCGTAACAATGATCACAGATATAGCACGACAGTCGTGTCACCAAAACATTAAAGTCAGGGTCACAGCTATGCCCACAATATCCTTGCTCATTGTGCAGTACAGCAAAATTTATCCCAAAAGTAATGGTGTCAAACAATCCCATTATTTTATTAGGGGCAAATGGAGGACTCAAATTGATCAAATCTTAAAAGCACAAGAAAAACCAGTTAAAATAAATCTAGACCACATCCCTCCCCAATCGTAAAATAAGTTAAAATCATCTTTAGGGCTTGATGTCACGGCTACCACCATGTTCGCTCCACAGAGAGTGGAAACCTGGATTTGCACAAAAGGTCATGCAAGTTCCGCATGGAGGGCTGAAGTAGGCCTTTACCTTGTGAGTGTACTGTTTTCGAGACACCTCAGGTCTAACTTCACTGCATAGCTTCCCACTTGGAAGGAAAAAAAAGCTCTACCCATGTGGCTGGTTAAGACGGTCGCCATTAGCCAAGTATCCCCACTCAAAACCCTTCACACACTTTTCTGCATTCAATAAATTTATGCTCAATAGCGAACTATGATAAGGGACACAGCTGCAAACTGCTTCTGGGCTTTGTTCTCATTATTAGGCCTATTCATAAATCAGGTCTTGAAAGTTCATAATTTTTCTTCAGTATTGGAAAGTCCATGAGAAGCAATACAAAAAAATGGAGAATAAATATTTTTGTATACAAAAACAGACGTCCATACTCAAACTTCAAACACTCAAAAACATATCAAATAACTTTTTTTCGTAAGAGTTGGCCACTATGATACTGGAATGACATTGACAATTCTTCAGTCTTAATGCCATGAAAACAAATGTTTCTGTCCAAGGTATAAAAGCGATGTAAAAACGACAGACAACAAAATTGTATTTGTACTCTTTGAGATGATTCTCGGAGAAGAATTGCAGAAATTTGAGTTGCAGGAGCATGAATATTGTTCTATACCATATTTACTTTCTGTGTAACATCCCTCTGGGCGACGGGGAATGCAAGTCCTTTCTACTTCAACTTTGCTTACTCCTTCAGCTGTTGGGGAAAAAACAAAATACAGCATTGAAGATGAATCCAGACACTGAAAGCTATTTAAAATACTTAACCCTATCGTACGTTGTTTTTTACTATCGTATCCATACAAGGTGGGGAAATCTATGACCCCACTTTTCAAAGGGGAAATTTACTCTTTAATCCGATTCCTACGCTTTGCATAGCAGTCTGTCAAAATGATATATTTTGAGAAATACTGAAAGTTTCAAAGAGATCTTCGAACTACAAGTATTCTAAAATGTGAAGAATACAACCCCTGGGGTACAAAATGACCCCAGGCGTACGGATAGGGTTAAGTCCGCATGACCACAGAAGATTCCATTCGCAACCTATTTGGAAAAAAAAAAGAGAAAAAAAGTAACACGTCTAGTTAGAGAAATTAGGACAAAACCTCAAATATAACAAGGAAAGGCGGGTGGAGGGTGAATGCTATGGGTGGGTCCTATTTCTTATCTTTCCTTCTGATTTTCAGTTTGTTTTATTTTTTCATGGTTCTAAAATGGCTGTAATTGTTGTTGTGTCGAAGTGCTTCCTTTTACTGAACAAAAAAGATAGAAAGAGTTCGTCTTTAAAAAGTTTTAGTAAGAGTTTTACAGCAAATTAAAGGGCCAAAGATTAGAGCTGTTACTAGTAGAGAGTAACATACAAAGAAATGAAGGGGGAGAGATAACGATAAACATCTGATAAGATAGAAAAAGTAAACCACACTGGAGCGCCTGCCAACTTCCCATATACAGGAAGAGCTTCCAGACTGGTAACTTATAGGCAAGAGAAGTTGAAACAGTCCAGTCAGGTGCTCGTCAAATTCTGGGCATATTGCGTTATTAATATCTTCTTAATTCAAGTTTGTTCATTTCTTTCGCTTTTGATGAAAAAATATACCTATCTATCTTGACCATCAATAATTTATTTATAGGATAGAATTCAAGAAAGCAACAATTGTAGGAGGTGAGGGTTGCCCAGTGTTAGAAGTAAAAGTAAAATTTAAAAAGATAATGGCCACCAAATTTTGGTGACTTCAAAAGTTCATGGAAACTGCAAATCTATATTTTTTTGTGCCCTTGATTAAACATTTTCAGTAAAATTCACACAAAAATGTGTTTTTCAATGGATGTAAGGTGTTAAGCAACAAAAGAACAAAAATTGATAAAACTTGTTCATCAAATGGACAAATGCTGATTTCTAAATTCCATTATTTTGACCAACACCTGATTTCACCACAATGCCACACATTTAGTACTGTCAGTATCACCCCCACAATTTGTGCAGCTAAAGGATTAGTTGAGTCTTTTTTTTTTCATATAAATTGCAAAATCTAGACCAAGACAAATCTCATAAACAGTACCAAATGGAAACATTCTGATAGTGTTAGAAAAGGCACAGGTCAGCATGAATTAGATGTTTTGGTATCATATATGTATAGGCAACAGTAAATGACAATCTCACTAGTTCAAATTTCCTTTACTGTGTCTCATTACAGTGATTGCAATGCACATGCTGAATGAAATAGGTTACAAGCAGAAATGTGCGTAGAAAAATCATAGTTTTTTTTTGTTAACCTTTTCTGCAATACTGGGGGATCATTAGTTCACTGACTGCTTGTGACATTCAGTACAGTATCATTCCAACATATGGAACATTTTCCAAAAATAGACGAGCATGTAAAAAATTAATCTATAAAATGCAGGTGTTTTTAGTCACCCATCGACGCGACACAATTTAGACCATTCAAGAGGTGAACTTCAATCCTGCCTGTCACGGCCAACCCAACCTAAGAGGGATTCAACATCCCAGCAGCGAAAACGACAGAGTCGATAAAACTCTCCTCACTCAGGAATTGAACTCAGGTCTCCTGCAAGCAACAGTGAAGCGCTTAACTGCTATATCACAAGCTGAAGCATGAAACTTACAATATTTTCTCTTCCCTCGTCGTTTTACACATGACGAGGGGCCATCACACTGAGAGCGTGCTTGATGGTTACCACTTCCCAACCGGAACTCATCTCCACATGCTGGTTCGCTGAAAGAATGGCAGGAGTAACACCAAATACTCACACCTGATAAAGTAAATGAAAAAAAAAGGAAGTTTTGTAATCAAAAGAAATGATCAAACATTATGGTGTCATACAGGAAACATGCGAAATTCTGAATTCATGCTTTATGCGTTCACGAAACTAGCAATATCATGACATTATCTATTATGAGGATATGGACAAATTTTCCATACAAGAAGACGTGGCGTCACATACAGACTATCACATACATGGGCCCATACGTAATATAAGAATAGTAAAAATGATTTTGCTACATTGGACTGTGATGCATTACACAAGAGGGTTTTTTATCATTCTGTATTTTCAAACCCCACTCATAGTAGGCATACACTATCCTAGTAGAAAGACCAAGATAATCAAAAGAAATCCTCCTTACTCAGGAATGGAACACAGGTCTCCTGCGTGCGAAAGCGTAGCACCTAACTGCTACACTTCAGACACTGGTATAACAGTGTATTTCTTGGTCCATTAAGTAACCTTTTAGTTACCATTTTGTCGATGACTGGCTGTAATTCTCCTACAAATGCTAATTTACAATTTGGCATTTAACGCGAATAACATTTTGACTGTGGCGTCTGCCAGTAACGGATACCACCAACCCAGATGCTTCTTCTGTTAGTACAGGAGATGGTGCTCAGCATTTTACTACTTTTGGCTTGTATCTCAATATATGAGTACCAAATAAACACAGTTGAAACTGACCAAGATGACCACACATTGTTGAGGAGAAAAGTGGTCTTCTTAGACAGGTGGACGTCTTGGACAGTGTAAATATAATATATGTGAAACGTACAGACGAAATGAGTTACTTTTTGGATTTGAGCCCTCTGGAAATAGATACATCACACGTATAGATTAAGTTTTTACAATTTCATCATCATCAATGCCTTTCACCCCTGGCAGAGTATAGGCCACATACAAGCTCCTTCCATTTATCTCTATCCTGGGCCATCCTTCCTAGCTCGTTCCAAGTGAGCTTCATCTCTCTCATGTCCCTTTCCACACATCTCCTCCATGTCTCTCATGGCCTACCCCTTTTTACAGTTTAAAAGTATGAAATAAATAAAGGCATGTTGTACTTTGAAAATATGGCATCAATAGAAAATCTACAAATTAAACCATGGTGTTGATTTTTTTATCAATATATCTCCATTTGTCGATAGCAAGAAGTAACTCATTTTGTCAGCTCGCCTCACATAATATAAAAAGATGGAAATAGGAAGTAGTCGCTTGTACAGATGATAAGCTTGGACCAGTGGCCATAGGATCAGGTTCGACAGTCCCTTCTTTGATATCACTATTCGAAAAACTAAGTAAGTTCGCCTCCATTCAAGGGATTTTGTCCAAATATAGTCTATGGAAAGAACTTTCATACTCCTGCGCCCTTGAAATCAAAAAAGCTTTGCACCTCTTTGTTTTGGTTGCAATGTATTTTTTGTAGTGGCACATATATTTTGGAAACTTTTCACTTTTAATTTCAGCACTATACCAATTGCTCCGACTTTAGTTCAAATGAGTAATAAGTACTACACTGCCTTCAAAGAGAGTGACACACTTGGGGTACTTGAATATTGATAAAATCAAAACAAGCAGAATACTGGACAAGGTGAGGGCTCAAACCTGTGGATTTCGAAAAAAGGAGTCTGTAGAGAAACATTATAGAAATAAAAACTAAATATATAGCTAGGCTATATATAAAGTTTACAAACTCTTTTTATTGAAGGAAAATTCTTGTCTGTCTGCTGACACTTCCTGTTCGGTAAACTCCAAGGCCTTTCCTTTTAAGCTTTCATAAAAAGAGCAAAAGAAGAGGTAGCAATTCCATCATCACTACTGCTTGGCTGCATGTGAACTTCATGGCTGGTGCTCAGAGCTTAAATTATACTCGTATGGGATACAGCACTATATAAATGCAATCAGCAATCTAATCTAATATTTGGAAAAGGAAATCCAAACCGGCATCTGTGGTGTAGTGGTTGAGCATTTCACAGCCGAATGCAAAAGACACAAGTTTGATTCACCTATGGGCAGGTTTTCTTTATTCAGTATTTTTGTTTTTCAGGTCTGCGATCCGAGGACGTGTATCCCTCTCACCCTGGGCAGGTCCTAATTGCAGGCAGTGCCGCAGGAGTCCACCTACTAAATAATCTAAATTGTGTTGGTTGGGACACAAAACAAGTAGGCCACAATCACAATTCAATAAAAAAAAAAAAAGGAAATGCCTCCAAGCCTTGTTGATCCACAAATGGGAGAGTGAGAGCATATATAATCTCCAGACGTGTAGGACAATGTAAAGCCAGAAACTAACACATATGCCATATATTTGAAACTGATGCTCGGTAGAGACAATCTTTGTCAACTAGTTGTTGTGGTAATAACAATTTAAAGCCCTTACTTATAGTATATTATACACGTGCCAGTACTGACAATCAAAGTTACTAAAAGTTTGGGAAAGTATAAACTATGCATGATGTATCGACCAATATTCAGGTCAAATTTTGAGGTTAAGTTGCTGTAGGCAGAGTTAATTCCAGCTAGAATCTAAATAAAATATGAGTCCCATTTAGGTAATTTTTACTTTCACTCCTGCACACTGATGCACAGCTTTGAGGGGTAACCCCATACGCCTGGGGTCATTTTGTACCTCAGGGGTTGTACAGGGCGTGGGGGGATTTTTTCTTTTCTTTTTCTTTTAGGGGTGACTAAATGCAAAATAGGTTACTGCCAAGGTCGAGCAGACTTGTTTTCTAGAAGTAGATCTACCTTTTGAGGGCATTTTCAAATGAAGTATAGTCTGGGACAGTTGCCCAAACCACAATTAAAATATGGAAGAGGCTAGCCGTACTTAATGACGGTTAGACTGGCAGTCTAGCCCTACTTATTCTTAATATGATGGCTAGACTGACCATTTAACAAAAAATAAGCCTACTGAATTGTAAATATACATTTTTAGAGTGCAGTACCTAAAGTATTTGTATTTGAGACGAAACCAGGTGCCTTAATGACAGTGCATGTATTTTAAACCTCCTGTTTTCTAATGTTAATAGGGCCTAAGATAAGTACGGCTAGACTGGCAGTCTAGCCGTACTTAAGTACGGGTAGACAGCCAGGCTAGCCGTACTTAAGGACGGCTAGACAGTCAGGCTAGCCGTACTTAATATTGATGATGGCTGAATTGTAAATGAAATTTTTAGTTTGCAATGCCTAAAGTATTTGTATTTCAGACAAAACAAAAAGGTGCCTTACTGACTTGCATGTATTTGAACCTGAATAATTACTAGATCTAGATCTAATGAGACCTGTGTACTTAACAGGCTTGAGTCGATAGGACCACACCTAGATCTAAGTACGGCTAGACTGGCAGTCTATACGGCTAGCCACTTCGTTAAAATATCCGAATATTCAGACTTCACATCTAAAAAGCTCTACAATCCACACCTAATCTAGCTCTAGAAATTGAATTCGATGCAGAAAATATTTCTTTCCAGTCTCGCAGAACGGCAGAAAGAAAGAAAGATGACACAGAACTTTTGCAAAAAATTTTTTTTAAATCTCGAGAACGGAAACCTTCGGAGAAATAGAGGTCAAGCTTATTTTCCTGAGCGTTCGGAGAAATCTAGTCACTTCGTAAATAGATTTCTCAGATTAGATAGATCTAAATCTAGATAAGATCTAGATCTAGAGACATGATCAGTCAAGAATTATTTTTTCAGCACAATACTGGTTTTATACTCACATTCTTGAATCTGTGACACCAACACCAATGCTACGAGTGACAACCAAATAGATCTACCAATCTTCATCTTCTGTGCTGTTGATCACTGAAAGTGAAAGAAAGAAGCTCGGAATTTATAGATCTAATCTAGAATCAAGATCTATTCTAGATTTAGATAGATCTAGATCTAGAGTCTAGATCTACAAATGGGACCAGGAAGAACTCTAAATTTTAATCTTATTCTAACATAAATAAACGAAGTGTCTAAACTAAAAATTAAGCTCTGATTCTCTCCTCTCCTAGAATCTAGATTCTATATCTGCTGAATATCATAAAAAATCACAATAAGCTAATGTACAAATGGCATCGTGGTTGTAGAACATGATCATGTAGGCGTTTACAACGAAAACCTGAGAAGGCGAAGCTTTTGATTGTTGACAATCGGGAAGGCTACCTACCTGAGCCTGAGGTTGACAGTAGTGATGGGCAGGTATCGATACTAGATATTTCGATACTTAGATACCTATAGGTATCGGTATCGGTACCGATACCTGCTCTAAACATCGATACCTATGTGTTATTTATTCAGGGCTGCCAAAGCAAGTGACTTGGGCCTTGAGAATTTTTTGTTTATCAAAACTGATAAGTTTTCATAGGGGGAAAGCGTTTTAAATGAATCTACTGATTTTTTAACAAAAAGAGAGAAGTTTTTCATGAAATCTATTATATTGTGATTTTGCAAAATCCTCACTGACAACCCTGATTTATCCTCTTTGGTTTAATTTAAAGTTGCTAAAAATGTGGTAAATGGAATTGCCTTTTTAGAACTCTTGTGTTTTTATTTTCCAATACTAACATTTCCTGCAAAGTTGACTTTCCTCCTATACCTCACTTAGTTTTTGTTTTTATCCTCATATTTGGGTATTTATTTCTCTCTCTCTCTCTCTTTTACAAATAATTTTTGTTTGAGTCTCAGCTAAATAGTCACAACTTGTCTAGACACGATTACCTAAATACTTGGAAAAGTATAGTTGTATTTTTGTCTTTACTTATTACACACGGCGTATGTTACTTATAGCATTAGGTATTGAGGTATCGGTATCGATACCTTGAAAAAGTACTAGGTACAAAGATAGTACAAGACAAGATGGGCCACTCAGCCAAAAAAGTGTCCGCAGGAAGTATGCTCTTTGCTTCAGATGGCGCTGCAGTCTGTTTTGAAGCTCTCTTTCGTTTTTCCAGAAGAAGAATAGAAATAGCACCTCCTTGCGTGCGCAGATCGACTGCTGTTCATCAGCGGTTCGGGTACGTTCAGTGCGGAGTCTTAGGTTTTTAAAATTTTAATGACCTCTCGCCCTTCATTCTAAAGTCAAATTAAACGAAGAAAACCATCTCCTTTTCCTCCGGAAGAGGTTTTTTGTCAGTGTAATCATTTTTAAAAAGCGTTCTTCCGAAATTTATCCCAAAACTTGCTAGTTTCACTTTGATTTTTAAAAACTCAAGTAGGGTAACTCTGTTCGCAAAGAGTGCGCTTTTGTGAAGAGGGCGCCACCAAATTTTGAGGACACTTTTTTAATTAGCTCAAAGAGAGAAGTGGCCCATCTTGTTATGTACTATCATTGCTAGGTATCGACATCGATACCTAAATTGTGGTATCGGCCCATCACTAGTTGACAGTTGACACAGAACGAACGGTACTATGACCAGGCAGACCAGGATATTATATTTTCCACACCCGACAGTCCGACAGATTATGTAGGCTTAATAGTTTTGTTTGGCTGTTGTACCACTATTATAGTCCGTGATCACGAGGCAAAACAAAGACCTAATTCAAAATCCACATCCCGTTTTTTATCTAGATCTAGAAAATTATTTGATGAATATACTCTGGCAAATGAAAGACAATAACTCATTTTCTATGTTGCCTTGTTTCGCACTGAAACAAGGAGATTAAAAGTAATGGAGGATGCCCTGTGGGCGGCACCGCACGCCTGATAGGAGCCCTCTCTCGCGGCGGAACCGTGGGCTACCTGCGCTGCGCGATTGCCCGACTATGACTAAGGCACTGAAATCTAGATAAGAAAGAAGGTTTTATTCCGAGGTCCTTCAGATTAGGCAAGTCAATTAGTAAAAATGCCTTGCATATGTGTTGTATTTAAGTGTAAGAACCGATATGATGCTGCAATGGACCGAATTTTTCACAGTTAAGTTGTTTCCCTTTAAAAAAATTTGAATGAAAGTGTTTCTATGCCCCCAGCAACACAATTTAAATCATTAATTCATAAGAGGCTGGCCCCGGCGCTTTATGCCAAGGCCAACCCAGGCTGAAGGGATACAAGACCCCAGCAGAAAGACTGAGATACTCAATTTTTAAAAAGTATTCGTATTCATAAATATATATATATATATATATAATTATTATGAGTATATATATATATAATTATTATGTGTGTGTATGTATATATACATATTATACATTTTAATTAAAGATATTGCTTTCCTTTGTGTGTGCAAATTAGATGCTACTGTAGTCTAAATGTAGATATCTAGAGGCTCCGTTAGAACATGAAATCAATATTCAACAACAATAATGATGAATATTTTCTATGTTAAAGAAACACCAAACCATATCAGATGAGGGGAGAAGGTAGGGTGGGATGGATAAGAGTTTGAGTCTTGTTAGATAGAACTATACTCGGTTTAATTCTATTGTTGTAGTCTTCACCTAAGATCCCACAATCAATAATTCCGGTTCACTTAAGATTCTGCTGTTAAAAAATAAACCAAACAAAGCAACAACAAATTTTACTACACAAGAGTCATCACTAAGATAAATTATCCCCCTCTGGAGTGTAATTAGGGACTAAAAACGCTGCTCTCCATATCATACTTTACTGAAAAAAAAAAAAGCCTTCAAAGGTTATCCACGCTCATGCATGCGATCACACCTCCAAGGGTGCTGTTATCTCTTTTTGTTTTGTTTTGAATATTTGAAATCATTGTGCGCTCCACTTTGTGAAAACCAGGAAACAAAATTATTGTGATCTATAATATTATTTATAGACCAAGACATACTGTTAGCAATTGGATAAAGCAAACATTGACCCTCTTTTGTGTCCGCTATTCCTTACACATAAAGTTAGTTATGGCGCACGCCTAGAATCATGCAATCATATATCTTGAATTCAGTTTAAAAGTATATTTTCATCCATTTCTCATAATTAAATATTTTAGCATCTTGAAAGATTATCTTTTTAATTTGGTATGTTTGATAATTTTATGTTACTCGGACAAGTTTTCTTCTTATTTTACACATCTTTTTGATTTTTAAACTAGATTATAACATAAAACTCTTAAAGAATTGAACAGTCCGTATCACACAAATAATTTTTTCTCCCTGTCATTATCCGTCAGCCCGTCAGTTGATCACAATCTCTCTCTCTCTCTGTCTGTCTGTCTGTCTGTCTGTCTGTCTGTCTATCTGTCTGTCTGTCTGTCTGTCTGTCTGTCTGTCTGTCTGTCTGTCTGTCTGTCTGTCTCACTCACTCTCTCTCTCTCTCTCTCTCTCTCTCTCTCTCTCTCTCTCTCTCTCTCTCTCTCTCTCTCTTATTTAATTTTTCCCATTCTCCTTCGTCCCTTCCCAAGGCCTGCCCCTCCTCTTTCATCCCAGCCCCATCCCCTCTTCCTTGCGTACATTCCCCCACCCCGCCCACCCCCACAACGTGGCCCAGCCCGATAAAATTCTATAAAAAGAAACGCCACAGTTCGTGATTTAGCCCACACTCGGTGGCCATATTTGATCCCCATCGCGGCGTACTGCTCGCGGCGCCGCGAAGAGAGAGAGGAGGCTCCATTAGTTCTAAACTCCTTGCACTGAAACCACAGCTATTGAATTCCAAATTGGCATTAATATTCTCACCTGGCATTACCTGTATTCAAAGGGACATAACAATAACAAAAACTCATCTGGTAGCGGTAGCCCATCTTCAAGGGGAAGTAACAAGAACAACTAACAACCACAGATAGCACATGGCGATTAAAAAAGAATAAACCGATTTCATTACGCAGTATCTTAGTAAGGAAAAGTAGATCTAATAGAAAAGTCAAACTAAGTCACAAGCAGGGCCGCGTTACCCCTAAGGCTGTTTAGGCTGTAGCCTAGGGCCCCGCGCTTTCAAACACGACGTTTAAAATTTTTTTTTCAACAACAAAAAAATTGTCCTCTTGTTGAATTGTTGTTGTTGTTTGAATTGCTGTTGTAAACTGAATGTAATTAACTAAGCCACTGTTCAAAACTTAGATGCTTTGGATTTCAAGACATCGAAGCGTGAATACAAAGATTATTATCGGTATCTCCAAAGATCCCATTTTTATAGACAGTTTGAAAACGGAGAAAACGTAAGAAGACTGGATTGATTATTCAGAGTCGACGAGGAAAGTATTTGGTCAGTGTTGTAAATTATTCAGCTCCACCGGTGAGACTGCTTTCACTTCAGGATTCAACGACTGGAAAAACGTTATATAGAGCGATTGTCCTTGCCTGAAAACGGTGATACTCATCGCAAAGCTGTAAATGACTTCTATGTGTTTGGAAAACAAAGTAGGGTGTTAGACAACTCTTTCTTCTCACAATTGAAAATAGAGGTTGAATACTGGCGTCAGGTTTTGGGAAGAGTGGTGTCTGTTGTGAAATTAAATTTTTGTGCGAAAGAGGACTCCCTCCACGTAGTTATGGCCAACTATTTGGATCTGCACATAACGGTAAGTTTCTTGGATTTTTAGAATTGATGGCTACGTTTGATCCATTTCTAGCAGATCATATTGCGCGGAGTGGCAACAAAGGACGTGGGCACGCGTCATATTTATCATCTACTATTTTCGATGAGTTTCTAGAAGTGTTGACCGCCAAAGTAAGATCAGTCATCTTTGAAGAGGTCAAAGAGGCAAAGTACAGCATTAGTGTCGATTCCACCCCAGACACAACCCACACCAAACAACTGACATTCATTCTTCGTTACGTCAGTAAAGCTGGTCTACCTGTAGAGAGATTTATAACCTTCATCCCAATAGAAGCACACGATGCAGAGTCTCCCACGTCAGAAATTTTGACAGCTTTGGACAAATTTGGAATGGAGCTTCGAAACTGCCGTGCTCAAAGCTACGATAGTGCTAGTAACATGGCAGGACGCCTCAGTGGTGTACAAGCCCGTATCAAAGAGATGACTCTCAAGGATTCCTTTGTCCCCTGCTCGGCTCATTCTCTAAATCTGGTTAGTGTTTGAGCAGCTGAATGTTGCGTAGACGCAGCATCATTTTTCGGATTCGTCCAGGCATTGTACAACTTCCTTTCAAGCTCCACACATCGTTGGGGCTTGTTTGTAAAACGTATCGAGGGCCCTACACCCAAATCATTGTCAGGAACTAGATGGTCTGCCCGACATGATGCAACTGTAGCATTAATATCCAACTACAAAAAGATTATATCATTACTGCTTGACATTTCTCGTGACATGAAAGAATCTGCCGAAACGCGTGATGAGGCGTCATCCTTGCACAACAAGATGGAAAATTTTGAATTTGCTGTGCTGTGTGTGTTTTGGGAACAAGGTCTGGCACGCTTTAACACTGCCAACAAAACACTTCAGAAACCATCACTCAACCTGGGAGTCGTACACATGTTGTACGATTCTCTAACTGCTTATTTAACAGGACTTCGGGACGATTTCGAGCGAATCGAACAATCAGCCACACCTTTCGTCGAAGAGCCTTCCTACCAATGCAAACGCATTGCAAAACGCAAGCGCTTCCACGATGAAACGAAAGATGTTGAAGCTGTTTTGTCGCACCAGGAGCAGTTTAGAATAAACACCTTCCTTGTCATCGTTGCCTGCCTTTTGTCTGAGCTTGAAAAGCGAGGAGACATCTACAAGACTCTGGCTCAAGATTTTGACAATCTCTTTTATCTTCATAAGAAGCCTGCCACAAGCATTCGAGACACGTCACAATTCTCGCATTCAGCAGCAATATGAGGACGACCTAGAGCAATCATTTCCTGACCAACTTGTGTCGTATTCAGGATATGTCAACTCAGCATTTCTGTCTGAGGATACACTTTCTCCTCCTCGGCTCCTTCAAGATCTGCACGAAAGTGGTGCAACAACAGCTTTCCCAAATGTAGAGATCGCACTGAGGCTCTTTCTCACCATGCCTATCGCCAACGTAGAGGGTGAAAGATCCTTCTCCGTATTGAAACGAGTGAAAAGTAGACTGGGTCTAACGATGGGACAAGAGAAACTAAGCGGCCTAGCTCTCTTGACGATTGAATCTGAAACGACCAAATCTCTAGACTTTTAGGACATCATCGAGGCAAAAAGCCAGGAGAAAAATATATGGTATGAGTTTTTATAATCTGTTGTGTATGTGTTTAGATGAAGTAATCCACCACGAAGCAAACAAGCACAGATAGGTTTCGGCTGCCTCATACTTTGTAACAGAAATAGATCTATAAATGTGCTTGTCGTCGTCTTAATCCACATTATTGGTGGATACCGGTAGGCCTACATCTAATCACGTTTTACAGTATGGTTTCCCATCAGTACGGGTTACAATGCGGTAGTAGTAGTAGTAGCATCAACGTCATCGAGGGGCCCCGCGTCCCAAGGACAGCCTAGGGTCCCGCACTTAGTTAACGCAGCCCTGGTCACAAGTATTGTAGGCCTACCCCCAATCAATATTTATTCCCTGTATTACATACACTTTCAATGTGGCCACCACCACCACCAGCACGGGCAATATCAATACGATGAGAAAATCCATCCCAGACGCATTTCAGCATCACGTTCCACTGCGTTGATCGCTTTTGTTCTTCGAACTTTGAAGTCATCGGGGTTAGTGGGTAGTGGTGGAATACAAACGCAGTCCTTTACATATCCCCACAAGGAAAAAAATTTCACGGTGATATATTTGGATCTGGAAGGCCAAGGACAGAGAGCAAGGTCTTTAGCCCCTTTCCGACCAATCCATCGCTGGGGCCTGGGGCACAGTTTTTCAAAAGTTAAATAACTCCTCTTTCAAAAGGACATAGACCCATTCCATAACGATACTTGAGAATTGAAGCAATGCGTCATAAAAGCGGTTCATTCTTTTAAATTCAAACTTTAGATAACTGCTCTTTCAAATGGCCATTAATGACTCATTCGACAACACTGCCGGAGAACTGAAGCAATGCGTCATAAAAGCGGTTCATTCTTTTAAATTCAAACTTTAGATAACTGCTCTTTCAAATGGCCATTAATGACTCATTCGACAACACTGCCGGAGAACTGAAGCAATGCGTCATAAAATCAGTTCATAAAAAAAACAACATCCCCTGTATTTTCATTGGACACGACCTTAATCATTAAGTTTCCCATCTCTCACTTAAGCTGCAAGACTGATAGACGGACAAAATCATGATGCTTCCGTCAAAACCCATTTCATTTTTTCATGGTGCTATTGTGATCTCTCTTAATACACGACTGAAAAGTCAACCCATAGTGTGAGGCTCAAGACTAGTGGAGATCGCCAAAAGTAGTTGGACATTACTCTTTAACGTTCGGCACGGAATTAAGAGCAAGGTTATGTACAATTATTCAAGATGTTGGGTTTGCTTCCACTGTAAATATGCACAGTGCATTAAGAACTCCAAGACACTCAAAGTTAGAATTTTGAAGTCTGAAATGACCAGCAGTTCTGTACAAAAGTGAGACTTGGGCATTAAGAAAGGAAGACAACAACATAAATCAAAGAGCAAAAATCTTGATTTATTGAAAACTGCTTCGGGTCAAATGGAAAGATGAAAGGACACAATTTATAGCAGTGCCTTGAAAGAACTTGAACTTGAGGCCCAGCATCATGGGGCGGCTCGTGGGGTTAAAAAGTGGACGTGCACAATAAAGCTATCGCATGCTGAAGATAGTCAAGGGCATGGTAAATGAGACGGTGTATAATTTTAAGATCTTTGGGTTGGTGAGGGAGGACTTCGTGCTTTTATTTTCAGTCTTTTTAGTTGTCGCTTTGATTTCTAGTACTAAACTTGTTTGTTAGCTAAATATCAATCTCTTTCATCCTGTATTGGAACTGAACACTCTAGTAATAACTTTCACTTTCACTACTCCACTACAAAACCATTCAAAGGCTCAAATCACATGACGGTCACATTCACCTCCCTCAGTTTCACGGTCACAGAGTCCCTTAAAATAGTGGCAAGACAGACAATGAACCAATCACAATTCACTTGAGCACTCCGCTGGATTGCTCCGGGGCTTACATAATATTGGCAAAGAATCGCGCACGGTCTATCGCATTTATTTTTAGACTGCCTACTGCGGGCTATGTTTCAGTACTACTCGGCAGGAGCACATTTGAGATGTGCCGTCTTATTAATATTAATTTACCGCCAAACTCGCTACAAGTGTCGTCATCGTTTGGGTTATCCCCAAGAGCGATTTATAGGTCAGGTTACACTGTTGAATATCCTATTATGTTTAGCTAAAGTGCGAGGACTTTGGCATGCCATAGTAAATGCTATATAGCGCTTTTGACACAGAAATGACAGTTAAAGCGCCAGTGAGGACCTTGTTTTGATATAATATTTGGCTGGTGTTTGTTTCTGGATTCGTTTATTTTATTATTGTGGGTGTTTTACGTAAAAGAACATTAAAAAAATTTGGGCGGCACTGCACGACCGTGCTCTATGGACGAACCGCGCCTGCCCAGCATTATATGTTAACAAGGAAGACGAAAGTGTTTTTGAGTGTTTCAAGGTCTGGGATCTGGTTAGGGTAATGATAGGCCCAAGAACTGTAAAGCGCATATAGAGCTTGCCATTGAGTCGGGATATGCGCTATACAAATGCTGATTTATTAGCGTTATACTTTCGACGAAAGGAGACTCCAGAAAAATAACTGCTGTTCGGATGACGACCATGCCAGAGGGCAAAACAGAGCAATCAAAGAGAAATAGAGGATGACCTCCAACATCATGCATGTACATTGAAAACGTCAAAATCTGACAGTGGTCTACAACCACCTGAAATAATACATCGAAGTTGAGGCTAGGGAAGTTGGATGCCTGATGTGGCAATATAGTGGGGCACCAACGGACGAACATTGCCCTGGTGACAGGTGACAGGTGGCAGGTGGCAGGTGGCAGGTGAACAGTAAATACATGTACCCTCATCTTCTGCACACTTTGATAAAGTAGTAATAACTGCATCTTTTCTTTGGTGTATTTTATTATAAAACTTCTGCAACTACCGTCGAAAGTGTTTGCGCTATCCATTCATAGTACATGTAGTTTACACATAATATTTTTATGCCTCACTTTGCTGATGAATTGTGATTGATTATTGTATAATGAACGCCATTAAAAGCGACATTTTCAAAAAGTTAGTCGAGTTTTGGAGACACAAAGTGAGTAGTTGTGTGTCCAGACACCCAGGCATGCACGATTTTTGCTATTTCCAAGAATACTTTTCATCACAATACAGTAAACTATGCTTTAGTAAAATGTATTCATTAGTTGCTACATTATAGAAGGTTACAAAATTATTCACCTGGAAAATGACCCGTAGCTCATTCCAAACCATAGTCCTAGTTTTTTTCCGGTTACTAAAAAACTTTCTTTCAATACAAGACTCCTCAACTTAGCGAAGCTGATCGCAACTTTAACAAGGCGGGAAAAAATCTGCCTGTGAAGCAACAATACGGCTAAAATGCAGTGCTTGTATTGTTCTTGACTTATGCAAATATTTTTAGCACACTTGAAATGTCCGGGATGGGCAAAGAATAGGACAGTCTCGAGAGACCAGCCGTGTTCAAAAGAGGCAGATTTTGCAGTCACATATGCGAAATCGTTTCGTTTCTCAAAAGTAGCGGATCAAGGCATGAATGGGGTGCATAAAATTGTTTCTTTCATCAGTGTGAGGCGCGGATCAGTAAGTATAGGACTTAGATCTAGATCAAGAACGCCTTATTTAGGACTGCAATAATAATTAACGAAGCCGCAACAACAGCGCGTCTTCACGGTGCCAAACAGCAAAAAGAAAAAAAAAATCAGAATCTCTCTGTCATCCAACACGGCACTTTTGCCCTTACACTGCCCATTTAGCAAACTACACAGTTTCTGGAAGATCATAACATGAATGTCGTGGACTGGCCAGTGTACGTACCCGACATGTCTCCTACAGCGCACGTATGAGAAAAACCTCACCGCAAGTGTGTGCCGATTTGCGAATCTGGAGCTATTGGAAGATCGCTCTGCCGCGAAAGTGGGACTGTATTTTTCAACAAAGCATTGAACATGTTATAAAATCCATGTGAATAAGTGTTTTGGTCTATTTAAATGTTAATGATGGCCATACAATAAGGGTAAGAGATCTTTATTGAGCTTCGATTTGTGTTTATCTGCAAATTTGTCTTGAGGGGGTACGCCGAGAAAAAGGAGGACACTGTATTGAAATCTTTTAGGTGTGCGATCAAAATGGTTCACTTTTGTTGGAAATTGAATAAACTTACCAAACCCCCCCCCAAAAAAAACAAAACAAACAAACCCAACCAAAACAACAACAACACTTCTTTTAATCTTTTCATTTGATACAAACGTGTTCAGACTATGCGAACGAAGTGTTAGCTCTACGTTTACAATGGCGTTCAGTATAATTTGGTAGAGAAAACATAAGTCGCACCGAGACCAAGTAGATCATCAGCGATCTGCCCTATCTTTTTGTGTCATCCTGTGTATTTTCAGGTATTGAAAAACTCCCTCAAAGCTGTTGTTAGGTCTTACTTGTTTGTCTTTATACATATTTCTATCCCCCTAGTAGATGACTAGAGGGTAAAGTTGTGATTTTGACTCACAGACATAGCGTAAAAAAGCAAACTGTGGCTTCATAAAATAATATGGAAACCAATAAACTGGAAAAACATTTTTTTTCTGAGATGAGAGCATTTTCTGTAGGTTTGTTGTTGACAAGCGCGCTCCCCTTGTTATGTTCTCCGACTGATTTTGGCTAACCTTTTTTTTATATTGCAACCCAGAGCGCGGCAGGGATCCTGTTCATTTTCACTATATTAACTTTTCCCTTGACTTTGTTTTATTAGGGTGCCTTAGTTTTCCACTAAAATAAAACTTGCTGAGGGCATACGCCAAACATTACCCGTAAAACTTAAGACAAGCCCTAAATCTGTCTTGGCGTTAGTCAGATCACTTATACAAGCAATATTCGAGTCAGTTATTTAAAGATGAAATTGCGTAGGGATGGCCTCCTGGCGTTGTTTTGCTTCCTTTTTTTTGTTGTCTGTTTTTTTTTTTTTTTTTCTTTTTGCCTTGCGCGTGAGTGTCCTTTTCACTAGTCACATAGTACTCGTAGCTTTACCACATTTGTACTGTAACTACTCAATGATTCTGTCCATTTGTGAAATTGCTTAAAATGTTGCTGTAAATGGAATAGCATATTATATATTGATTTCCCCTAACCCCTGACACAAGCTTCACAAGACACTAATAAAAGATGATTAAGTAAGAAGCGCAACTCCTTGACAGAAGGCTACATCTCAAATATCAAATATTTTTTAAAATCTGCTAAAGGTTTCCTTATTCCCCCCCCCCCCCCCGCAATAACGCTAACCCTCTGACCCCATCCCCGAATTCTCCTGCTCCTCCTCCATCCTCCCTCTCCTCCTCCTCCTCCTCCTCCTCCTCCTCCTCCTCCTCCTCCTCCTCCTCCTCCTTCTCCTCCTCCTCCTCCTCCTCTTTCTCCTCCAGCTCCTCCTTCTTCCTCCTCATCCTCCTCCTCCTTTTCATCCTTCTCTTCCTCTTCCTCCTCCTCTTCCTCCTCCAGCTCCTGCAGCACCACCAGCAAAAGCAACCTCCTCTTCCTCCTCCTCTTCCTCCTCCTTCTGCTCCTTTTTGGTCCTTCTTCTCCTCTCCCTCCTCTATCTCCTCCTTCTCCTCCTCCTCCTCCTCCTCCTCCTCCTCCTCCTCCTCCTCCTCCTCCTCCTCCTCCTCCTCCTCCTCCTCCTCCTCCTTCTCCTCCTCCTCCTTCTCCTCCTCCTCCTCCTCCTCCTCCTCCTCCTCCTTCTCCTCCTCCTCCTCCTCCTCCTCATCATCATCAGCAGCAGCACCACCAGCAAAAGCAAGCATCAAACACTAATATAAGTTGATGAGCACACAGAATTAAATAACAACAACGATGAGTTAAAATGAGCGAGCGAATATCCGTTTTATTTGAACTCATGTCCCACACCAGGACTCATCAAAGATATACACACTAGTAGAAACTGTACTCGTATATATATATATATATATATATATATCGGCATCACACACTCTGTTCTCTTTTAGGAGGTGAACATATCTAAGACAATTAGACACGAATTATGCTGGACAATGTGGCCTAGTTTGTTTTGTCTTCTCCGCAAAAGTAAGAAAAGAGACTCAATCAACGCTTTGGTGAGAAATTTCCCTTGCCTACTAGCCATCATCAAATCAGATCGCGCACTAACACTGTGGACTGTCATCGAAGTAAGAACAATAAGAACTAACGAATACTTTGTCATCTGTAAGTTCGAAGATAGGAATGCATAATATTTATGCATACGTCATTTCCGCACAACGTTTAAAAAAATGTCGTCCTCAGATCAAAGCATAATAAGACTCATTGAAACCATTCTAGCAGTTGGAAACTATTTATTGCAATAAGCCGTTTTGTGGACAATCTCACCGAAGTCGCAGAATTTGGTCTTTTCCGATTTATGAGAAGTGTGTGTACTCTGGAAATAAAATTCGTCCTAATCATTAAGTTAATGTTACATCTCGTGAACATAAATGCACCACCACACATCATCTTGAGTGACAAAGTGTGCTGCAGAAAGAAACGCCTTTTTTGTAATGGTAATGGAATTCGCAGTAACGTTACTTTTTATGAACTGAAACGCACCCTTGATGGTTATCTTGAAAAATAATACAACTCACAAGAATAAGAAAAACAGAAAAAAAAATTGGGTGATAGAAACGGAAAAAGAAACGGTTGAGTGAGTATGAAGGAAGAAAAGGTGTTATAAGAAACGACATAGTATTCAGCAAGCAAACACAACATTTATTCAATGACTGGGGACATCATTACAGAGAAAGAAAGTTACGGGAATCGCAGAAGTCATACGGTACCACTTGTTCAAAGACATTTTTTTCTGTTTAATTTTGCATTGAAATCTTACATATTATTAGTCGCGTATTCAACACATTGCATCATCAACATGAGTCAGTTTGTCTTTTCTTTTTAAAAAAAATTTTTTTTAAAAAAGAAAAGCAAAAATATCAAACGTGAATTTGATATCCAACATGGCTAGCACATGCATTTTAAATTGTATTGCGTTTAATTGAAATATTCAAGCAGCTTGAGGAATCCAGAAGACGAACACAGCAGGGGCAATTGAAAGAACCATTAAAACACCTGGATACCGCAAGAGGGAAGAATATTAGAAGGAGCAAGACTATTAATGAGCGAAAGTTAGATCACTATAATGCGTCCACAAATTCGAGCCCAACTTTGACAGTGGAACCGCTTGATGAATCTTAATGACATTTAGTATGCATACTTGTCCTGTAAATGACTCTATGTTTTTCTACAAATTGTTTTCAAGATAGAATAAAAAGTGTGTTCGGGTAATAGGCGTCAACAGTGAGGACACTCTAGCACATGCAACCCAGGCTGTATCTAAATTTTATGCACTCCAGAAAACAGAGTTTACCGAGTGCACAAAATCATTGCTGTGACTTTTGATATATTGGATTGTAATTCACTTCATTGTCTTTAAAAAAAAAAAAAAAGAAAATAAAGATAAAAGAAGCAATATTGAAAACTGAACCATACTATTATACACTTAATCCTACACAATTTTTAAGTCAGTTTAAAAAAGGGCTAGGCAAATTAATATCAGAAAAAGAAAATTACACCAAACAGTTTTCGATATAATATTGCTGTTCAAAGTTGATAACGAATTTGTGGATAGACTATAGCCAGAGAGTAATCGGAACAGTGGAAACGGTGCCGTAAGTTGGAAAATGAAAGGTGCAATTTACTGGTGCCGTTCTTGAACTTTGTGTCTTTGTATTAGAAAAAGTTTTACGGTATTTGCAGTAAGTTATTTCACCTAAGTGCAGAAGATTGGAGGTGTTATTTAACTCACTTACAAAATCGATGAGACGTCTCATTGTTTATATTTAAATTTTTGAAGAATGATAGATGGTACTGGCGATAATATGAGGAGTGTCTGAAACATTCGTTATGGAAAAAAAGTGTTAAGGTGGTAGGGGACATTGGGAAACGGATAGGCTTTTCAGGCTTATGGCACGCTTTGTCGAAGCCTAGCTGGCTTGAGATTGCACCCGGTTTTGGTAAATGAGGAGAAAACAATGACTGTGATTTAACTGAAGAACACAATAACTCGTAGAAGAAACAGCACACACTCCCATAACAACAAGGGTCTATCCCAGTTACACTCATTCTTAAGGTATTTGACTTGAAGAGTTATCACTTATTACATGTATATCACCCGAGGTATTAGGCTTTTGAAGAGTTTTCACTTATTATATCACCCCCGCCACAAAAAAGCAACAGCAACAAAACAACAACAACAACAACAACAACAACAACAACAACAACAACAACAGCAACAACAACAACAACAACAACAACAACAACAAACAACACTCTCACCCCCCAAAAAAAAACAAAACAAAACAACAACAGAAATTAAAGTAGGTGTATCTCAGAACAATAGAAGTCATAACTTTTACGTATGATGTAGGGGGAGTACACGGCGAGGATCTAGTCTCTCCAAACACTAATAATTACGAGTTATTCTGGGGTTGCAAGCAGTCAAATTCGTCACGACAAGTGTGAACTCACAATACTAATTCAACTGGCTTTCACAATACTAATTCAACTTGCATTGCCTCGTTGATAAGTAGTATAGTAAATGTATTCTTTTATGGACCCAAGACAAGGAGCTGTGTCAGCGAGAGTCTCATTCCATAGATTAAAGTTAAATTAAAGTATACCCCCTTCCCATACCATATATATTACCGGTATATATAATAATAATATAATAATTTTATAATATTTGTGTCAGGATGCGGTGGAATCAGGCTTTCTTCAGTTTTTGGACACATGAAATTAATGGTATCATCTTAAAGCTTGTTCATTTGTCTTGCTTTTGTGTGGAAATATTGTACCATTCTATCTTGAATAGAAATCGAAATGTTTGGGCTCAAAGGAGGTGGAGGTCTTCTGGTGTTAGAGTTAAAATAAGCAAGAAAATGGCCGCCAAAGTTTGTTGACTTCCAAAGTTTAAGAGTCTTTGGAAACTGCAAATATAAATCTTTTGTGCTTTTAAAGAAAGTTTTTCAGTAAAATCCACGTGTTTTTATATGGACATGCCAAGTGTTTAGCCCCCCCCCCCCCCCCCCCCCAGAAAATCGACAAAAATTGCCAAACAGGCAAAAAGAAGTACCGGTTTCTTCGACTTCATTATTTTGACGAGCGCCTGATTTTACCTCGATGCCTCACATTTGTCTTTAAAAACAGCCTGCTGTTTCCTGTTCCAGAAGGTGATAGCTCCAACCCATTGTGACGCCACGGTGACCACACGGTGACCAAGGATGTTGCGCACTTGGTCAAGCAGCACGAAGCAGAGGGTGTGGGTGGGGGTGGTATAAACATAATAAATTAAATGCCACTTATATCTCTTGTTTAGTTTTAGTTAAGATTTTAAAACTTGCAGCACACATAAGATGTCTTATAAGTACCGACGACTAGAAGTGTTACACAGTGAAAAGGAGGAGAGAAAAGGACAGGATACGAAAGAAGTAGCAAACCACATCAGATCACATACGCCAACCACCCACCCTCAGTGAGTTTAAAGTTAAAGAGAAGAGAAACACAAAGCACCAATAACAGTTTTAAAAAGAAAATATGTGTACGGGTTTAATTTTAGAACGTAGGATTCACCCTTGCCTTATCAGAGCCAACCCGGCTGAGAGGGGTACAGCATCCCAGCAGAAAGACCGAGATACTTGATAAAAACTTGATTTTAAAATATCTCCCAACTTCAGAATCGAACTCGGGTTGCCTACGACAATGAAGGAGCTAACGGCTGTGTTGCACCCAAGATGTGATTTAAAGATCTCTAATAAAAGCCCAAGGTTGAAGCTTAAGATGTAGAGAAAAAAAACCTGAATATCGAATCGTCATGTTAAATGACGGGGAAATCACACCCAAAACAAAGTTAGAAAACGTACTTTAGCTCTCTCTCGCTCTCTCTCTCTCTCCCTCTCTCTCTCTCTCTCTCTCTCTCTCTCTCTCTCTCTCTCTCTCTCTCTCTAATTTCACTCTTTCCTCTTTCTCCCCCCTCCCCCTCTCTCCCTCTCTCTTTCGCTCTCACCCTCCTCCCCGCTCCTCCTCCTCACTTTTCATTCTCTTTTCCGTTTCTCTTTTTCTCTCTCTTTCTCCTTCCTTCATACATTTCTCCCTCTCTCTCACTCTCTCTCTCTCTATCCCTCCCTCTCTCTCTCCCCCACTTTCTCTCTCTCCCTCTCTCTTTCTCTCCCTCCTTTACCCCCTTCTCTCTGTCTCCCCTCTCTCTCTTTCACAAATACACACTCACATACACACACATATGTACACATACACACGCACACACACACACACACACACACACACACACACACACACTCACACACACACGATCAAAGATTAGGTGAATAGCACTGCAGTCAGGTGCTAAGTGGTTTGGTTCGTACAGTGCAGACTTATGGGACTACAAGAACATTGCTTGTGGGTGCATTAAGGTGTTCGTTTGTTTTAGTAAGGTTTTACGACTCTCGCAACTGCATAAGGTCATATGGGCGCCAAGGGGTGGATGTCAACAGATCGTGTGTACGTGACTGCAAGTGTGTTATGTGACTGCAGCTATTTAGGATTAATTAAAAATAGTACCGGTATTTGACAGACAAAATGGAACAAGTCAAACAATAGAACAAGACACATTAACATAGTTAAAAAAAAAAGTCTCAGTACTGTTTTACGGCATTTGCATTCCAATTAAGTTTTGTGGATAATGTAAGTGCCGAGGATAAGAGCTGTTACTAGAGAGTAACATACAAAGAAGAGGAGAGATCAGTATGATGAATGTTTGATGTGAAAGAATGAGTAAACCACACTAGAGCACATGCCATCCGCCTAAAGACAACGATAAAAAACGGACAACTGGGAACTTTACTAGGTCTATACCATTTCCCAGCTGAATTCTTAATTTGTTTTTATGTTTTTACGTAGGCCTACGCGTTAGGACTGGTATGAACTTACAGGGTAGCGTCATTTATTCAGACTGCCTGCTTTATTTCGCTGTTTCAACCAAAGCGGTGATCAAACATACTTGGAGAGGAATATTGGCTGCAAATCTTGCTAATTATGTTTTTCCAACAAAGAGAAACACACTGAGCTAATAACGACCACTTAGTGAAGAGGGAAAATTAGATAGTCAGGCAGACAGACATACATAATTACATACAGACAGGCAGACATACACTAACACACACACACACACACACACACACCCACCCACCCACCCACACACCCACCCACAATGGATGTATAAAAGAAAGTAGGACCTAAGGGTAAAGGGAGGCGCAGAACGTGAACAGGTTCCACTTGGCAAGAAGAACGCTTGGCAAGACAGCGTTGATCCGAGAAATTCTGAGTTTGGTAACCCCTTCCGTTTTGATTATGATAAACGTGAGAACAATAACATTTTTTTCCCCACTGCGAATATGTAGTAGCTACACGAGACCAATGCGAATCAAATTCAGCTAAAAGCTACTTGTTGATGTTTTTTTTCTCCAGATAGCTAACTTGCACATAATTTCACTAAATTATTCCAACTCCGAGATATCTGCCTCTTTCATGAAGTCAATCAAAAACAGGGTTAGCAAATTATTTTTCTGATCCCTTTATGGTTGTTCCTCAGTTGTTGGCTTGTACTTTTTCCCTAACTACTAAATTACATCCAGGGGACATTTTCAGATTTACATTAGATCTCCATTCTGTGACCCACAACCCCAAGTAACCTGCCTTGAATAGTTTTCATTGCATATTACCTTTTGTGTTAGATAGATCTAGTCTTTATTTCCACTAAGTGAATCTATTTTTGGATCGACACGTATAATTCTGCTGAGGGAAACCTTTACACATGCACTCTAGATTTATGTCACCTTCGTCAAAGCGCACAAGGCTCGTGATAAACCAATAAGCATCAGTTTTGTTTTTGTTCAAGCGGTAGATCTAAAACAGACTTCGGAGATCATGGTTGACAATTCATTTCTGCGCTCGGATGCTCTTAAACATATTAAAGTATACTGTTCGTTTTCCCTGTACCTATTTATGTTCTTTTTCTTAATCAACCTCAGCCTCGTTTATCTAGATCTACTATTTTTACCAGTGACAGCAAGATGCCAGTTGGGTAAGATGTCCATTCCAAATTGTTTTCATCAGTGGCAATCCTTCCCGGACTTCTTTCATCGTTGCTTTATTTGATTTCTTTTCTTCCCATAACGTTCTCTCCAAACAGTCTCTTAAGAACTCTCATTTCTGTGCCTAAAGTTCTATTGTCTATTGTCAGCAATTGTCCAGCATTCACAGCCGCGTAGTCGGTATCAATATGTTATATGACACAAAAATATTACTATTTTGAGACTTCAATATGCTCAACGTCAGTTTGCTTCACTTCTACAAGTTCTAATTTACTCAATGAAAATAAGTTCCAGGTCCAGTGTATGTGTGATAGGAAATGATGTAGAGGAAAATAATAACAACATTTCATATTAATATAATAATATTAACAATAATAATAATAATAAAATGATAATAATAATAATAATAATAATAATAATAATAATAACAATAATAATAATAATAATAATAATAATAATAATAATAATAATAATAAAAACAATAATAATAATAGTGATAATGAAAATAAAAATAACAATAATTGCAAAGATAGTAAGAGTAATAATAATAATAATAATAATAATAGGCATACTCTAAACAATGCAACTACTTGTAACAATCACTCTGGTGATAGTAATGATAATAATGACAAATCTTCATCCGCCCAATTATCAAAAGAATGTTCGCAAACTTTCTCTGGGCAATTTTATCACTAGTAGAACAAGTGTCTGCCGTAACTGGAAGGCCTGTCCATTTCGCTGACGTGGTGTTTGTGCTGAGGCCCAGAGCCCACTGTACAGTTTCTTCAAATCCCTTTTTGTTATGGTTTGTTATATTTCAGGGCGGAACGACTATCCATCATGGAGGGGCAAAAGCAACCATTTAGGCACAAATTCATCAAATCTTCCAGCATCAAACATGTTTGATTTTCTCGTCGCGATGGGATCCAATTAATAGAAATTTGGGGATCAGCGGACAACCAGAAGGCTACGAATATTGCGTGTCTCATGACAATGCAGGGGTCACACCTTTTGATTTCTCATGAAATGCGATAAGTGGGCCCTAATAATAGACTTTCAGTTCAAGATTTGAAGAAACAAAGCAGAGGCCTGTTTGTATAGTGTACCAGCACCGTTACCGGACCGAAGGGTTCCGATCTGATTATGAGAATTTGGGCCTTTCGATCGATGAGAGCTCGTTCTAAGTTCGAGAATGTATTTTGTGAGTTGCTGGTTTCCTCCTCTCGATAGTTACGATAAAGTCACTATTGTAGACTGTCTCCGAGAGAAAGGAAGTATCGTTCCGAGAAAGACATACAGACGCTGTCGGTAAGTACGTCTTTATCGTCGGCCACAGGACTCACTGCGACGATGATGATGACGCTGTCAAACAAGGTCGAAGCAGCCGGTCATCTAAATTGTGTCGGTCAAGCACAAAACAGTTTAAAAAACCCAAACAAAATCATCTCAAAGAACGCAAGAGTCGGCATTATCGAGTAGACAAAGAGATTGCTGAGTATCCACGAGACAAAGAAACCACCCAGACTCTTATTGTTGTTGTTGTTGTTGTTGTTGTTGTTGTTGTTGTTGTAGTTGTAGTTGTTGTTGCTGCTACTGGTGCTGTTGTTGTAATTGATCCAGCAACAGCTGGGCTCTCGTCCTTTTGTCCAATATCATGAAGTAATTAGAGCAGGTTTTCTTGAGTTACTGTGATGTTCCATAGAGTGTGTTGTCAATGCTAGGTTTCGGGGCGAGGGGGGGGGGGAGGCTAGGGGTCAGCTGTAAATTATCAAAACATGGATGAAGTCAGTCTTGCCTTTGAGTAATTTGAGCACTCCCATGTCAGAAAACAGAAAGTCGCTGGTACATCCGAGAATGTTCTGAGTTGGTGGTTGTCACATGAAAGTCACTCTCTTCGCCTGTGCCTCCGAGAGGAAGGAAAGAGGGTCCACCCCACCTACATTATCATCGTCTGAGAGCGAGCGTGCCGTGAAAGACATACCAACGCTGTCGTTGTCTTCGTCTTCATCGTCAGCCACGGGACTTTCGCTGCGATGATGATGATGATGATGATGAGGAGGAGGATGGCCGCCACTGCCGCTGCTATTACTAGTGCTGTTGTTATTGCCTCCTCGTCGTGTGTGGTGTGCGTGCTGGTGCTGGTGCGAGTGTTTGGGCGGGGTTGACGTTAAGACACTGGTTGTGATTGTGGTGGGTTTCTGGCCCGACTTGAGCGGCGAGCTAGGACTGGCTGAGCGGAGTGTTTGCAGTTCGATCAGGCTCCCACCAGCTAAGATCCCGGTCCGACTGTTCGAGTCACTCATCTCGGAGTTCCTGTCGAACGACTCTCCCAAACCCTCGTCTCTCCGACCCCCGCTCGCTTCCTCGTCCGGCATAATGTCGTCAGCGCAGACGACAGAGCTTGAGTTGCCGTTGACAACCGTTGCCACGGTGATGCATTTACCGGCTTGCGTCATGGCGTTGGCGGAGGTCGAGGTAACCGGGCTAAGGGGATCGTAACAACTCTTCCCCCCACTCGAGGCTGACGAGGAAGGATCGCCCCCCTCACAAGGAGGCAGGTCGCGAGGAGGCGTGAATTTCACGCTGGACTCCGACGAAGACGATACCGGCTTGGCCGACGACTCCCTGCGCCCGCTTCCCGCCACCAGAAGCCCGACCCTGGGGACCAGGGACTCGCGTCTGATGCGTTCTATCTCCTCTTCCGGGATCGTTTCAGGCATATTGTAGCTCCGCCCTTTTAGACTGTTTGTCTGTCAAAGATAAAACGAAAAAGAAAAGGAGAGTGTGATATTAAAGAGCTCCCAACCAACGAATTGTAGTTTCTCTCTCTCTCTCTTTCTCTCTCTCTCTCTCTCTCTCTCTCTCTCTCTCTCTCTCTCTCTCTCTCTCTCTCATATCGATCGAAACAGCAAAGCGAAAGAAAAATAGTAGTGTAGCCCTCCAACCTCACAGGCAGACAGGAAAATGTGTATACGTACAGAGAAATAAAACATAAAATACAGTACATGGAAAATATAGTGTCTCATTTTTTAAAATCAGAACTAGAACTTGGCTCCACCCACCTGTCTGTCAGGTAACATGTCGAAGCTCCGCCCACCCGAATTCTCCACTTTGCAAGTCTCCAGGGACATTGAACGACGCAGGCGGTCAAGGCTCACGTGACTCCTCTTGCGGGATAGGCGGCGGTCTGTGGTTAGACACAGTGGACACAGGATGAGTCATAGTAATGTTGCTGGTGCTTATGAAGTTTGGGTAGATGATATGATGCTGTTTTCAAGACGAAACGTTGAGTCGTTCTAGTACCAAGATTACTGTTATCAGTAAAATTTAGATAAAACTGACTGGCAATCATTTTTCAAGACTCTCCATTCATTCTCCACTTTTTGATTATTATTATTATAATAACGTTCTTTTTTAAAAAGAGGACGATGATAGTGACGACAACGACGACGACAAAGATGAAGGTGTTGACACTGATGATGATAAGGAGGAGAAGGAGGAGAAGGAGAAAGAGGAAAGGATTATTAGGATGATCGACATTGGTGTTGATGGTAAAGAGGAATGTGTAAGGTCATCTGATATTGGTGACAGTGGTGATAATGCTGCTGTTGCCATTGTTATCACTGCTTCTGCTCCTGCCAATCTTTTGACTACAATGGTCGCTGCAACTCTGGCTGTTTGAGCCGATTTCGACAAAAAACACCGAAAAATGCAGAAAATTGAAGTTGCTTTGACTCTTTTCTTCTCCAACATCTCTCTTCCTTGACCCACTTTTACAGAAAGCATCATTCTACCCGATATAATTACATGAAAGAAAAAAACCCCTTTGGATTTTCTCTTAGAGTATTTACAAACAAGTAACTTTATTGCACATGTATTTTCATTCGCAATATAAACTTAACATAACCGCTTCATACCCTGATTCTGTCCTCATTATCTTGCCAAGTTTCCTGACATAAGCGTACCACTCTGACGAGTTCGCATAACAGACTATTCATGCGTCAATGATCTTTCAGCTCTTGATTTATTTCTGTTATAGGTACAGATATTGTCACTACACCCATTTTAAGGATGGGGGAGACGTCACGACGCACAGACAACGGCCGTGGGTATTCACAAAATGAAGGTTGTTGCACGGACAAACTTGCATTGCTTCAAGGATAAAGGATGATTCACAAATTCGATCGGTTGACAATATTTTTGATGGACTTGAGGACGGGGACCCAAGCATTAGAAAAAAAGGAAACAAGGATTGTGGTAGGTAGGGTTGGGGGAGGAAAAGGAGGCGGGGAGGGGTGTTTGGAGGAAAGGGAGGACGGTCGGGGGAAGGAGCTTAAAAAGAATGTGGCCCAGAGAAAACAAAACAAAACATTGGCACTGTTGGAAGATGATAAGTTGTCATAGTGATGATAAAGAGACAGATTTAATTTTAGTAAGTGTTTTACGGCACTTGCAACTCAAATAGGTCCCTGGTCATTAAAGTGTCGAGAATTAGAAGTGTTATTACTAGAGAGTAATATACAAAGAAAAGATGGAGGAGAGATAAGAACAAAATATACTTGTTAAAATAGGTAAGAAGAAGCAAATTACACCTTAGCACCCACCAACCACCCACATACAGGGAAAGAAGTAAAGAAGAGAGAAGGACTGATTAAAAGAACAAGAAAGTGGACAAAGTGATAAGGTAGAACATGAGAGGGGAAGGGTTGGGTATGGAGATGGGATAGTCATACACGCCACGAACCAAGGTATACAAGATAAGTATAATATACAAAGAGGTGCTAGTTCACAGTACTTCGTTCTCCAGTAACTATTTTCTCCGCCCCCTCCCCAACACTCCTACCCCAAACCCCGCTCAGCTTGATATAATTCATCAAACAGAGTACACAGATTCCAGCTTCTGCATATAAAAAATGAATAATGTAAAAAAAAAAACAACCCGATAGAGAACATGAGGCTTTTTAGATTTCTTGATACGCTTTGATTAAGCTTGTGAAACTGAAACTTACGAGACAGCAAACTCTGGCATTGTTGCGATCTTAAGGCAGCAGAGTGCTTCAAGAAATCACAATGTATCATTGACATACAAAATGAATGTGCAAAATTCGTCTACCTAAACATTGAAACATGTAGGTGCTGATGCTTACCAAAAGCAAAGGTGAAAAATGAGAGTTCGCAAATTGCGGATACGCCAACACGTGCAGTATACAGGATGCATTGACATATATTGGGGAAGTAGAAATAAAGGTGTTTTGGAGCGCACAAAACCGCTTCCATGCGCAGGCGATGGAATTGCTGCATGCAATATTGAAACACAGAACACCCATGCACATGCAGAAGGAATCATGCATTCTAAACATGCGGTTTCAGGAGGAAAGGAGAATGGGAATCATGCAGAAAACATGCATCAGTTGTATGCATAAAAAATCCATGCTTTAGGGTCATGCAGGGTACAATGGAGGAAGTAGGGAACAATTTGGTGTTTACAGGGTAAAAATGACCTTAGTACATGCAGAGTTGAGGTCTAGAAAGAAAACAACATCGACAAAATCGGTTAGAACATTAATGGAATGTAAACTAAATAAACCATTATTGCTTTCGTTTGAATGACGGATCCGTTGAGTTCGTTAGATTTCCTGGAAATTGCTAAACAAAAAACGCATTGCCGTTTGAGACATCAATTTATGATCAAAGCTCATGCCAGAACTCAATAAGATTTCAATATCAGTCCAAAGTCTCTTGTTGCAGAGAAAATATATTCCGACTATAGGCTGCAATACAAAACAAATACAGGGATAACAGGTTCGAAGCAACCTCGCTGAAACACTTTGAAAGCAAAAAGTATGGGATGTTTTGATCAACAGATAATAATAAAATTACAATTAGACCATCTTTATAAAGTTTTATCGACCCTACCTATTACAGAATCACAATTCCTATTCTATTCATCAATGAAAGTGCCCACGTCTAAGTACACACAAGAATACAGTGCAGTTCTAAGGTACATATCTTTAGATCTCTATTGAGATATATAGCACTAGAGCACGTCTAAATCAACCATTTGCAACCACGTCCTTTGACTAGAAGGTTAAGTCCATTTATTGCAAGTTCTCTAGTTTGACGAAGTGAAGAACAAGCCCAATGAGCAAACAAATCGATCAAAGTAACGAAAAAAAGCATTCCTCCTGGCAATCTGGAGATAAACATTTCTAAACAAGAGGAAGAAACCAATCGCCTTGTCTAACCTTTTATTGACATCTTCATCTCGTGGACCTTTAGCCGGTGACTTCCCAACCTGCCATCTCCCACAACAGCGGCAAGAAAAGGGTGACGAACATGGGCAGGATCTTATCTTCTGTCAACGTCTCCAGAATTGATGGAATCTTTTTTTGTCTTGTCCGCTGTTCTCACCAAAGATCTTTCCGTTACTTCTGCTTCTGGGCTACCAGCGCTGGTAGATACCACTGGACTTGGCCTGATGGATCTGTAATCTCTGTACTGATAAGAAGTGCAGCTACAAGCAGCAATAGGGGAAACCGTTGTCTCCAGCTCTGAAATATGCCTTCATGTTTAGTGGAAGCTGGTAGGCAATGTTGTTTCCATCTTTTTATTTAATGTAAATACATTTTACACCCTCATAGACCCAATTTAGATATTCTAGGAGATGGGGGCAATGTTGTACTGAAGCCTGAACAATGTTAACTGTAGAACAACAACAACAACAACGAAAAAAAAGAAGTAGCAGCTAAAAGATTAGAGTCAAGGAAGTTAATTTAGACAATCCAAGGACCTTAGACTTGTAGATATGTTACAACTGTGCACCATGGCGTAGTTCCGGTTCACTAGGGAGAGCGTCATTTGACTCAATTTGGACAGGTGAAAAGCAAGGGAGAAAAGGTGCCGCAAGCAATCGACCATAGTGAGAGGGATTTTTTGTTTTTCGTTTGGGCTACTTTGGGGCACAATTCTTACTGAAGTTTTTAATATCGAGCAAAGCACGGCAGCTTGAAAGTGCACGGTCTAGTATACTATGAATTAAGCCTATGAGTAGACGTTAGACCCATCTCACAGACACGCGCGAGTCAAATGTTTCTAAAAACAAGGTTGAGAAAAAAATAACTCAGCTAATATATGTCTGTTTCCATTACCCATACAGACATACTCTTCAGTACTTTCGTCGCAAAAATATGTTAACATGGGATTAATTTTTCACAGATAAATAAAAAGCTAATTAAAAAAAAAAGAGTTTGAGAATGTTCGCGAAACCTTAGTTATATCCTTTGTCAACTCTTTCAAATTTCTTCTTCTTGTGGCAGTATTTATTTCAATAAGGTCAAGACACACGAACTGACACATCGCCGGCAAGCTGTTCATCTGTTTTAAGCCCAGAAAGTTGAATTACCAGAAGAGATAAGAAACAACTTTTATTCTTTCGAAAATTGTACCTACATAATGTATCTGCTCTTGCAATTTCTCCAAATGTTGAGAATTTGAACTTCGTTAACATTTTCCTCGAACACATGCATCTGATACAGCTGTTTATAAATATAGGAAAAACATTTTTTTAAATGGGCTTAGTACATCAGAGCAACTAGCCAGCGATGTGATACTAAAAATAATTTCGGGGTTATTTAGTCTTGGAAAAATGCAAGGTAATTGACAGGTATATACTCCAGGAATGTTTAGAAGGTAGGACCTACGCAAGACACAAACTTTAAGGTTTGGGAACATGTTATGCACATATAGGTTGTGTTTTTACATCCGGCTTTGGGCGTCTGCTTCGGAAACAAATATGGTATCAATAATTTTGTACTTCCCTCTGATGGAGACAAATTAACAACCCGTATTTATTGTATTTACTCTTGGCTTTTCGAGTATCTAGCAACGTTTAAAGGGATCGTCTGCCTATGAATGGCACATAGCTTGGACGCCAGGAGTCTACTTGTATCATACATCTAGTAACCAGACAAAATTCTCATACAGTGACGCAAAACTCACAAATAGACATACTCATCTCTTTTATTGTCAAGGGATCGGAGTATGAAAACGGACTTTTGCCTCCTAATGGACCCTTCTCCAAACCTGTCGTTTTATTAAAACAGATAGTCATGCAATTCTGCTAACAATTTTTCAAGCATAGGTTTAACGTTTCTTATCATAGTAAAAAGGGACATTGGTGAGAGTTTTGTTACAAGTGACGATGAAAAAAGGGAGGGAGTACAAAACACCACTCACATCTGTTTTTATCGTCTTTTTGAGTAATATGTGGCTCCGTTATCGCAGTGACATAAACAATGGGACAAAATCACATTCCTGAAATAACACTAAAACATATTGCAACAATGGAATACATGCCTTTCACAGTATTAAAATATGTACTTGTAAAGGAAACTTATACAGGTATTCACAAGGTAAGAAAGAGCATTGAGGATACGGAAATACAAGCAACTTTATACACATAATTAGAATGAAAGTTGTCTTACGAGCTTCAAATACATAAATGTCGAAATCTGGGTTTATTTCTTCCTGAAATATCACAAAAAAAGCTGACATTTTTTTCAACGAAATCAGCGATATCACAATGTGTTAAGATTATTACTGTATGTGCACGCCACTGCTCTTATGTTGCTGTATATATATATATATATATATATATATATATATATATATATATATATATATATATATATATATATATATATATATATATATAAACAACTAGTGGGTCTGGGAACGGTTAAGAATAAATCTGTGTGTAAGTTGAAATAAACCAGCACGCGTGCGTGTTGGTTGGAATACACTATAAACCCGCCTGTGTGTGTGAGTATGCACACGCGTACGTGTGTGTTTATTGCTGTCCGCACAAGACAATCTACTTTGGTTGCACAATGTGATTTCTTTCATCCATTAACTGGGTCGTGTTAATGAGAGCCTGAGATGCTGTGCTCGGACAGTTTGCAATACAATGTCAGCTTAACGACCCCCCCCCCTCACTAAAAAAAAACCCCACGACAAACAAAAGACAAATAAAACCCCAACAAACCCCTCCCCCCTAAAAAAAAGCCCCAATAACAGTACAACAACCAAACCAAAATAAAAAACAAACACCCCCCGCCCCATCATTAACTAAAATACACTATAACGAAAACTGGCACTTAAAATAAAATTTAAAATGAAACATGTTTGTTGAAATCAATAAAAAAATAAGACAAAACAAAACAAAGAAACAAATAAACAAATACCCCTCCCGCCACTAAAATAAAGATAACAAAAAAAGAATCTACATTAAAAAAACACCAGAAAATCTACTCAAACAACAACAACAACAACAACAACAACAACAACAACAACAACAACAACAACAACAACAACAACAAAAACCCACAAAAAAGCAAAACAAACTTCTACATTCTGGCATCTAAATTCTGCCCTGGAGGCAAATAATATGTTCCCGCAGCTTCTGTCAGTCTTGATGTGAGACCATAAAGAGCCCCTAATAAATTGCTTGTACGTGGCTTAAAGTGATGTTATGAAAAAGAGTTATTATCGCTACAAACGCGGGAATAATCAAACAAAAACGTAGATCTTGATACATAATGAAAAAGACAAAAGTCACACGAAGCCATTTAACTGGGGGGAAAAACAACAGCAATTCTGTTGAGGGTAGACAACTTGAGTCGGGTCCCCTGTTCATGATAGACATGGGATGAAAGGCTTATAAAAAATAATATATGATGATGAAAGGCTTGGCGTAACGTGTTTTGAATGAAATCACTGAGAAGGATTGACAACTCCGGTACATGTAACTCGATTGTATTCTCATGCTATACATTACACATTAATAGAATGACGTTGAAAAGCATTGGTAAACAATGGTAATAGTACAAATTCTTGATCAAATAACTTGTGCGCGTTGAAAGCAGATAGCTCATCGGATTTTACACTAATAAATAACTTTTACACTAGTTATTTCCCTTTAATTGTGTAAAAATGGTATAAGTTATTTCCCCTCAACTGGACCTTTTAAAAAAAAGAAGCCACACTGAACCTTGCGAATTTTACATGACACGTGCATTCGCAGAACTAAACACAAACTGGCCGAACCCTTAGGATTCGATGGAACCCAGGTTAAGAACCATTGATATACATATTTTGATAGAAAGTTTCAGTTTTGCACGCTATGATTATGGTGTAATTGAAAAGCCAGGAGAGGCCTAGCACAGCAGCAGGTACTTCGGCTCAATTTTATCGGCACAGATATTTTGGCAAAAGGGAAGAAATTTTCACCTCACAGGGAAAGGAAAAGAAATCACAAAATTGTACAAGGAACAATACGATTATGATTGCCAAATTTGCGATACAATAATATACGACAATCACAATATTATAAGAGTAAATCATTCATTATTGGCCGCAGCAAAAAAAAAAAAAAAAGAAAAAAAAGACATGTTCATAGTGATAATGTGGCTACGTCTCTCATGACTACATTTCAGTTCAAAATGAATCAAAACAAACAAAATTAATATCAACTTAAGAAACCATAGACTTATAACATCCTAGATCGTGCACTCTGATGAATTTCCTGTTCAGTATGGAGCGTTCTATTTGACTCAGGATGTGCTATATGAAGTGCAAGGGGGAACAGACGTCCTGAGCACTCGACTTTAGCGAGATTTGTATTTTTTTTAAAACTTCATTTGGAGAAATGGCACTGCCAATGGTGTGCACACTTCCCAGCAGTTTAAAAAAAATAAATTTACACAGAGAGTAAAAAGCGGCCGCCATGACCGTGAACAGTTGAGGAGTACAAGTCTATGTTTGAAACACACAATTCTAGTAGTCCAACAGCATGCACGCTCTCCTAACTTAGGCATACTAAAAGATAAAAGACAGTGGAAAGTTCAATATAAAAGGAAAGCGTTAGTGTTCCAGAAAACATGTTCTGTTATTTATAAAGGTATATAGATAAATAACAGCAACAATTCAGAAGGAGAAAGATAAAAACCCCCACCTCATACACGATAAAAATAATACGGTGATGACACAAAATGTGCGCTTATTCAGATCTTTGTGTGAACACCTTACAGTAGCAGAGGAACAAAGCAGTTTCATAACTGATACCCACGCAGCATGCACGCAAGGCTTGCACATAATAATATCTGCTCATGCGACACAGAGAGGGAGAGAGAGAGAGAGAGAGAGAGAGAGAGAGAGAGAGAGAGAGAGAAAGAGAGAGAGAGAAAGAGAGAGAGAAAGAGAGAGAGAAGGGGTGGGGGGAGAGAGAAGAGAGAGAGAAAAGGAGAGAGAGAAAAGGAGAGAGAGAGAAAGAGAGAGAGAGAGAGAG
>NW_004797324.1:1492914-1494299 GCF_000002075.1 Aplysia californica | reverse complement strand
CAAACCGAAAAACTCTAGTCTCACGAAACTCCCAAACTCCACAACACCCCACCCACCCATTCCCACAACACTACTATGGTTAGAAGAAGAAACTGTTCACAGACTTTTTGATTGAAATAAAATTATAGGATAAGCAGGCTTGGTTTCAAATAGGTAATGTACTATTAAAAGGAAAATATAAAAACTACTAGGAGAAATTATAGCATTATTTACTACTGAAAGACCGATGGCTGGTTCCTTTCGTAAAATATTCATAATATAGACTAAGTTAAGCTGTTCTTTTCTTTCGCGGCTGTTTTACCTGTCACTAAAACATGAGTTCTGCCACTTCAGAGAAAAATCTGATTTCATGAACCAAATGGAACACACCTAACAGTATATCAAAATAGAGATGAGTAAGAAAATTTCGAAGAAAGCCCTACCAAAAAACATTCTCTCCTTTTGGAAATCAAACTGGGGCCCTCAGCGCGCGACGTCGAAGCACCTAACCGCTCCACCGCAGGCATCTGTTCTCTATTTTCGTAACAGAGCCAAATAAATCAACACCTTAAAACTAAAACCCCATAATTATTTTGATAATTAAGTTCAGAAGAATGATATGCCTTACAAACCAACGTTTGTCCTGCGTATAACTCACCCCCCCCCCACCCCCGAAAAAAAAGAAAAAAGAAATGAGAACATCATCCAAAATTAATCAACTTTTTTCAGGAATAATATCCGTGCAAGACCGTTTGAGCATTAGACATTGAGAGGCAAAAAGGTTCACATCTCCATTACATACACGATGCAAATGAAGCACTTAAAATTCCGCTAAAATTAATGAAACAAAAGGAGCTAATCACTATGGAAAGCGAACAACTCAACAGCACATATATCGGGATAGACTGAAAGCAGAAAACATAATGTGATATTTCATTTAAGATATTCTTAATTTAAGCTCTACAAAATGTACTAAAAGAAAGTATTAAAAACTAGAACAAAAGGACGTTTGTGAAAAGATAAATGTCTTCTAATGGTATGGTGACAGTCTTTAAAAAAAAAGGTAGATATTTCTCTCCATTGATACTATTTATATGATTTAGGAGGCAGGCTTCAACCCTGCTTGTCATGGTCAAACTGGGCTGAGAGGGATACAATATTCTAGTAGAAAGACCGGCATACTCGATAAAATCAAACTGAGGTCTTCTGAATGTGCCGGCGAGGTGCTTAGCCGCTACACCACAGACACACACACGGAAAGTGAGAAAGGAACAATGTAGATAGTAGAGGATGGTGTAATTCTGAACAAAAGTGCCTGTGCCGTAAGAAAACTGTTCTACCGAAAAAGAAAAAAATAAATAAATAAAAGGCTTTTCGCAGTGTTTTCTGAGATCTATAAGAAAGAC
>NW_004797324.1:1489768-1491033 GCF_000002075.1 Aplysia californica | reverse complement strand
TATATACATATATAAAACATATATATTATATATACACACATAATATATATATATATAAAATTAAAACAGAGACATGCCTTTGCAGCCAAACACAACATTTTCTGCGATGATTATAGCCATGATTTGGAAAAGGCAAACAGTAAGCTAATGCAATTATAAAGTATACTATTTTAAGCGGACAACTGGAAAAAGAATTTAAAAGATGAACAACAAGTAAATAAGGAAAACCAAAGCAAAGCAATATGAAATCACAATGCCAGTTTAAAGCCAGTAAAAAATATCACACACAGGAGAACATATCCTCCAGGAAACGGTCAACAAGCTTCCTTTTTGTAAAGCACAAATCAAAGTTATAAAAAGCGAAATTATGTACATCATTCAACATTTGCAAATGCTCGTACACACAAATCTGGATAAAGCTCGAAATAACGCTGCAATGTCCACAGCAGAGTTGAGGCTGTCCAGATTTACAAAGAAAAAAGAAAGAAATACAAAACAGAGCAAACCAGAAACAAATGAAACTTAGAAAAAAAAAGAATTAATCATTGAAAATCAAAATAGAGAAAAATGAGAATGAAATAGGAAATAACATTTTTTCTCAAAGCGTCGACAACAATTATAGCCAGATGAACAAACAAACAAGACAAATAAACAAACAGTCAAGAGGACGCTGAAGTTGGGGGAATGAAAAGCAGAACTGACACTCACTCTAAGCCAGGCCATCAAGTCAGTGGTATTGTAAAGGGGAGGCTACCATGGCCAAATACGTACATGAAAAAACGTAAATAATAACAGAAAAAGTGTTGTGCACAGTGATAGAAATGACTTGAAGCGTTAAAATTCACGCAAACACACAAACGCATACGTGAGTACCAGCACTCGTCATGTACACACAATACAAGCACATCATTTTTGAGCTGACACGTCATGTAAAAGAGCACACGTATGGAGAGAAAAAACAACCGAAAACACGCACACGCTCGCGCGCGCGCGCTCACACACACAAACATACACACGCACACACACACTCACGCACGCACGTGCGCACACGCACAAATGCTTACACATACGCAAGCATACACACATACACACACACACATACACACACACACACACTCAAAAACACACACACGCGCACACACACACACACACACACGCACGCACACACAAACACATCCACCACCACCACCACCACACACATACACAGACACATACAGACACATACACAAACATATAAAACTCATTGCACTCACACACATCCGCAC
>NW_004797324.1:1486636-1488017 GCF_000002075.1 Aplysia californica | reverse complement strand
CTCTCTCTCTCTCTCTCTCTCTCTCTCTCTCTCTCTCTCTCTCTCTCTCTCGTTCTCTCCCTCTTGCTTTCTCTTTCCCTCTCGAACACAACATAAACAAACACGCACGCACATACACACACACAAACACACACAGACAGACACACACATGTCCACACACGTCCACACACAGACGCAATACACAAATCTAGATGAACTCGAGTACAGTCCCATCATATCATCAGAGAGCCAACCACCTCCATCACTCCGGTTCGGAACTGCCTAGCGAATCAACGCTGGCGTTACCTACCAAAGTTTTCCAGTATCTCAGTTTCTTACTTGTGGGCTTAGGCTGGTTGGGGTTAGGCGTCTTCATGCCGTTGTTGCGCAGTATCTCCAATAACTCAAAGCGGAAGGAAGATACGTCCTGTTTGAGTTCATTTATGTCGTCCTCGCTAACCCCTTCGCCCTTCTGGGAGCCGCGCTGTTTCTGCATGATGTAGCGTTTGATCAGGTCTCTCATCACAGCCTGAAGAAGTATGATAAACAGGAATGGAGTAGGGAGAGGAGGTATTTAAAAAAAAATTAGTTTCGGTTCAGAGAGGGTTTCACGGCTCTAAAAAACTTAAACAGGTCTTGTAAGCTCATGTGGAGAGGCGGACCAAACTGTTGAACACATCCTTCAGCACTGCAAGACACACAGGGCCATGAGACACGAAACGTGGCCAACCCCACTGACGCTACAAGAGAAGCTATACGGGACGACAGATGAACTGAGCAGGACGGCCCGATTTATGACAGATACCAGACTTCAAGTGTGATGCGATCGAGAAGAAGAAGAAGATGTTAGAGCCGAAAATTGGAGAGTAACATACACAGAAAAGGAGGAGAGATAAGGACGGTAGATGCTTGATAGTAGAGAAGGAGCAAACCACACCAGGGCACCTGCCAACCACCCACACTCTGTTGTTATATCTCTGGAGCTTCTGTTCACTGGTATCTTGTTTTGTCAGCGCTTAATGACCTTCGTTGTGTCCACGTGCTTCTCTTTATTAGAACAAAGAAGACAAATGAATGCTTGAATATACTCGTACATAAGATAATACAAATATATCAAATAAAGTGTGTGTGTGTGTGTGTATATGTGTGTGTGGCATCTGTATGTATGTGTATGTGTGTGTGTGTGTGTGTGTGTTTGTGAGTGTGTGTGTGTGTGTGTGTGTGTGTGTGTGTGTATGTGTGTGTGTGTGCCCGTGTGTGTATTTGATGTGTGTGCACGTCATGCTCATGTGCTTTGTGTTGTGAAACTTTACATCTCAGATGAGTACTGAGCATTTCATACGGCGGAAAGAAAGGGAGTGAGGGCAAAAAAAAACGAAACAAAAATGATTTAAAAAGTTAT
>NW_004797324.1:1482910-1484493 GCF_000002075.1 Aplysia californica | reverse complement strand
TGTGTGTGTGTGTGTGTAGGTGGGTGGGTGGGAGGGGGAGAAGTGGACGGGGGAAAGAGGTGTTGAATGGTGAGTCAAAGTATAACGGAACAGGGGTTATTGCACTTCTAAATATCATATTCAAGATAATGTCAAGTTTATTGCATTCCAGACTGGCGGAATGGGTCGAGCAGACTAATGTAATACCAGAATCGCAAGCAGGGTTTCGTAAAGGTTATAGCACCATCGATCACATCTTCTCTCTTCAATCAAAAGTCCAAATCTTTCAAAGAAACTTGGGCGCTTCTGTGTACTTTTTGTTGATGTTTCCAAAGCATTTGATTGCGTCCCCCATGAAAAACTGTTTATGGGCAGTCTTGAGGAAAAGAGGCCTGAGAGGGTACATATTATCATCGCTACAAAGTATGTACTCTGAAGTTATGTGCTTTGTTCATGCTGCCCAGCTTGAAATTACGGAATACTTGAAACGCTTATCAGGGGTTCGCTAGGGATGTATTTTTAGCCCATTTTTGTTCAATATCTATGTTTCGGAATTTGAATTGATGTTGAAAAACAGGATCGCCCCCCAAAAAATGAGTTCTTGAACAATGATGAACAAACAAGCAATTTAATTTTGGGCAGATGATAAGTGCTTATTTTCAGATAATATTATAGACGTGCAAAGGAATATAAATTATTTGAAGAAGTATAGTAGCCAATGTGGACTGTCTGTAAATCTGGGAAAGACTAAAGCAACAACAACAACAACAACTACAGAAAAAAGGCATCAACAAAAACAACAGGAATAACAACAACAACAACAAAATAAAAAAACAACAACAATAACAACAGCAACAATAACATGATTTACAATACCAACAGCATCAACAACAGCAAAAACGATATCAACAAAAACAACAGGAACAACAACAAAACAGCAACAACAACAACAACAACATTAACAACAGCCACACCTAACACATCTCCCCATGAACTCACATAGATGAGCTGGTAGGAGTTGGACATCATGGCGATGAGCATGTTGAGCAGAACGATGAAGGCGATCCAGCTGTACACGCCAAACATGAGCTTGCCCACAAACTCCGTGAACTCGTGTTTGAACCTCGGGGTGAGCTCGGCGTTGTCTAGATCCACCAGGCCATACATGGCCCAATACAGGGACTGGAGGATCTCAAATAGGCTGTAGGTGGGGGGTACATGGTTGTTTTAGTTTTAGTAAGTGTTTTACGGGATTTGTAGCACAATGCTTCATATAAGTGCCCTAGATTAGAGGTGTTACAAGAGAGTAACAAACACAAAAAAGAAAGAGGAGAGATAAGTACGTTAGATGTTTGATAGGAAAGAAGAAGCAAACTACACCAGAGTACCCGCCAACCATCCACAGGTAGAGGGGTGGGGAATGGGGTGGGCGGAGAAGGGTGTGGTTGATTGAGGTGGAAGAGGGGGTGTTGGGTGTGTTTGTATGTGTGTGTGTGGGGGGGGGGATAAGTGTAATGGGGTAGGGGATGCATGTGATCATTATTGTGGAAGTATATGTGTCAATGCGTGTGTGTATGTGTGTGTGTGTGTGTGTGTGTGTGTGA
>NW_004797324.1:1481547-1482725 GCF_000002075.1 Aplysia californica | reverse complement strand
AGAGAGAGAGAGAGAGAGAGAGAGAGAGAGAGAGAGAGAGAGAGAGAGAGAGAGAGAATACTGACAGTCATAACAGAACTTAAAGTACGTGAGGACATTTTTAGAAAAAAATATTAAAGAATATCAGCATTTCATATCTGGCTCTGAAAACCTAAAAAATGTCAACAAAGATAGGAGTAAGCCAGTAGTTACATTTTGGTCAACCATTAATATTTCAAGATAGTGAGAGACCAAATCCACATTTTTCCAATGCTTTTTCTTAAAACACAAAAGAAGCACTCACTTGGCAAAGCTTCTGTATTTCCGATCACAAGAGGATTGTATGTTCGCGGCGCAGTCAGAAGCGTGTTTATTGGAGTAGTACCAATAGAGGTGGTTCAAACCCGAGGCAAAAGACACCAAGACAAGCATGTAGACACAGCCAAACTTGACTATATCCATTAACATTCTGCCTGGAATGCGCAAAACAAAACAAACATACAGTTGAAGAAATTAAAATAAAATGGAGAAGAAAAACAAGACAAAGCGAAAGAAATCAAGCTAAGAAGCGAAAAAAATCCTTAACATCATAAAATACATTTTTTACTTAATTAATACTAATACTTTACAAGCTATTTAATATAAGAATAAGTATCTTAGGAAAGTAGCGTAATTAACGCATAAAACTGAAGATTCAAATATGATTTAATTTGAAGAAAAAACTCTGAAGACCTAATCTGAAGATTTAAAAAAGTCATTAGTAAAGAAAATCATTACTGGAAAGCAAAGTAAGTAATTAGTGCAGTTTTTCAATATTGCCCGAGCTGCTGACTTCGATCAAGGGTGAAGTATGGAATATTTCAAATTTACTGCTTAACCAGGTTGTCATTTAAAACATTATAATTTCCCCATGAAGGTAGCGTACACCAAGAAATACGTGTATATATATACTCAGAGATACCGGCGTCTAATGGTATAGCAGTTAGTCACTTCGCTATCTCATGCGGGAGACCCAGGATCGACTCCCCACTAGGAATAATTTTATCGAGTATCTTGGTCTTTCTTCTGGGATGTTGTGTCCCTCTCAGCCCGGGGTGGCCCTTTATAGTCAGGGCCGAAGCCCGCTTCCTAAAGTATCAAAACTTTGTCGATGGAGTGTGTAAAAAAACATTACAAAAAAACACACCTACTCCCCCCCC
>NW_004797324.1:1472836-1480595 GCF_000002075.1 Aplysia californica | reverse complement strand
GGGGGGGGATAAGAACTAGTTTCCAGAAAATAAACGGTTTCTTTTGGTTCTCTACGGACCAAGACATTCAAAGAAAATGAGTACTAAAATTAAGAAACAACACAAAAGAAGAACAACAAAAAACAAAAGCAACCAACCAACCAACCAACCAACCAAACAAGCAACCAAGCAAGCAAGCAAGCAACCAAGCAAGCAAGCAACCAGCCAAAGCAAGCAAGCAACCAAACCACCAACCAACCAAGCAAATTATCAACCAACCAAGCAACCAACCAAACAACCAACCAACCAAACAACCAAATGCCAACAAAATAAACAAACAATAAACAAACAAATAAACAAACAAATTAACAAATTCCAAACTGAGTGCGATGTAATAAACACCAACCTGCAAGTAAGCTAGAAGGCGAAGCGTGAACGTTGCTATATAAAGAGAATTTGTGAGGAAGTCTAGAATGTTCCACATGTCATGAATGTACTCGATCGCCCCCTCGTCCCAAAGCTGCTTGATCTCGCTCCACATTAGACCTGAAAGAAAGAAGAAAATGTCTTTTTAGCTTAATTTAATTCGAAGAAGCGTTTTACGTCTCTTGCAACACAGATACAGTCGAACCTACTATGAGGGCCACCTGAGTTAAGATAGACAATCACCTTTAGAAACGGCCACTTACTCGTTTGCGTATTAATTTTTTAAAATACATTATAATGGCATTGTATTTTACGGTCACCTGTCTAAGACGACCACTTTTCTCCTCGAAAATAGGTGTCCGTCTTAGACAGTTCCGACTGTAGTTCAGGCAAGCGCCGAAGATTAGACGTGTGTATAAAGCAGTTACATTCATGGTTGATTAAAATAAAAAAGGTGAAAAGGACTACAGCTGTTTGACAGGAAAGAATGAGCAAACCACATCAAAGCACCCGCCAATGTCATAGACCTGAAAGCAAGAAGAAGATATTATTATCGTTTGAGATTAATTCTAACGCATTAATTTTGTATGAGCATGAACGTAAGGCCCCATCCCCCTTCTTTTTCCCTGAAAGAAAACTAAACATTTGAAATGCTGAAAGCAAAGCACTTGACCGCAGGACAAGAGACATCGATAGATAGATAGATAGATAGATAGATAGAATGATAGATAGATAGATAGATAGATAGATAGATAGATAGATAGCTAGATAGATAGATAGATTGATAGATAGATAGATAGATAGATATGGATAGATAGACAGACAGATAGATAGATAGATAGATAGATAGATAAATAGATGATCAAGTGTCTCTATGTGCTGGGAATCTATATCTCACAAATTACTCCCGGTATTTCTCTGACAGGCAACGTCAGGCCAGAGTAAGCCGACTCTACAAGATCTAGATTAAATCGATGGAGCAGTAAAATGTACAACCAATCAAAGAAGTGCGTCAGGTTCTCCACACAAGACAAACCCTGATTAACCAAATGAAGAACTAAAAACAATACAATACTTTGGTCATATAAAACGTTACCACACCATTATGAAGGATATACTCGAAAGTAAAATGTGGTGTAAAAGGGCCAAGGGGGAAAAAAGAACGACGAGGACCCATAATAACAAGACATTGACTGGCCTTAGTATGACAGTGTATGACGACCGCTAGCGACCGTAAGCATTGGCGGGTTATTACATGTCAACATCTGAGCCAGAGATGACATTTCCAGACTCTTGATTGACCATTTGCTACCTCAGAAGTACAAAGTTCTATCTGCACTGCATCTAAGTTGGAGAAATTCAGCGTTAAAAAATCTGAGTTTCACAAGCCTAACTTTTTCGAATGCAATTCTTTGAATATCTTGATAACGATTCCATATAATCTTACGATTTTGATATAGACGAAAGGACATTCTAGTTTCTGACCTCATGGTCCTAATAGCTCAAAACAGCCAAAAATGCCTCATAGAACTTTGTAATTCTAAGTGGGGTAATGTCGTGTCTAGTGTCTTTGTGTAACAAGGGATTCTGAAGTAGCGAACCAATCGATAAGACAAACAAATCCACGGTACCGGCTACGTAGACTAGTATGACACAATCCACAAGGGAACTTGCAGCTATCGTTACCATTACACATTCACATCTGAGCCAGGTAAGAAACCCCCAGACAGCAGATAGACAACTAAGCAATAAGAAAAACAATGTGTCCCGACACAGTGGAATCAGGCGCTCGTCAATTTTTGGGTATTTGGAGCAATAGGCATCAAGTTAAAGACCTTGCTTTAAATGTCAAAAAATCCTTCTATCTTGAACAAAAGCAAGATATTTTCGATTGAAGGAGGTGGAGGTCACCGGGTTCAGAGGCATAATTGGCCACAAAAAAAAGGCTGCCAAAGTTTGGAGACTTCCATAGCTTGAAAGTCCTTAAAAACTGAAAATTTACAGTTTTTGTTCCTCTAATCAACAATTTTTGGTAAAATCCACACATAAATGTGTATTTTAATAGACATAAAAGATGTTGAGACAAAACAGAGAAAGATTTAATAAAAATTGCCAAACCAGCAGAAAAATGCCGGTTTATTGGATTTCAGGATTTTGACGTGCGCCTGATTTCACCACGATGCCTCTCAAATCCACAGTACCGGCTACGTAGGCTAGTATGATACACTCCACCAGGGAGGCAGAGGAGCCGCGGAGCTCCAGTTTGGCGCCATTCTTGTCCACATTGTTCTTGTTCCCGTAGATGTTGATGACCTCCACTCGCTGGGACACCATAATCAGGAGAACTGGGAGAGAGAGAAATAAACCTCACAGCAATGAGAGAGAGAGAGAGAGAGAGAGAGAGAGAGAGAGAGAGAGAGAGAGAGAGAAAGGAAAGAAAAATGGAACTTGACATATTAGAATTATTTCTCTGATGTCATGCTATCCCTTCTCTTTTATCTCACGACAATAGTGCGGTCATAAATTCGTGGCGTAACTTTTCCTGAAATATCTATTTAACGGGTGAACCAATGTAACCCATACTTTGTTGAACTGTTTGCATCAATTTGTCTTAACTTAGTCATATTTTTCCCACAATAACTGAAGGTAAATATTTAAAAAAAATTGTTCACAATGTTCACAAATGTATATAAAATACTTTAAATCTCCTTCACGCGAAACATGGGGTTGTTCACAGCACTTCCCGCTTCTCACACACATTTTGCATTCGTATATGGCCTACGTTGCAGCTCACCAATTATACCTTTTAATGGCTTAAGTTGTTACAAGAAATTAATTTTACATAGAATACATTTTGCACTAACGGTTCTCCAAACTTTCGTTCTATGATGGACTTGCTTTTAAAAGCAGCATTGGCCCTGCTATAAACCTTTTAAAATTTGCAGGAACCATCCCTTTGGATTTTTAATTACATGTAGGCCCTAGTATTAATTTATCAAGGATTTTTTTAGATATAGCTAACAGGTGTTTACAAAAATATTGATCTGGTAAGACAAAGTGATACAAGTCATTGTGCAAAAGCTGGAGAGTCTTTGTTCGAAAGTTTAGGAAATATTAGATAATACGTTGGGCCACAAATTTTGACCGCACTTATAGTCTTGATTTCTCTCTTAAATTGCAACGATAATTTAGCGCACTTTTTGTGAGGCGTGTTTACAATTTTTGCTAAATTGAGCTCATTCAGCTGCGTGGGGGCATAAAAGTTATTTCTTCTTCTTTTTCTCCTCCTCCTCCTCCTCCTCCTCCTCCTCCTTCTTTTTCTTCTTCTTCTTCTTCTTCTTCTTCTTCTTCTTCTTCTTCTTCTTCTTCTTTTTCTTCTTCAGAGAAGCAACATTTTAGACGATTAACACAGAGTTTCCCACAACTCTTGGTAAGCCAAAACAAACCTTATCAATGGAGAACACTCCAACTGATCACAGTAGCAGATACGACCTTTTAAACCAGGGATCTCAAATCCAAATTACCCGGGGGCCGCTATAAGTAGTGTGAGGGTGAGTCTGTGCTGCATCAAGCATTCCACAAAAAAAGGTTTCAAGTATAATTACAAAAAAGTTCAGCTGATCTTATCATCTCAATCTATATTAATAGCAGTTCAGATCATGAACGGTTTTTCGAACCACAACTTTTGTTACTAACTCCTTGCTGTCAGAGGCCTGGCAGCGCATTCTGTTACATATCTCAGCCACGTTTGGGCCTCACTAAAACTTAACTTGGGTAAAAAAGGGACCACAAAATATTAACTTCCAGTGGGCTTCCTTTACTAGCCCGGGGGCAGTGAGTTTGAGACTCTTGTTCTAAACAGTCGAGAGAGGGAAAAACGAACATTTTCCCAGACAAAAGCCCTTGGTTTTTAGTGAGAAAGAAACTAAATTATTCAAAGGACACATGAAACAATTTTGAATAGCATTAAATCTAAACGTTTGATTAAATGTTAAAAAAAAGATAAATTGATTCTAAATAATGTGAACACTTTTCTCCTCTATTTTTGTGTTACATGATTTTATTGGTGTTAATGAAATTGTTCTAATGTTAATTTTAAGTTGCCGAGGCTTCAAGAATTAAAAATGCTGAAACTAAAAGAGCACTACCAAACTGCTCATAGCCATTGGTGAAAATCAAGTTATAATAAAATGGTCAAACTGTGACAATCTGTTGTCTTCCAGAATTGATCTGGTAATAACAGAAGCCATTTAAGTCATCTTAATCCTTGTTTCTTCTATATTTTACTTTAAGAAATATTCTCCTCCGCATTTGCATTGGTGGTTTGGCAGACAAACTATTATTATTATTAATATTATTATTATTATTATTATTATTATTATTATTATTATTATTATTATTATTATTATTATTATTATTATTATTTTTATTATTATTATTGATTTTATTATTATTATTATTTTCATTATCATTATCATTATGATGATGATGATGATGATGATGATGACGATGATGATGATGATGATGATGATGATTATCATCATTATTATTATCATCCTCACATTATTATCATGGTGTTGACGTTGTTCTGGTTCAGATAGCTAGGTGTCATCTATAGAGACTAAATTTCATGATGATTATGAATATAATAATAATATTATATAATTCTGTGACTAAGAAATTATTAAAAAGATCTAACTTTTAATTTTTTCAATTCTGCCACAGACATATTTCTCGGTACACGGAGCAGTTTCCAGGCCTGTGCATTTTGTTGTTGATTGGTTTTAGTTTCTGTAGGAATTCTACAGCACTTGCAGCACATATTGGTCATATAAGTGCTAACGATTAGCGATGTTACTAGAAGCGACATACCAAAAAAGGAGAGAGAAGGATGATCATAATATTAATACTAATGTTTGATATGAAAGAAGGAGCAAACCATTCAAAAGCACCCATAGCCATCCAGCCACTATTTCGTTTTTTATAAATAGAGACGGTGATGATGCACCTTTCTTACTGCTGCTATTGATGAGGATGATGATGATAACGATATTGCTGCTGTTGCTGCTGGTAATAATGATGATTGTGATGATGATACTAACTATGCTGTTCCTGTTGCTCCTGGTGATGATTAGGATGATGATTATGAGCCTGTTTTTGTTGCTGCTGCTACTGCTGATTATGAGGATGACAAGGATGACGTGTATGATGGTCATGAAAACCCTAAGAAGCTTTTCTCCTGCAAAAGCTGCAGCTGCTGCGGATAACACAGTTACGACGACAGCAATAGCAACATCACAAACGATTCATCTAGAAAAAGCTGTCGTATACTAACAGAGAAACACCAGGTAGGAGGAGCAGTGAACGATGAATTTGATGAAGGGCTTCGTGACCAGTTGTCCCACGCTGCTTTTTGGCGCCATGAGGTAGACCAGGGACAGGATGGGGAACATGATGCCGATGACCCCCATGATGGTCAGTTTGGCCATCATTGACCGGCGCCGGAAACCAGGCAGACCCTCGTACCAGAGTGAGGCTAGGACCTGCTGGCAGTTTGGGTGTGCCACGAACTGGGGATTGTAAGAGAGTGGGAGAAGATTACTAAAGGAAAGGGTTGGACATATTATTATTATTATTATTATTATTATTATTATTATTATTATTATTATTATTATTATTATTATTATTATTATTATATTTGTTTTATAAGAGTAGTAAAGTGATAGTTTTGTGTGGCGCATGTGTATGGAAGTGTGTGTGTGTGTGTGTGTGTGTGTGTGTGTGTGTGTGTGTGTGTGTGTGTGTGTGTGTGTGTGTGTGTGTGTCTTTGAGTGTGTGCCTGTGTGTATGTGTGTGTGTGTGTGTGTGTGTGTGTGAGTGAGAGAGAGTGTGTGAGTGTATAAATATATAAATATATACTTATATAATATATATGTATATAATACGATAGATATATATTATACAATGTGATCCCAAAAAAGACTTTACAACTTTTTTCCTGAATATCTCGAGCAAAAATTCATTCAAAAGGAATTTGTTTGATATAAAATCCACGAAGAAGAAACATGTTTTCAAAACGGAAATGGCTAAGAGAAAAAAAGCACCCAAAAAACGCAAAGTTCACCAAAGTTTTAAAATCTTGTAAAGGAAGTGGTGAAGAGATTAGTTGACCTTTTTCTTTTTTTTTTCCTTGACATTAATTTTCCATCCCTGTGACATTTAAACAATATTTAATTTCTTTTACAGAGTTTTAAAAACCTAATGATATTATGCAGAAATTCCTAGAAACAGTGTTCCACATTCCCTCCTTTGGACTCGACACATTTTTAACGCGTCGTTCGAAATGTTCAGTGGCGCCCTAACACAAGGACCTGTTAAACCATGAGTTTGTAAAGCCACATACACTGTAAATGTTCACTAAGAAGTGGCTTTTAGAGACAATAGAGTGGGGTACCCAATAGACAGCATTTTTGGAGTCAACATATCCTCTCAGGGTGAAAATGGGCTTAGCACTAAACCAAAAGCCACCAAGGAAATTATCCCTCTTTACAAGACAATCGAGGAATCATGAACATATTGCCATGCTCTGATCCATGTCATCTCGGCCTAGCGAAGATGAACATGGTATAGTCGTAGGTTAAGATCTGCCATGAGAATGCAGACTGTTGATGTGTAGGAAAGTCCTAGCTCCAGATCTTCTACGGGCAGACGTCTTATGGGACTCGTCTACTGAAATCTGCACTCTGGTGACGTTTAAGGGGCTGCGCATGGTGCGTGTTCGACCTGAAGTGGTCATTTTTTAAAGAATTTTTTAGTTCTGAATCGCTATAGATCCAAACTGACGGAACTTCTCTACTCATGACGCCAAATGTCTTGAGGGCACCTAAGCATTCTCTCATGCCGTGCGCAGAATTTACGAAATGTCAGGGATGGTGAGTTTGTGGAGAGGTAATGTTCAATACAAAAAGCTCTCTGCTCTTTACTAAACGTAGCCATGATCTCAACAGGCAAACAAAATTTGGGGAAATAATATCTGCGGACTTCTGTTAACTTGTTAGACTGCTGTAGCTTGCAATATGGCGCGATTGCTGCAACTTTTAGTGGTAGGCCTAATGCGAATTGGTGCGTCATGGTATGAAAATGGCGACAAGGTTGAAAATGGGTTGTTTTTTTAATGGGCTATTATATAGAGCAAAACCATTCAACGGACTTATTTAAAATACATATCAGAAAAATTCCTTTTGGCTTCCAAACGTTATGTTCAAATCTGAAACGCAAAACTTCAGTATGGAGGAAGATATATACAAAACAAGTTGTAACGTTTTTTTTTATCACGCTGTATATTATATATATA
>NW_004797324.1:1469031-1470914 GCF_000002075.1 Aplysia californica | reverse complement strand
AGAGAGAGAGAGAGAGAGAGAGAGAGAGAGAGAGAGAGAGAGCAAGAGAAACAGACAAAGTGAAATAGGGACAGGGACAGAGAGACAGAGACACAGTGAGATCTACCTTTTTGTGTTTGTACTTGATGGCCAAAAAAATAAAATAAAAAAATAAAAAAAATAAACTGAAAATTGGGAACTGGAGGGAACCACTGGCTGCACTTGCACCATTTCCATTTCCCTCTTTGCATTTATCATTGATCACGGGTTTTTCCCTCTTGATTAATATAGATAAACCTTATAACATGATATCTATCCATCCATTCATTTATCCATCCATGCATTCACCCACCCACCCACCCATCCCCCATTCATCCATCCACTAATTCTTCCTAGTCCATCTACCTGCCTAGTTGCCTATCTACTCACCTACTTTTCCACCTACTTATGTCCGAATATCCCTTCAATTCTAATTTGATCCATCACTCCAGTCATCTTTCCCTCTCTTCATAACACAAAATCTCTTTCAGTGTGGCTTCCACTTCTTCAGACTTCAAAGTTAACAAGACGTGAGTAACTAGATCTATTCTTTCCTTGGTATGGAAGGCTCTGTATTTTTAGTTATGGTTTTATTTTAAGTAAGAGTTTTAAGGCAATTTCAACACAAAATATAGGTCCTATAATTGACACCCTTTTGAGTTGATACTAGAGAGTAGCATACAAAGAAAGTAAGGAGAAGAGATAAGGACGCTAGATGTTTGATAGGAAACAGAAGAAGCAAACCAGACTAGAATACCCGCCAACCAACCACAGGCTCTGTGTTACCCAATGTGTAACAGATGGAATAAGATAGTGTCAGCGAGGAACAATTCTAACGTATGTGTGCGCCTGCGCAGCTATTTCAACAACATACTTTTATGCAACCCACCCGTATTAATTTAACCTACTCAAACAGTGCTCCATGTTTCATATAGGCTTTTTTCTCGAGTTCACTGACAAAAGCTTGTAAGTGAAGACTGCACAGCAAATTTTCATAGAAAAGGGTAAAAAAAGATTCATTTCAAAACGTTATTTGTGTGGGAAATACACCAGTTCCTATGTATCAAGCAAATAGGCAGTTTGAAACCACAGCACCGTGTAACATAATAATGTCAGTGTTGTAATATATTTAGGCTGTAATAAGACAGAAGTTAACTCTCAAAGTCTCCCCTGAAATATTTGCAAGGGATACAGTTTTCACCTGACAAAAAGTCCCTAACGCTAAGGACTTACATTTCCATGGCCTCCTTGGAGGAAAAGCCAAACGGAGGGAAAGCAGGTGGCAACAGATGAGTTAAGTTGCATTAAGTTCTGAGTCTTATCTCATGTGCCAATCATGAGAGCCGGGAAGCCCTGGGCTACTGCTGTCCGCGCCAGGTGTGGGTTGGATTCACCTTACAGGTGCCTTCTCAGTTCTCACCTCACGTGCACCTGTGCCCATCACGTGGTTAGCCCAGGTCTCGCTCGTACAGCGCCCCCTGGTTAACGAGCTGACGTTCTGTCCCATGGTGCTAATTAACACCTTTCAAATCGCTGCGTGGAGAATTTTGTTTACTACGTTTTGTTTACGTCATACAAGACGATGTTTCAAGACACACAGAGAAAAGTGAAAAAAGACGTTGAAAGCGAAATGGCAATAAGAACTCATCTTAATTATGAAAGGGTGCTCTGACTATTTTAGCGTTTTCCCTTTCTTCTGAGGTGTTTGGGGGTGGGCGGGGGGTGGGGGGGGGTAGACCTGAGCTAAAGTTCTTGCCTCTCTCGCTAAAGTAGATAGGGCTATGTTTTCCACAGATGTGGGCTTTTAAAAAGAAAATTTTAATATCCCATGCCTCAAGCAAAATGAAGCGGGAGTGATTTTTTTT
>NW_004797324.1:1449276-1462244 GCF_000002075.1 Aplysia californica | reverse complement strand
ATCTGCATTCTTTTCCTGATTGTTTTTATAATGAACACACACACACACACACACACACACACACACACACACACACACACACACACACACACGCGCGCGCGCGCGCGCGCGCACACACACAAGCACATATCCAACACACACACACATACACACCTATTATAAACGCACGCACGGCAACTAGATCCAAAAGCAAAGGCAGTAAAGAAGAACAGAGAAGACAGCTATTCACCAAAAACCTTCCCATAAAGCTCTTCACAAGATCGAAAACCGCGCAAAAGCAGGGGCGAGGAAGGCTTCTGAGAGCAAAGGTCATGGCGCAGCTTTCAACGCCCGCATGATTCAATCGGTTGCCAGGGGCAACGAGGTGAACGCCCCCTATTTACCGAAACAAAGCAGGACCTGCCAGACACACTTTCCGCCTCAGCATGGCAGACAGGCGCTTCATTACCTATTTTGTTTACAATAAAAGAGCAAGTGTTCTTGCTCGTCTCTCCCTCCCCCCCACTCTCCCTGCTTCTCTCTCTCTCTCTCTCTCTCTCTCTCTCTCTCTCTCTCTCTCTCTCTCTCTCTCTCTCTCTCTCACTCTCCTCCCCCCTCAACCCCCCACTCTCTCTCTCGGGGCCTTTTCTCCAGTTGCCTATCACTTTTCTATGAGTCTCTCTCCATCAAGCTTTTTCTCCATCCGCCACTAACTTTTCAATCAGATTCTGTAAGAAGAAAGAACGACGTGATCAAGAGTTGATTCCCTTTCTCAGTTTGGAAACATAGACTAACACCCCCACCTCCCCCCCTCCATTTTATCCATGTTGAAAATAGAACAATCAGTGACTGTGTGAGTAAATAGAAGCCCATCAAACAAATAGTGATAAAAAAGTGCAGGCAAAGAGTAAGACAGACAGACAGAAATACAAGCGGAAAGGAAAAGAAGAAGAACCTACCAGTTGCGCCCTCCAACCACCCATGTACTTGGCTATTAAGTCTACTGGAAAACCAAAAAGAAGATTTTGCAAAAAAAGACGAAGGATGTACATAAACACACTCACACATATAAACACACACACATACACACTCATACTCACTCTCCCTCTCTCTCTCTCTCTCTCTCACACACACTTACAAATACACACACACACACACACACACACACACACACACACACATACACTCACACCCACAGAACAAGCGAAGGGCAGAGATACTCACACACGCAAATCTTATTTCATCCTTCGAGTCACGCAAAGAATGACGCAATCAACATGCTGAGGTTTTTAAAAAAAAAATATTATTCTGAAATATCATTTGTGTTCATTCACAAGAACCAAAAATATGTGAAGGTTTTTTTGGTTTTTAAAAAATCAATCCACGTGTTGGACAAATTTAAGATAGAGGGAAAGGCCTTGAGCATACAATGTCATGACCTTATCACCACAAAGTGCAGAATCTGAAAGAGACATTCAGCCATTTTGATTTGACGCTCATTTCTCGGCTCGCACGAACGCTTAATAAAAAAGGAAAACATTCGAAAAAGAGAAAAAAGAATAATATTCTGGTCTTACCCCTCACTCAGCAGAAAGCTTTCCCTCTGTTATACTATTCATATGCCTTCTTTTTTTCTTCCAGTGAGAGCAAGATATGCAATGACCTAACTTGATCGAGAGAGAGCTTAAAAATCTACTAGGCTAAATCAAAAGAACGGGAACATTTAATGGCCTTCTGTTGATGGTCAGACCCACCTTAGAGCCCACTACTCCACACATTTCATTGGTGTCTGGATTGTAACGGTTAGGTCAGTGCTTGCCAGCCTGGGAAATATCGCCACTAATGGGCGATTTAGTAGTTTCGGTGGGCGGTGGGGATCACTCGAGTAGTGACAATATTATCTAATGACCATTTTGTAAATTCACGGAAGCAAGTAGTATTAAAATGTTGGCTTTTCAAAGGTGGCAAAAGTAAGCACTGGCTATTAAAAAGTTAGCAAGCATTTGGTTAGGCTGTTGCAAGCAAAAGAATTTGGTTCCCATGTTGGTGTGTCTACTAAGCCCTTCACTGCCAGGCACAAGACTGTCTCAGGCTCTCTGGTTTGACTAACAGTAGAGGCGAATTCCTATGACGTCGTTCTGTGGAAGGACGGGGAAAGAAGGAAAATGGCAATATATCCCTGCTCCAAACCCCACACCCTAATCTCTCCCCCCCCCCCCCCCCCCATACCCCTCTTCCTTCCCCCGAGAGCAAACCACTGACTTCAAACAAAAAAGTATCCTTCAATGAATCCTTGTGTAAATATACTTTCATTTATGAAACGCAGGAATGCGCTTTTACTCTTATACCTGCTCCATAACCACAATTCTCGGGTGTGGCAGTGGAACTGTTAATCTAGAGTTCCCCCCCATCCCTCCCCCCTAAAAAAATCGTTCTTTTGGGAATATGTATTCGACTCAGCCTTGTTTTACAAAACATCCTGCCTCCGAAACGATCAGATGCCTGCAAGGTGGTTTTTTAAAATGTAGGTGTATTTTACGCCACTATCGACACCATTTAGATTATTTAAGGAGGCGGGCAGCAGACCTTGCCTGTGATGGCTAATTCAGGCTGAGAGGGATACAACATCCTACTAGAAAGGACGAGATACTCGATAAAATTTTCTCCCCACTCAGGAATCGAACTCGTGTCTTTTGCGTGCGACAGTGAAGCGCTTGACCGCTACACCACAGACAGTGGTCTGCAAAGTGTGTGAAAGCGTATGAATATCACTATCATACCAATATGATTACTATTATTAATATTATTGTTATTATTACTATTATTATTATTATTATTATTATTATTATTAATATTATTATTAATATTATTATTATTGCTGTTATTGTTCTTATTGTTACTGTTTTGAATGACGAACAAATAAACAAGAACAAAAACAAGAATAACAGCAAGAAGGTCAATGGCAACAACAAAAACAACAACAACAACAACAACAACAACAACAACAACAAGAACAAAACTAATAACAACAAACACAACAACAACATCATCATCATCAGCAACAACAACAACAACAGCAACAACAACAACAACAATAACAACAACACGTTTATAAAACCCCCAAAACCCATGCGCCCCCTCCCCCTTCCTTCCAAAAATGAAAGTCCCCTTGTTTGGACTAGGCTTAATCATTTGCTTTAGCCGACTGACTTCGTTTTTGTCGGAATATAGTTTAGTGTAACGCCGACAGACATGAACATTAACATACCCCTGGCAGCTTTTTGCTCGCCATGGGGCGCGAATAATGATGAATGGGGTAGGAGAACACGGCTATATCTTCCAGGGAAGGAGGGAGAGAGAAAGAGAGAGAGAGAGAGAGAGAGAGAGAGAGAGAGAGAGAGAGAGAGAGAGAGAGAGAGAGAGAGATTTAGAGAGAGAGAGATTTAGAGAGAGATTTAGAGAGAGAGAGATTTAGAGAGAGATTTAGAGAGAGATTTAGAGAGAGATTTAGAGAGAGATTTAGAGAGAGATTTAGAGAGAGATTTAGAGAGAGGCAGGGAGAGGCAGAGAAAGATAGATGGAGAGAGAGACAGAGAGAGATTTAGAGAGAGAGAAAGAGAGAGGTAGGGAGAGACAGAGAAATGTAGATGGAGATAGAGACAGAGAGAACGAGAGAGCGAGAGAGAGAGCGAAAGAGAGAGACAGGGAGAGACAGAGAAAGATAGATGGAAAGAAAGAGAAAGAGAGAGAAGGAAAGAGAGAGAGAGAGAGAGAGAGAGAGAGAGAGAGAGAGAGAGAGAGAGAGAGAGAGAGAGAGAGAGAGAGAGAGAGAGAGAGAGAGAGGGGGGGGATGCCGTACATGTACCCACAAAAATATATCCCCGTCTATTTAGAGTCACATAAATGCCAGCACTAAACAATGTTCGTTGAGATAAATTCCAGTCCCACGCCATTCTGATGTCTCTGTCACTCAGCAATCTATCATCTCCACTTGTTTACTTCCTAACGCTGTTGCTGCGCGTACTGACTGACCCATACAGAAGCCTGTCAATCCATTAAAAATTTTGAAATATATATATATATATATATATATTTATATATATTCTTGTTTTAAAAAATCTGTTTTCAATTAATAGAGGTGTTTATCGCCCCCATTGACACCATCTAGATCATTCGTCAGTGCCTGTCTGAGTCAAAATGGGTAGAGAGGGATACGACATCCCAGAAGAAAAACCGAGATACTCAATAAAAATCTCCGTCCACCCCCCCCCCCCCCCCGACAAGAATCAAATAGGGGTTTTCGTGTATCACCTTTCCTTTTTAAAGTAACAAAGACGCGCAACGACACCTCACGCTTGTGGTTTAGTGCTAATGACATGCACTATCTTGTTTTAGTAAGAGTTTTACGGCACTTGCAACGCAAATAATGGATTTTTAAAAAGTGTCTAAGGCTATAAGAGGCTTTAGAAAGTAATATGAGAAAAAAAAACCCGAAAAAAAAGAGAAAAAACAAGGTGAGCTGAGATTGACAAACGCTTGATATGAAAGAGGGAGAAAACCACACAAAAGCACCCGCCAACCATACCCAAATACGTCCCTGAATAAGGCTTAAGGTTATCTTAATTTTCTTTAGAACAAAATCTGAATCTGATTGTACCAGTTATTTTTGCAATGTTTCGAGGTGTTTCGTTTCTCAGAGAAAGATACATTAGGCAAACGGGTCTACACTGTCAGGGAAATAAATTTCCAAATTGTACCATCGTTCACATGTCCTTCGCTTGAAATCCATCTTTTTATATAATGACTTATCGGGAGCTGACGACTTTGACTTTGAAGAGTTCAACAAAATTTCTGAAAGACATTGCCTGAAACGGAATGCCACGGTTACTGATCTCCCCGGTATCTGCTCTGAATGAAAATCTTTTTTTGCAGGAAGCACTCCGCGTCCATCTCGTCTGCTACGTGACTTTCAGAGAATTACACCGGACGTTCTCTCCACTTTCCATTTCAATTTCTTTTCCTGCATAAAGAAGAAAAGTGTTTTACTGGGTTGTTTGCTTTGCTTCACAGTTGTGATCTGTGTTATAATTTGTTTGTTATTTGTTTGTTTGAGTAAATGAAAAAAGTCCACACAGAAAAGGTAATTTAATGCACGAGAAAAAAAGCAAGACAGACGGATAGGCAGAATCGAGAGAAACCACCCTCTGTCAGACAAAACACACATTATGTGTTGGTGTTTTACGGCACTTCCAACACAATAGATCGTATTATAAATGCCAACGTTTAGAGGTGTTACGAGAGAGTAACATGCACTGAAAAGAAGGAGAGGTAAGGACGATAAATTTTTGACAGGAAAGAAGGAACCGAACACACCAGAGCGCCGGCCAAGCACCCACGCAACGACCCCCCTTGCAGACCCCCTGAACCCCTCCTCTCTAAAAGACAAAGACAAACTCAAACAAATACAAGCAAACAAACAAAGACCCCCCCCCACCCCCGCGTATCCTTTTAGAAAAGACCACCCAACCAGTAAACTGAGATCAATGCATGAGGTAGTAGTACTTTTTTCAAAGATGTTCCTGTTATTAAAGTTGAGTTACTTCTACCACAAAATTACAGTCAGGTTGGTTAAAAAAGGTTCTCACAGGAAAAGTTGGAGAACATAAAAACCCCAAGCAATAAACTTTTTCCCGACAAAATTTTCACACACCTAGGTGGTCCTGAAATTTCCATGTAAAAGTGTCTTGAGCGATTAAGATTAGAAGAAAGAGTTTGATTTAAGCTTTAGTAGTAGTTTTCGGCACTTTCAGCGTAATTAAGTCAGATGTCGAAGATTAGAGGTGGTACTGTGGAGCAACATAAAAAAAAAAGAAGGTAGAAAGATACCAACGATAGACGTCTGACAGGAGAGAAGGAGCAAACGAAACCAGATCGTCCAAACCATCTACAAGAAGAAAGAGCTACTCTCTGCTTTGAACCGCCTCCCCACCTTTTTCCATACCGCAATATTTTATGGCTTTCTGTGTCACTGCTTTTCTTTATCCTCTATGGCTAATCGCTGAAGATTTAGGGCACGAAGCAGTTACAGTAGCACATAACGTAAATATTCATAGATAGATAGATAGATAGATAGATAGATAGATAGATAGATAGATAGATAGATAGATAGATAGGAAAGTTTGCGTTTTACTGGTGGAGCTAGACATACATTTTTGCCCACATTATTTCATCTTCTTCTTTCTTTCTTCTCTCTCCTCTCCTCGAAACACAAGCGTAGGCCTTACGCAAATCGAAGCAAGGTAAAAACATGACTGCCTCAGACCACACTTAGCTGGCTCACAGGTGACTGCGTGACTCGTCTGTTACTGTAAACATGAACTGTGTGGTCTTCTATACACGCACAAAGAAGTGACGTTATGCCAGGGGTATTTTGTCTCGAGGCATCATGTGTCTGCTATTGTCTTGGACACGTTGTAACATCTAAATCACAAGACAATAAATGGGGCATTTAACCTTCTTGTCGTTTAATTTTGGTAACAGTTTTACGGCACTCTCAAGACAAACAGGCCATTTAAGTTCCAAAAGTTAGAGGTGTCACTATTGAGTACCATGCAAACGCAAGGAGGAGGATAGATATGGACAATAGATGTTTGGCAGGAAAGAAAGAGGAACAAACCAAGCCACAGCACCCGCCAACCACCCCTTCTATCGTCTTTTTTATACAGTACGTTAAACAGTACACTGATGAAATAGACATCGCACACAAACATTTAATATATCAAAGGACTCAATTGCTCATAAGACCTATTACATATTTTATTTGTTCTTGGTTGTTCAGTACCCAAATTCGTCTAATAAAGAGATTTAACAATTAACAGCGTCAAAATATGATTTTCAGTGGAAAAACTTCTACCATGAAGCAATGTTCCTTTACTGACCCAAATCGGCTTTGCAGTGTTGGCTATAAACTTGCTTTTTATTATTGAAACAACTGATGATGTGGGTGACTGAGCCAAAGCGTGCAAGAAAATATCGGTAGCATCGAGTTGAAGGAATTGCTCGGGAGAGTGCTCTATGTTGCTGAATGCTCAAACTAATCAGTCAAGGACATTTTTTTCAGTTCCATACATTTTAAAAACGTTTCTTTTCTTTTCACGTTTTTCTTCTTACATTCTTTTTCTTTTTCCTTTTGTTGTCACGCATTTGATTTTTTTCATTCAAGTAGAATCAAGCATGTACATGTATTTATATTTATTTTTCACGAAAAGACTATCTCTAAACATCGCATCCATCCACTGCGTCACCCGCGTTCTCCAGCACCAGTTTCATTTCTCGTCCGCACCGATCCGTCTCATCGTTTCATTAATTCGCAGACTGTCTTGAAAAAGAATGTGCTCTGGCGTAAGGAAATCGATGCAGTCTTCGTTAGCGGGCATTTGGAACGAGTGCGAGAGAGTTTTGGGACACTCGTGGCGTGTCTGCGGGTCACAGAAAGCAAGGGGAGATCAATGCAGCCAGGGGCGAGTTCGAGATCTGACTGTTTCCCCTGTGTCTTTGCTATGGTGGACAATTTCAAGCACCTCTCAATGGCCACATTCGCTAATCAAGTTAGGTCGCTTTCGGGTCTTCAGTTCTTTCCTGACTTTTTTTTCTTATTTGTCTTTCCTTTTTTCTTTCTTTTTCTTTTTTTAAAACTCCATCCGCATGAAGTTTTACTTTTACTCTGGGTGGGATATTTGAAGCCGCATTCGAGAAACCTTCACGTCTTTTCCAAGGCTTTTTTTTTCACCTAAAAAAATGTAATGTTTTGTTCCGAAGTGGGCAAGAGTCAAAGCATGAAAGCCTTACAGAACTGAAAACAAAATTCCTTGCAGAGTTAAGGTTCGTTTAAAGTTATGGTACCTGACTCCGGCTTCGTCAGGAACAGAGTATTCGCCACTAAGATAGTACAGAATGTTGTGCCCAATGTACAAGATAGTTTAAAAGGGAGAGCGTTTAAAGCGCTAGTTCACAGCCATGCACCACTTTTTACTTGTAATAGATTTTAGATCATAAAGGTGCTGAAGATTAGAAGTGTTTCTAGAGTAACATGGAATATTAAAGAAAAGAGAGACTAAAAGAATCAGATAAAGACGATAGGTGTTTGATAAGAAATAAAGAGTAAGCCACATCGCAGTGCCCGCCAGCCAAACATATATATTGGAAGATATACCTCTTTTACTGTTGTTGAGTAAAGAGACGCACATCGACACAATAACGATTAATCAGCGCAGGGAAAATGTAAAACAAACGGGCAGAAATAACAAAAGGAAAGAAAAGTGAGGTCTCCGACCCCCCTCAACACTTTTCAACCGTTCATTGCTGAAACCTTTCCATCTTCGTTTGAACAGACAAGGGAAAAAAATGGTTTTCAAGAGAGATTTTAACAAAGCCACACTATTTTCCCCCTTACACAAGATTAATATTTATTATTATTTTCACCAACTGCCCGAACTGCAACTTTGAATGAGTTTGCGAAAAACGAAGTAAATCGAAATAACAAGGGTTATATTATAATGCAGAAAAAAGCCAACCTGGGGGACAAAAACAAGAGAGGGAAAGAAAAGAAGCAGGACCTAACAGTGGAGCCCTGAAACCACACGCACACTGCAACAACACTGCCAAAAAATTATATTATACAGACCAGCAGAAAAACAGCATTGAACCAGTTTTTGGAAAACAAAAGCAAATGTACACGTTTACGTAGCAGTGAAGGGGCTTAAAGGGATAAATTGATAAATAAGTAGTCAGGCGTATAGACAAGCAGATAGACATATTTGTTAAGATAGGTATCATGAAAGGACTCCCCCCTCCCCAAAAAAAAGAAAAAAAAAAAAAGAAAGAAAGAAAGAAAATCGATCTATGGAAATGAGGTACATACTCAGACACAAGTTCAGACAATTGAATTGATTAACAGACATGAACATGGTTATGTAGCTAGACGTGTATACGCGCACAGTCTATGCACTGGATGCAATGTACAGTAATTAGAGAAGCCAGACTCAAATGGAAACTGACTGGGGTCAACGAAAATAAGAACACCTAGACCAGTGGTTTTCAAAGTGGGCGCTACCGCCCCCAGGGGGGCGGTGGCGAGAGTTTGGGGGGCGCTGTAGCGAAATTGGGCAATTGGGGGGCGCTGGTGGGCGCTAAGGGGGCGGTGTGAAAGCCACATAAAAAACAAAAACAAAAAACAAAAATTGATAGTTTAGGCATAGTTTACAATATTACTTATAACTAAGAACTTTCTTTCCCAGCCCGCAAATCCCATATAAAGAAGATTCATCACGACAAATCTGACAAAGATCTGGCATACTTCAACACTCTAAAGATCAATTTTCAGAAATGAAAATTAGTTAAACCGATGTTTTCAGCCCACGTCGATCAAGCTGATGAAGGCTTACGAGCAACATATAGTTTATCTCAGCTAATTACAAACACCATGCTATTGGTGAGGACCTCATATTGCCTGCCATAAGAGAGGTTGTCAGCACAGTCCTGCAATGTGCCCCGGAGCCTGTGTTGAAAGTTTTCCCACTAAGCGACAATACCATTCAAAAACGTATTGATGAAATGTCAGCAAATGTTGAGGAATCACAGTGCAAAATGCTGAAAGGACGTGAGCTCAGCCTTTAACTGGATATCAGTTCATAGAGGGTGAGGAAATACAGTGGAAACCATATATAACAGGCCCGGTAATAACAGGGATCCGGTAATAACAGGGATTTTTTAAATCCCCGTTTTTTCCTACTCTTTGTCTCTATTAAAAGTTATCGGCAATAGCAGGGCCCCATCAGAGCCCAACCGGTTATAGCAGGGACAAAGGCTCGTTACAATGTGTAAAAAGTAAGAGAGAGAGAGAGAGTAACGCAGTGATGGAGCAAGCCCACGCAAGCCATGCCACTAGGCCTACACGCAACGTGTGAAGCGAGAGAGGGCTGCGGTGTGCTGCAGACCTCGATCTAGCCCGAAACCTAGCAACACACACGCGTAATGTGTCACCAACGATGTCAAGCGCACGAGAAAATGCCTTTCAATTGACAAAAAATACGAAACAATCCAGGCTGTTGACAAAAAGCAAGCTCCACTGGCAGAGATTTGTCGTCAGTTCGACATTCCACAAGGGTCGATTCACACCATTATCAAGGATAGAGAAAGATAGTGGCAGCATGCTCCAATGGAAAGTTTACTCTGGATCGAAAGAAGATGAGACTACCCGATGCAGATGCTGTGGACCAAGCTCTTCAGATGTGAGGCAATGGAGAAAGTTGGTGCCAAAACCCCTGTTCGTGGGTACTTGTGGCAAAGGAAACTACCCATGAATAAGTAGCTGGATTAGTCCAAAAATGCTTACTTTCCTTGCATTTCTGATTTAACAGGGATCGGATATAACAGGACATTTTCTCTACTCCCACCATCCCTGTTATATCAGGTTTCCACTGTAATGCAAGAATTGTTATTTGCGAAAATGTTGGAAACAGATACCAAAGGCGAGTCCATTTTCAAAGTGGTCCAAGAATTTTTCGAGGAGAAACAGATCCCTCTGACCAATACAGTTGCATGTGCAACAAATGGGGCACCGTCGATGGCAGGTCGGAAACGTGGATTTATGAACTTCTTGAAGAAATCCGTCCATGGAGTATTTACAGTTTACTGTGTCATTCACTGACATAATTTGGTGGCAAAAAACCTGAATGAAAGTCTGCATGACACACTGGCCATTGCCATCAAGTGTGTGAACAAGATCAAAGTCCACGCTTTGAACTCGAGACTATTTCAACAGCTGCCCACTGAAAATGACGAGTACTCTCAATGCTTACTTTTGCACACTAAGTCTGGTGGCTCTCGAAAGGAAACTGTTGAACACGATTATTGTCCTGCCTGTTTGACTCTGTGCTGGAGGTTTTTTTTTCTCAAGAAAACAGACAGTGATCTCTGCAATAAACTGAAAGAACACAAGAACAACACTGCGCTCCTCACAGATCTTTTCACAAAGTTCAACCAGTTCAACTTTCAGTTGCAGGGGGATGACACCAACCTGATCAAGGCTTTCGTCATTCTTGTCGAAATTGGAAATGATCCGCCGAAACATTGGCAGAAGAAAATTTCTCAGTTTCCTAGCTTGACGACGACACTGAAAGAAGGGCGCGTTTCTGACGAGGAACTAGAAATATATATATATATATATATATATATATATATATATATATATATATATATATATATATATATATATATGTATATATATATATATAGCAACCACCTCAGAGATTTGCATGCTGATATGAAGACAAGGTTTAGCCTCCTGATTTTTTTTTTACTGGAAATTCCATACTGTAAACTGGACCCATTGAACACTGAAACAAATGATAACTTGCAAGTAGCAATTGAAGAAGAGCTTCTGACGATAAAATGTGACTTTGAAATCAAACAATTGCTCAAAAAGCCGTACCAGTCATTCTGGTTGAAAACTGTTGTGCAAGACAAATATCCCTCCCAGTGGGAAAAGATCAAGTTGTTGTTCACCTCTTTTCCCGCCTCCTATCTAGAGGGGAGGGGATTCAGTGCAGTGAAAAGGCTGCTGACGAAGCGTACTGATTTGCGTCTGCTACTGACCAATCTGAAACCTGATGTTGATAAGTTGGTTCCATCTTAGCAGGTCCATCATTCCCATTAGGGTAGTGTCAATAACTTATTTGCGAATGCTTACTCCGTAAATGTGTATTTTCTTTTTTCTTTTTCTTTTCTTCCTTTTTAAAAAAAGCAAAACATTCACTTGTTTAACAGAGTTTTTTATGTGCACGTGCTGCCACTGCTGATGAAACTGATGATGATGATGATGATGATGATGATGATGATGATGATGATGATGATGATGATGATGATGATGATGATGACAATGATTACAATGATGGTGATAATTACAGACTAAGATCCATGCATACTTTCTTTCTTGTGGTTTCTCACATTTGAACAACTTAATAATATTTTTATTTTTTACAACAGAGACATTTGATACAAATCTCAGGCCACTTTATTGCAGCACGTTGATGGGAGAAAACGTTTCATAAAGATAATGTCAATCTGTTTTCAAACCAATGATCACGGGCGTTGTTATTTATTTATTTATTTATTTTTGGCGTTTTGCTTCTGTAAATGTGATAGTACATGTTTTATTTTTTATTGAAGTAATAACACTGGTCGTTTAGTACCGATGACAACTATAAGCATAAAATGACAGTATTTTTCTCTCAATGCCATTGCATAAGATTGAAGAAAAATGTGTTTTATTATCTCTCGTCCACGCTTAATTTAAGACTGTAAAGATGGTGATTTGTGACCCAACTAATATTCATAACTAAATCATTAGAATTTAGGCACGTTACTTTCTACCCTGCTGTTTGGTCTCTCTCTTTATTTGTGATTGTTATTATATTATACATGTCGTTATGTCAGATTGATGGGTGGGGCGGAGTAGTGGGCGCTGGGACTCGGCTGGGTGAAAAAGGGGGCGGTGGGCGAAAAAAGTTTGAAAACCACTGACCTAGACGAACAGATTAAAAGACATCGTAGGGTATGGGGGAAATGAGCATAGAAATAAAGAAATATTTGACAGAAATTGAAACACACAGACAAAGAAAATAATGATACGTTTAGTTCCAGTAAGAGTTTACTGCATTTGCAACACAATGAGGTCAAATGAGTGACATAGATTAGAGGTGTTTCTGGACATTATCATACAAAGAAAAGGAGGATGGATACTGACGATAGATGTCTAATAGAAGGGAAATAAGGAGCAAATCGCACCAGAACACCCGCCAACTAACCGTAAAGAGATGAACATAAAGAGGCATGCAAACGGTTCACTTTGTCTCAAATTGTAATGCTCTTTCTCCGGCAAATAGCAAGAAAGAGAGGCAAAGTGTAATCACTTCATTTCTTGGGGGGGC
>NW_004797324.1:1446293-1448166 GCF_000002075.1 Aplysia californica | reverse complement strand
ACACACACACACACACACACACACACACACACAAACACAGACACATACACTCACAAAATAGGGCTGGTAAACAAGAGAAGGAAACCATCACTCCCTGCACATATCAAACAAACCTTTAAAGTCAAGTTTTCATTATCTAAATCCTCTTTCTGCTGACAAGTTCAAACGAAAGCCAGAGACAGTTTGGACTCCGACTTCCTTCAAATTAAAAAAAAAAAAAACTGAGACAAATTTAATAATCAATGTTTACTGCAGCTGTCTGTTCCAGAGGGTATGTAACAAGTCAATACTGAGCGCAGACATACGTGATGCTATGTAACAGCGCATGCTTAGACTGCAGCAGCATGTACAAACTGCCAAACCGAGACTCTGGTTTTAAAGTCTCACAGTTTGGCGCTTGATTGCGATGTTTTATTACAAGACGATTATTTATTTAAAAACAACAACAACAGTAAAACAAACAAAAAACTAAACAAAACAAAAAACCAGATTACCCCCCCCCCCACCCCCTTGAAAAATTCAAAGAGTTAAAAAAAGGATAACAAACTTCATGGGAAGATTCTTTGAAGGGTCTTTTCCTACAGCTATACCACAAGCAGGAAACGGATGTATTTCTCAACCAAGCCCAACACTTTGGAGTTACAGAAATATTTATCTTCTCTCTGGCCAGCATAAGCTGGCAAATATTAGGTAAAAGAGTTGATTATTTCCTTAACACGAGCGAAAGGCAATAGATCTACCCTTTATTGATGATACAAATTGGAGAGGGAAGTGTAGAGTTACATTCGAAATTATATCTCGTGTTTTGTATCTTAGGCTTAATAGAACTTTTGACTTCAAAGAGATAAAAAAGCGCACCCTTTAACTCCCACCTTTCCTTTGCACACACTCAACATCCCGTTTCCTTCCTCTAAAGAAAACAAACTACAAGTCACCAAACACGCATATTACCATTTTTAAAAAAGTTATGTAATTTTTTTTTCTACCAGCGACACATCTACGATCATTTAGTTATTTAGGAGGCGGCCTTTGACCCTGCCCCACATGGAATGAACAATTCGGGTTGAGAGTGATACATTTTACTAGCAGAGAGGCAGGCCCAGGTACTCTCTTTGAACTTAGGTTTTCCTGTGCGACGGCAAAGTGCCTCCTCACTACACTTTATGAAAACTTGTACAAGAAATGTTAGTTAAACCGGTACAAAAAATCACCCCCCCCCCAAGTCTCTGCTCAATAATACATTGACTTCACCACATGTACTGCAGCTTTTTCGCTCGAATAGAGTTGTTTTAGACACATCTACCAATCTACGTTCCTACTCGTTGTCTTTGAAACCAGAAATGATTGATTGGCTGAGTAGATGTCGGTTCTCTCGACAGAATTTGGTCATGTAAGGGCCAAGAATTGGATGCATTACCATCAGTTTGTCAAACTATTGATTAAAAGGACGAACAAACATAAATAATATAACGTTGTCTGTAAATATGATAAACTTAATTCTTGTTTACAATCTCTTTGTAAAGCATGCATAATATTTTGAAATTTTATATTTTCGTTTCTAAACCAATTTCCCTAATTGTTGCTAGCCCTTTAAAGTTTCATATAAAGAAAACAGAACTTAATAATCCACACATATACGGTAGTGAAAGATAAAAAAAAAAGCTTATTTCTAAAATACCCCAAAACGGCCAGTTCTTCGTGCGTTGTCGAACGACCAGAGTTACCTTAATGTTATTCTATTGTTATTCTTAGAGGAACATTTTTTTCTTCGATGTTGGCGAATAAATATGGCCTGTCATTTTTGTTTTGCGTCCTTGTAAAACGTACGATAGAGAATTCAATTGTAAGAGTCGTTTATTTAATCACCCCCCCC
>NW_004797324.1:1440582-1441855 GCF_000002075.1 Aplysia californica | reverse complement strand
TCATAATCTCTTTCCCCACCCGCCTTTCCTATTTCTTCTCCCCATCCCTCCCCACACCCCTTTCTCTCAACCTACTCCCCCTCTGCAGCCCTCCCTTCCCTTCCAACTCCCCCCTCTTCCCCTCTCCCTCCAATTCCCTCATCACTACGCCTCTCCCCACACCTTTCCTTCCTTTTCACTTAAGGCCATTTGGTTCAGGGTTCAGGCTTTTCTTATGAGCCTCGGAAGTCCACCCACCCCCCAATCCTTTCCCCCTTCCTCATCAAAGTCCTACTACATCTGTGAGTGAGTTGTGAAGAGATATTTGTAGATGGCAGAGATCTGATCAGGGGTAGACACACACACACACACGAGTTTTACGACACTTGCAACACAAATAGGTCAATATGATTATGATTGTTTAAGATTTGAAGTGGTACCAAAAACTGACATTTATACAATGAACGACACTCCAGATAAAGAGGACAGAATATTTGATAGGAAAAGTGGCACATACCACACAAGAGAGCCTCATGCCAACCACCCACGAAATGAGCAGACAAGGCAAATGAAAGTTCACAATTCCAGACAGTTAAGCGCAAACGCCAACTTCATCCTGTCTTCTACCAGCATGTTGAACACCCATGAGACACGCCATGGCCTCAAAGACTGATGATATTAAATTGGCCACAGCAGGAGCTGGCAAAATGAAAGCCTCGAAATTGTCAATTCATTCGTTTTGGGGCTACGCAAACCTCTTTTCTAAACGTTTCTCTAAAATAAACGACAAGAAAACAAGCGGGGGCATTCCGAAGCTCCAATGTATATTTTCCTAAACACCCAAGAAGTAAACATGAGGCGATAATAATAGCTGGTTGTATTAGAATGTTGTGTTATCTTTCTGATGAAACGTGCGGCACAGATGGAAAAAAAATTCATAAGGAAAAAAAAACGTGATGTAAAAGATGAGGAAGGTTAAAGGGAAGAGATTTTCTGGCTCTGACTAGCATAAGACAATGAATGTCCGATTGAGGGGACGTCAGGCGGTCAATGAATAAAAGGAGTTATGTATTTATCCTCTTGGCATGTCCCCATGTGTCTTTACCAAGTAATGATATAAGGTTAGTAATACTTTTATTATCCCCACCCACAACTCCAATCTAAACCTGTCTGTCTATCTGTCTGTCTATCTGTCTGTCTGTCTGTCTGTCTGTCTGTCTGTCTGTCTGTCTGTCTGTCTGTATGTCTGTCTGTCTGTCTGTCATCTATGTATCAACCTATTTTGCTGTAAGTC
>NW_004797324.1:1432884-1440482 GCF_000002075.1 Aplysia californica | reverse complement strand
GAGAGAGAGAGAGAGAGAAGGAGGGGGTGAGCTTGCTAAGGGGGTTGGTGAAAGGAAAGGAAGTGAGTTACCGTGGGTAAGATGGTACGAATACACACTCCTGCTTTGTACTTGCTTCTGTTTCAATTCACATAAAACTCAGTTCTTCATCTTGCTTTGGTTTTCGTAGTCTGCAACTGCTTTTAGTTTATTGTAGAATTCGTAAGACTTTTAAGGCTTTGCAATGCAAATCGGTCATTTAAGTTTTAAAAATTAGAGGTGTTGCGAGAGAATGCAAAGAAAATGGGGATCTAAAGTTGCGGTGTGTACTATATTAGGGTACACTTGTTGTAACCGCTGGCACCACATCCCTGCCCTGACGCTGGCCATTGTTTCCACCTTATGGACGTCATGGAATTGTGTAGTCAGTGCCTCCAATGTTAAACAACACATGGATCAGTTTTAAGGGAACGTCGATCAGCGGCTGTGGTGAAGCGGCTAGGCTCTCTGCACTCTCTGCACTGTCGCACACGAAAGACATAAATTCCATTTCCGAAGGTGCACAATTATTCCTGTTTGCAAGGATGCTATATATATCTGTCCCTTTCAGCATGGTCTTGCCTTAACAGACACGACGGTGTAGGTGGTTGGCTGGTAGTCTAGTGTGGTTTGCTTTGCTCATGCTCCTTCTTTCTTATCAAATATCTATCGTTCATATCTCTCCTCATTCATTTTTTTGCGTTTGTTACTATCTTGTAACACCGCTAATCTTTGGCACTTATTATGACGTTATTGTGTTGCCAGTGCTGTAAAACTCTCTTGAGAACTAAACCGACACAGTAAAAAAAGCCCGCCTCCTAAATGATTTTCAAGGAGTCGATGACGGTGTAAAACAATGATGTTTGCACATTATTAGATAGAGTGTCTGAGGACTGATAAAGCACAAGCGTAAACAAACCAGCATTCGTCTTCACGGACGTCTGTGCGCGTTATGTAATACAAGTCACATGGTTAAGGTTCATCAAACGCTAAAACAGCACCTGGACATGGATGGCTGGTGCCTCTAGAGATACATCATCGACGGTCAAGGTCAAGGTTCATCAAACGGATATATTTCCGCTTTTAAGACTTAAGCGTTTAACTTTAAAATTAATTTCAAGTAAAATTGCTTTGTAAGACTGTAATACTTTTTAATTCGGACGTAATAAAAATACAGTTCCTGCAGAATTTTGGTACAATTTAAATAAATCTGACCATTTTATTAAATATAAAATGGCTACAAAAGTGCTTGCATTTAATTATCTTTTAAAACAAAAAATCCTCAGCCTGACAAGTGAGAACAACATATTTGTATGATTATTCCCCTTAGCTCTTTATTTTTTTTTACATGTGTTTTCTTTTCCACGATGGATCTCTGGGATTTCCCGTTTGAAGTCTCATCACCACTGAGTAGGGGAGTTGACATTTAAATAGTAGATGTGGATTTTCTTACCCGCTTTTCAGACAACTGTATCATGCCTTCAAAATTACAGTCGATTAAAAGTCAGTTACTTGCGTAGTCTGACAGACAATGGTATTTTCCAGTTTTTCGCGAGGATTAAGCACGCTTGCTTTTATTTTTTACCCTATTGAACAAGAGTAACCTGTGACTTAGCTAGCGAGTAATTCAATGCTGTGAAAGACGCTCTATCTTTGTATTCATCAAATATAATATTCAAGTCTTGCTGTGAATTTTCTCGGCACCACCATAAAGTCACCGGGCACTGGACCTTGATAGAGTCTAACCTAATACTGTTGTTCTGGTGGGCTACCTTAATCGAACCAGTAGCGCATCTTAAATCTATTTGTGGTGGCCGAATTTCGCTATTCAAAAGGTTTTTTAATGGCTGCATCGATCGACATGCGGTTTTCGCCAAAAGATTCTTTAAAATATTCTCCAGATCATGACGCCCTTCGTTATTTCAGATTTTAGACAGTTTGCTGCTAAAAGCTACATTTCTTTATTTCACCAATTGCTTTTGTAGGCCGACGCTTCTGTCTCTGTAATTTTAGGAAATTCGCCAGGTTTGTTTATTTCAAGTCGTACTTCCGTTCGATACTATAGCGCATTGTCGCGCAATACTGAGCACTATTTTAAGTGTGCGACCCGTATAGATCTAGCCTTATATTTTCTTTTTTTACTTGGTGCTAAATTCGACTTTGATCCTTTCGTTTGATGCCCATTTTCGCTTTTCTGGACTGTTTTGTTATTTATATTTGGCGACTTGGAAACATGTGTGCCATTTTTGTCTCAAGATTTATTGCTCCATTCCAGTAGAGTGCAAATATAGTAGGCCAATGACTTTCAGTTGATGTTAATGCACCGATCGTCCTTTTATCGAAAGGGGGCCCAGCTAGTATTATATCACCATTCGTCAAATGCAGGTTTGTTTTTAGGTGACTTTTATTAATTGTTAACAAGAGTTCTTGATTAGGTTCTTATCCGAGAGAACAAAAATAATACTCTATTCTATTGTTTGGTATATATTGTAAAGTTTTCTTCAAATGGCCGTCTGTGGCGAAGATACCAAGATTTTCGCTGTTGTAGATCTACACAAAAAATTAGCGAGTTCGCGATTCCCGACTGGGAAAGATTGTAATAGAGTATCTCCGATCGGCGGCTATGGCGTAGCGGCCAGGCTCTGCCTCGTCGCACACAAGATACATAGATTCGATTCCCAAGTGGGGACGATTTTTACATATGTTTGCAAGGATGTTGTAGAGCCGATGTCTGTCCCTTTCTGCACTGTTATCCTGAACAGAAGACATTGTTTTTTTCTGCTGGCTTTCTGGGATTTCTCTTTTGAAGTCTCCTTACCTCAGCGTAGAAAAGTTGATATTGGTATTGCTAGATTATGGTACATTTTCTTACCAGAAAGGTAGGTCTTCCGCTTTTCACACAACTACATCATGCTTTCAAAATTACTTTTGATAAAATAACTCCTAAATGTGTAGTCGTTACGTACAATCGTTTTTTTGTTTGTGTTTTCCGCTATGATAAAGAGTGGGTTGTTTCCTGTCAGCCGGTATCCACATGCTTGCTTCTATTTTACATTTATAGACCCAAGGTTACCTGTTATTTAGGGACAAACTGCATTCATTTAAAGTGGACTGTTGCCCGTCTTATTTGAGATATGAACGTGCTATATGATGCCACCTTTGTAAAGTAAATAGAAACCTAGCGTGTATTTTAGCTGTGAAATGTGCTCTACTTTTACATACTTAGCGAAATATTATATTCAAATCTGTTATAAATTTTTGGGGACCATCATAAAGTCAGAGGGTATTGGACCTTGATAACTTAACAATGTTCTTCGGGTTACCTTGATCGACCAAGGAGCGGATAATACTTGTATATAATAATATACCAGTGGCCACAGCCGGCCTGTTTTTAACTAAGTGACTTTTATTTGTCAACACGACAGTGTTCATGATGACGTCCTTCAGAACTGGGATCTGTGGTGAAGTTATTAAACTTTTCAGTGTTGTACGAAAAATGACACCAGTTCGCGATTCCCAACTGGGAAAGTTTGTAATCGAATATCCATCTGCCTGCTAGGATGTTGTGACATCAAAATATACGATGTCAGACAATAACAACGCGATGCCAGCCATTTTGAATTGGAAGCACCTTTCAATTAAATAAAGAAAGCCACTTATCTACCGCTTCTCAGCCGTTTAACACCAGAAAGAACTTTGAGTACACCTGAGCACGCGTGCGAGTTAGGAGGATAAAAATCCTAAACTTCAGTATTGCTTAATCATTAGAAAGCAAAAGTTGATGAAACTCCAAGGTGTGCTTGTCAACCTTCTTATAACCAGAGCTCAAGTTTTCCACCTTTAAGAGACTAACATTTTCGTAACGCCCACATACGAGGATTTCAAAGAGAGGCAATAAATAATATAGCCATGGCGATCCCCATCGCCAGGCAAAATCATCAAATCGCGTTCTGGGGGGCTGTACCTCCAAAGATGGCTAGCACAGCTCCAACTCTTCCAGTTTTCCTTTCAGATCAAGACGAATAAGGACATTTTGATACTACGGATTCAGTACTATCAAAGTCGGGACATCTATCTGGAAGAAAGAGATGAATTTTCTAAAGCTGGCAATATACGCTCTGCTAAACTTTATTGTATCTTCTTAATCGTAACATTTTCTTCGCAGTATTGATTGACGGCAAGTCAGTATCAGGAAGAGATTAGAGATTATGACTACGCCAAGAGATATTCAGGGAATTTGAAGCATCTGAGAGACGTTGTTGTGGCAGACATTCTATATCTATTTGATCTCTTGTATGTAAAAAAAAAAAAGATTATAAAAAGAGGCGGGAGAGGGTGTCTGTGAATTCTGCAATTATGACTCAGCGTACTGAGAACTGGAGTCTGAAATGATAGTGGGAATTTTGCTAGAATGTGTAAGTTTAACATAGTTCTTTTGGCTTTTTTGTTTTCCATGCGTCTAGCAAAATTGTCATCAAATGGACAACGCAAAAAAACCCAAAAAAACACACACACAAACACACGCGCACACACACACACACACACACACAGCGCGCGCTCACACACACACACACACACACACACACACACACACACACACACACACACACACACACATACACACACACAAAATTCACTCGGTGGGTCACACCTCATTTAAAGAGAGCAAAATACTAAGAAAAAAATAATATAACAGATCAATTTTGTCTTAAAACTGCCGACACGTTTATAAAAAGGGATATTCCTCTAAAACCAGAATCACTGCGGACAGTCTACTTGAGGGTTTGCACGCAGACTGTTAACATGACATTACATGCATATCAAGACAGGCAACTATGAAGAAGGGTACGAATTCAAATTGATAGATATAGCGATTGAGACAACTGAATAAAACGACTTACAGCAAAATAGGTTGATACATAGATGACAGACAGACAGACAGACATACAGACAGACAGACAGACAGACAGACAGACAGACAGACAGACAGACAGACAGACAGACAGATAGATAGATAGATAGATAGATAGATAGATAGATAGATAGATAGATAGATAGATTGATAGATAGATAGATAGATAGATAGATAGATAGATAGATAGATAGATAGATAGATAGATAGATAGAGAGATAGATAGATAGATAGATAGATAGATAGATAGATAGATAGATAGATAGATAGATAGATAGATAGATAGATAGACCGTTTACGTTTGGAAACATACCAAGCATAATAGTGTACATAACGGAAAATCATAAGAAAGTGGTTCATAATAACAATCAATAACATTGCAGTCGAATTTGTTGGAACACCCACTGCCAAAGAAAATAACCTGTACAAACGACTACTTTTCAGCACTCCCATTACGCTTTAAAAAAATAAAATGACACTGTTAAAGACTTCCACCTGTCTAAGACTGCCAATCCTCTCCTAGACAACGGGTGGCCGTCATAGACAATTTCGTCAGTATCTCTACTTATTACAGCGCAAAAAAACCATCATTGTAAAAACATTCAGAACTACAAAAGTTGTAGCTAATTCTGCCCCTCTGCCAAGGACGTTTATTGAGGAAGTTGGAGGGATTTTCCAAGCCCTCGTTCACTCATTAAACTCCCTGACTTGATTACAGCCACGTTTCGGAACAGAGCCAGGATAAAAGTTTACGGTAATCCTGGCCCGGACACAATGCTTACGAAAACGGGTTTTCGGTGCTCCGGGAATTAACACAGAAAACCAAAAAGTACGGCGGTTTATTTGTGATTCCAATCTCACATCGCTGCCCTCCTGGTGCATCTGCTCCGCAATTTTGGCCAGTGTTTAGACATTTATTTACTACAGCGCTTGCCAATTTGGGCGGTAATGCCCACTTGTGGGCGATTTGTTGATCTTGGTGGGCGGTGGGGATCACCCGGGTATGTAGTGACAGGTATTATTTCATGCTCTTCTTGGAAATATAAGTAGCTGGGCGATACGAAAATTTAAGCCTTTATAAAGCTGGCCAAAGTTGACACTGGCTATAAAAAGATTGGCAAGCACTGGTGTTTAGGATGTGACAGGGAGCACAATCTGGGACTTAAGTTTTAGTAAGAGTTTTACGGTATTTATAACACAGTTATGTCGTATATATGCCGCAGATTAGAGGTGTTATTAGATAGTGACATAGAAAAAAGAAGGGGGAGAGGTGAGCCGGGTAGATGTTTAATGTGGAAAAGAAGGAGCAAACCACACGCTTCTGGGACTTAAAAGTCGAGGCTGCCGCTTACAACGTTCAGAAAAAAAGTGAGGGAATGTTGCAGAATTGTTGTGGGTAAGGAAACATTAAACACAAAGAACAACTTAAGGAAAGATTCAGTTTCAATGCGGGTCTTACGGTATTTGTATCTTGCAAAGATTAGAGGTGTTAAGGTAACATACAAAAAAAGAAGGAGAGATAAGAATGATAATGATAGCTTTTGATAAGAAGGAACACACCACGCTAGAGCACCCACTAACAAGTCACTCAAATGCCCAGGAAACCGTCATAGAAATACAGACAGATAAGCCAACAGAAATTAGCATTCATATGAAGTGCCAGTATTATGATGGTGATACAGACAAGCAGACAGGCGTGGAATGACGTCATTTGCCACTGAAATACCATCGGGGATCGATACGGCCAATGTCATCGTGACACAAATTCCGACTTAGACAAGTCTAATCGGGAGCACACGCTTTATGTAAATGCCTATTTGCTCCTTCGTCCGCATCACTTTGTCTCTCCAGTCTGTGCATTATCTGGTCCCTGTCAGGTTTTTGTCTTTTAAGTGGAGAGTACTTTTGTTCGACAGTAGAATCTACATGATAGCTTTGTAATTGTAGTGAGGGTTTTTTTAAAACATTTGCAACAGGTCATATTAGTACCGAAGCCTAAAAGTGTTACTAGAGAGTAACAAGGAAAGTAAATGAGTAGGGGGTATAAGGACCATATATTTCTGGTAGGAAAGAATGACCAAACCACACCAAAGCATCCGCCAACCACCTACAACAGCAAAGCAAACCGGTATTACTATATAACCTCCTTGACCGCCTCTTCTCTCCTCCCCCTCCCATACACACGCTCTGGTAATTTGATTACGCCTTGTCTGTATCTCTTTGCTACTGAGTGACTACCACCTATCGGCTTGCTGGACTTGTGTGTCCTCGAGGCCTTAAAAGACTTAATTTTAGTGAAATCGTATCCGACGAGGACGAACTTCTTTAACACATGTGTTCTGCGCTCTCACCGATACAGAATAGATCATTTAGGAGGCAGGATTTGCCCCTGCCTGTCAGGCCAACCCGGAATGAGAGAGATACAACATCCCAGCTGAAAAACTTAGGTATGAAATCTTAATTCTTCTACTTTGCGAACTGAACCTAGATCTCACACGTGCAACGGCGAATCACCTGACGGCTACTCCATACGCCAGTCCGACGAGGTCAAAGTGACATGAACAACAAAGGTCTTGAGATAGTGAAAGTTGCCAGTGCATGTGTACATAATTTTCTGAACAATACTTAAATATATACTATGTATATGTCACAATATACCCCTCCTCCC
>NW_004797324.1:1424146-1429933 GCF_000002075.1 Aplysia californica | reverse complement strand
AAGGTGGGGAGTGGGAGAGGTCAAAGGGGTAGAAAGCTAAAATTGGATAACTCGGTGGATCTCATTCAGAAAGTCTTAGTTTAAGAGAAGAGGTTTAAGAGACGCAGGGACATCATCAGCCAGAATGTCGATCTATGAAAAGTTGTGTGGTCAAAAGGCCAGCTCGTTTCTTTGGCGCAGAGGAACAAGCGCAGAGAGGATACAAATCATTCTGCTTCGTAAATCCAGCATCTGAACATTGGGTCATAAAAATAGCGCACAATGTAGCTTTACATGAATGGAAATCTCGGACATAGGAGGAAGAATTTTGGGCAAAGGAAAAGGGATGCTCTTGTTATAATAATATGTAGTTGTTGCTGCTGGAGTTGTTGCTGTTGCTGCTTTTGGTGTTTTTTGGCTTCTTTTCTTGACTTTGTTGTTAATGTTTATTATGTCTCTGTTTTCAATCAAGATTTTGTTCTTGCTGTTGCTGCGTCCTCGTCGTTGTCGCTGTTGTTATTTTCTTTCTTTTTTTTTGGGGGGGGGGGGGTTCTTTTTGTTGCTTTTGTTATTCTTGTTTGTGTTCTTGTTATTCTTCTTTCTTCCTTTATCGAATTTCTCTGTCTGGTTTACATTGTTAGACGCCTTTCGTTCTGATCATGATTTTCTGACACGTGTGCTTCTGGACTACTTTTCTGAAGATTTGGTATTGAAGTGTTATCAAGCCATTTTGTGTAGGGAAAACGTAAGATATATACAGATTAAAAACAAAAAAAAAGGGAACGAAAAGAAAAGAACCTACTAGTAGTGCCCTCCAAAGACCAACGTTACAAGAGAGTAAGATACAAAGAAAAGAAGGAGGAGAGATAAGGACGATAGATGTTTGAAGGAGAAGATAAGGAATACCACGCCATAGCGCCCGCCATTCATCCACTCAAATCAAGAACTGTCGAGTAGCCTAAAGATGCTATTACGATTTATTGATAACTGAGCAGAGTTACAGTGGTCACGATGTATGCAAGAGCTATAATAGACACGCAGGGAAAATGTCACCATGGAAACTCATTTCAGTGTATGCTAAAGGTGTGTGGACACTTGTCTGACGCCCTTCCGATTCGACAGGACATGGTAATCGCCGTTAAACTTCTTGGAAGACTTTTTGTTTGATAGCCATGTATATTTTGGTCTTCTTTATTACTAATTAATTATTTTTAGTTCTGCAAAATAATAGATAGCATTTGTATAACGCAAATCCCTGCTCTACTGCAAGCTCTATGAACTTCACAGTCTATACTATTACCCAAGCAGACCCGAGAGCATTCTGAAACAACCTCAACTTCCTGGGAAGCATACAGTGCAAGTAAACATTTATAGGCGCTAAAACACTAACATACTAACAAGATCTGGGTGAAGTGAGGAAAATTTGTGTAAAGTGTCTTTCCCAAGGACACAACGTCGGGCCAGCGGCTCGAACCCCCGAACCCGATTACGAGTCCGGTAGCCAAAGAATAGAGAGCAACAAAGAAAAGGAGGAGAGATTAGGATGACAAATGTTTGATAAGAAAGAAGGAGCAAAGCACACCAGGGCACTCACCAACCATCCACCCATCATTTAAGATCGACCACGTACACATTTTTTGATCATAGTCGAATTCAAATAAAAATAAAACAGCGCTCAATCGCATGTAGATACAGAAAAAAGGAAATCCAGTCAAACCGACCGATTTCCGTGTGACAAACATGCACGAGTAGGTATTGAATTCCTTCGAGACTCGATTCGATCAAGCGGACCCGACAAGTGAAACAAGTCGTGTGCCACCACCTTAGCAGAGTAGCTCAACACGGGAATTTCCACGAGGAAATAAGGACTCGGGATCTGCGGAAGAGATAAGACTAAGCGCTCACCGGAAACCCCCGACATCTGCTAGGTAGATATCGGCGGACTCACGACGCCATCAGCTGATCCGTACCACGTGACTTTGTTATCCTCTAGGGCATGCAAATTCGATTACCACTGAAGCTTGTCTCTGAAGGAACTTCGCACGTTTGATGATGACATTGACAAAATGTATCAGTAAGCTTCCACTTACGTACAAAATGTGATTCGGCGAGATGATGATTTGTTGCCATCTACGACCAGCGTCTGTCGTGGATCTTTTATGATTAGACCCTTTTTTGACGTAGTGCATAAAAGACATTTAGTTTAGGTAAGAGTTTTACGGCACTTACAACATAATAAGGTCATATTTCTAAAAGTGCAGAAGATGAAAGGAGTTACAGAGAGCAATAAACACAAAAAAGGAGGAGAAAAAAGGCAATAATTGTTTGAGAGGAAAAGAGGAGAAAACTACACCAGAGCACAACCCCCCCTCCCCCTCACAAAAAAATCACACCCAAAACACCCAAAGGAAAACAACAACAAAAACAAAACGAACCACCAATCATGGGAGACATGACTTCGATTCTTGCTTGGGAAAGTATTCTACGGAGTGTCTCTTTCTGTCTGATCCATCCCATCCGGGTTTAGCCTGGACAGACAGCCCGCTAGGAAATTATTTAAATTGGACTGACGTGGGCTTGAAACATGTATTGTCATTTAGAGTTATGCCGAGCATATAATCTCAAGTCCAAATTAAGACTTTCCTAAAAATTTGAGTATCCTGTCTCTCTCCATTCTCTCCACCTGACGTCACTTCCTAAAAACCATAAGTTGAATAAACTTTTCAAAGTAAAGAATGATGTAGTTAATACCGCTGAAAGTACAGCAACAATAACAACAGCAACAACAGCAATAAAACCAACAAACCCAACAACAACGGCGATAGCAATCACTTGCACGATTCGAATAGGCACTATCCGCTACATTGGGAGAAAATTAATCGTTTGAAAAAATGTGAGTGTTTTTACATCCTCATCGACACAATTTTGATCATTTAGTAGGCGGGCTTCGACTCTGCCTGTCAGGGTCAACCCGGGTTGAGAGAAATACAAAACCCAAGCAGAAGGGCACAAACACACGTACTTGATAAAAAGTTAGTTCACTTAGGAATCGACCCCGGGTCTTCTGTGTGCTACGGCGAACCGCCTAAACGCTATACCGCTGATGTCGGTATGCTAGGAGAAGAGGTAGCATCTTACATTCCCTACTGTTGACATCATGGTGCGGGATTTTGTTGAACGAGGGAACAAAGTCAACAGAGAGGAGAGAAAAAAAAAAAAAAAAAAAAAAGGTAGTAGAGTGTGCTATCGGTTTCCCGCTATATGAGTAATCGAGAAAAGTTTAGATTTAGTACGATTGTCATGGTACTTGCAACGCAAATGGATCATAATATTGTAAGTGCCGAAGATTTGAAGTGTTACTACTGCTGGAGAGTAACTTACTTTATAGGAAAAGAAATGGAGGGGGGGGGGGGGAGAGAGAGAGAGAGAGAGAGAGAGAGAGGGGGGGGGGGGGGGGGGGCGAGGGTAGGAGAGATAATACAAGGACGACAGATGTGTGATGGGAAAGAAGGAGCAAATCATGCGAGAGCACCCGCCAATCACCCGAAGCTCGAAATTAAGAAAGAGAAGCACAACGAGTCAATAAAAGTATTTTGAAAAAAGAGGAAAGATAAGGGTGATAGACGTTTGGTAGGAAAGAAGGAGGGAAGATATAACGATACGTATCTGATAGTAAAATAGAAGCAGAGGTAAGGGCGAGTTGTTAAATAGGAAAGAGGGAACAAACCACACCAAGGGCACCCACCAATCACCCACAGTTCGAGTTTGAGAAAGGAAAGTACAGCGCGACAATAAAGGCATTTTGATAAAAATAAAATGATATGATGAGGAGAGATGAGGACGAAAGATGCTTGATATGAAAGTAGAAGGGGAGGTAAGGACGATACATATTTGACAGGAAAGAAGAAGGGGAGATAAAGGCTATGGTTGTTGGGTAGGAAAGAAGGAACACACAACACCAGGAGCACCCGTCAATCAACCACTAATCGAGAAGAGATGAGTAACTGTTGTGCCCTCCAATAATATGGCCAAACTACAAAACACGAAATCAGCGGGCGACATAATCACTTCTGTGAGCCCTCGACCAGATTCTTCAGCAGCAGAATGATCTTACCCCTCGCGGTCAGGGCTGACCACGACTTACCCTGTCTGGCATCTCATGCATATCAATGAGGCAGGCGGACACTGGGCGTTGACGGGATGACCACTCACTGATCAGTCACTACTGTACTATCATCAGAGCCTGGCCACGGACGGACAATGCTGAAGTAGAGGACGGTGTCCGTGGTGTAAAGGCTGAGCTTTTTGTTGTTGCACGTAAAGGACATGAGTTCGAGTCCCAAATGGGGAGAGCTGGCTCTTTTCCTTTGGCTGTATTTTAATTTTACTTTGTGTTTAGCTTTTTGTATTTCGACTTTCTTTCTTTCTTACTAGACTTTCTTTCTTTCTTACTAGATTTTCTTTCTTTCTGTCTAGGAGCGGGGAAAGTGGGAGGGGAGGCTGCCAGTATAATACCCTTCAAAGCACACATCTGTTATTTTAAAGTCTGAGTGAGGGCAACAAGCACAAAAATAATCTTTGCAACCCTCTCTAAGTGTGCAGCTTTCAACATGCGCACTAAAAAAACCAAGGGCGAGTAGATTACAGAAAGTCCAAACAATTACAGGCTTTACTCGTGCGGATAACTTCTAATCCCGGCAGGGGATAGGTTGAAAGCCGTGTGAATCTACATGAGATTACCAGGGAATTATTCTGTTGTTTAAGTGCAGTCGCTTCAGTTCTTAACTCTTACGGGGTTAACGTATGTCGTGAAGCAAAAGAGGACATATTCTGGGACTGATATATCGAGGATTTGTGTCAAGATGCGTTGGAATCAGGTGCTTGTCAATTTTTGGGCAGCTGGATTTATTAGCATCATCTTAAAACCTGTTCATTTGTCTTGATTCTGGTGAAAGAATACCTGTATGTCTGGAACAGAAGTCGATACACTTGCGACTGAAGGAGATGGGGCTCGCCTGGTGTCAGAGGCAAGATAAGTGAGAAATGGCCGCCAAAGTTGAGTGACTTCCAAAGCTTGAGAGTCCTTGCAAACTCCAAATTTACATTTTTCTGATTTTTAATAAAAGTTTATCGTAAAAAAACATATTCAGAAATATGTTTTTAAATGGAGTTAAAAGGTGTTGAGCAAAAAAATTAAAAATACAAAATAACTGAACAAGAGGAAAAATGTTGGCTTCTTCGATCTCACCATTTTGACGACCACCTGATTCCACCACGTTGCAACACATGTAATGAAAGTAATGAAGTTTGAACAAAAGCGATGCCATTAGAATAGCATTAACTGCTGTGTTCATTTCTACTGTAAGTGTTTTTAATATCAGATCGACACGAATTTAGATAATTTAAGAGGCGGACTTGCACCATGCTTGACCATGCCTGTCTGGGCTGATACGGATTCAATATCCCAGCAGAAAAACCAGAAAGTTACTCAGTATAGTCACTCAAGTCGAGAACTGAACTCAGGTCTCCTACGACATTTAAGCCGCTAACCGCGGCACCACAGACGTTGGTCTGATGTATTCGTTTGTCTTCGTAACGTTGGAATGCCTGGGTCATGTGTTGAGTATGTTGCGCACTTTGAATGCAGGTGAGGGACAGAAACACTCATGCATAATATGATACATGCAACACACGTGCACACGTGCACACACACACACACACACACACACACACACACACACACACACACACACACACACACACACACACACATACATACACTCACATACAAACACTCACATACACACA
>NW_004797324.1:1419124-1422435 GCF_000002075.1 Aplysia californica | reverse complement strand
AATATTCTCCACCGACCAAAAGTTCACGCGCTTAGCTTGTTAGTGGAACACTTTACTGGCGCCTGCCTTACTATTATGTCCAGAGACATGTCTTTACTACAACATCGCTCTTCCACCGTCTCTCTCTCTCTCTCTCTCTCTCTCTCTCTCTCTCTCTCTCTCTCTCTCTCTCTCTCTCTCTCTCTGTCTCTCTCTCTCTCCTTGTCTCTCTATGTCACTCTCTCCCTCTCTCTTTCTCTTTCTTTGTCTCTGTCTTTCTATTTGTCTCTTTTTTTTTATTTCTCGCCCGATCACTACCTCTGCCGTTTTCTATCTCTCACACATACACACAGACACCAACCCACCAACGACTCTCTCTCTCTCTCTCTCTCTCTCTCTCTCTCTCTCTCTCTCTCTCTTTCTCTCTCACTCCCTCTCTCTCCCTGTCTCTCTATCACTCTCTCACTCTACCACTCTTCACCCCTCTCCCGCCCACGCCTGTCTCTCTCACTCTACCACTCTTCACCCCTCTCCCGCCCACGTCTGTCTGCCTCTCTCTTTCTCTCTATCTATCTATCGAGCCCTCTCACCCTTCCCTTCTCTTTCACAGAAGACAGTAAAAGAAGAAGCAGTACGAAAGAAAAAGAGACAGGGTAACAGAGAAAGAGAAAGAGAATGAGAGAGAGAGAGAGAGAGAGAGAGAGAGAGAGGGAGAGAGTGAGAGAGAGGGAGAGAGAGAGAGAGAGAGGTAGAGAGAGGAGAGAGAGAGAGAGAGAGAGAGAGAGAGAGGTAGAGAGAGGAGAGAGAGAGAGAGAGAGAGAGAGAGAGGGGGAGAGAGAGAGAGAGAGGTAGAGAGAGGAGAGAGAGAGAGAGAGAGAGAGAGAGAGAGAGAGAGAGAGAGAGAGTGAGAGAGAGAGGTAGAGAGAGGAGAGAGAGAGAGAGAGAGAAAGAGAGGGAGAGAGGTCGAGGAAGGGGGAGGGTCAGAGAGAAAGGAAGAGTGAAAAAGTAAGAAAAGGGTACCAATAAAAAATTTGAGGATTCATAAAAAACAACAACAACCCAATACAACTATCTAAGAAAACTATAGATCTGGAAGAGGAAAAAAGCTTCACAATAGCTTCAAGAAACTAGAAGTTCAGTTTAGATTTTTGTGAGAGTTTTACGGCTATTGCAATACAAATAGGTCGGGCAAGCGTTAAATATTAATTTAATATGTTATTAGTGAGAAACAAACCAAAACAAAAAACAAAAAACAAAACAAGGAGGAGAGTTATGGTAGATAGTATACGTACTAATGCTTGTCTGATAGGAAAGAGCGAGCAACCATATCAGATCAACTGCCAACCACCCACGAAAATTTAAAGATCTAGTCGTGGAAAATGTTCCACAAAGACTTTAAGAAACCAGAAGAACCACACTGACAATTAACCCGGCCAGAGATATCGTTTTCTACGCTTCAAGCCAGGCTGCAGACGATCGGAAAAGCTTTGTGGGGCAGGCCTGTGTAAACAATGTCTCTGCAGATTTCAGAAACTTCCATCAAACCATCAAACCGTCCAACACACCCCACTCGTCCGACAGAGTTTCTGTTGTTTGTTACTCGTGCCAGCGTCTTATCTATCTCCCGTGAGCCAGACAGACCATTGTTATATCAGGGCTATTTTTGTTCTTGGTATCGTTGTTCTTGTTATTCTTTTTCATTTCGTGTTTTATTTGGTCATAACCATCATCGTCGTCGTTGTCATCGTCATCACCATCATCATCATCATCATCATCATCATCATCATCATCATCATCATCATCATCATCATCATCATCATCATCATCATCATCATCATCTTTCTCGTTGTCGTTGTTGTCTTCTTCTTCTTCTTCTTCTTCTTCTTCTTCTTTTTCTTCTTCTTCTTCTTCTTCTTCTTCTTCTTCTTCTTCTTCTTCTTCTTCTTCTTCTTCTTCTTCTTCTTCTTCTTCTTCCTGTGACACAGATAAACCGCGCAGAGGTAAATACTCTCTAACTCTAGTTGAGCGTGTTGTTTGCTACAAAAACTGGCTCTTGTGATCTTTTAATTTTCTTTCTAATCTGTAGGATCTATCTCGAACGAGGTGTTAAATGGGCAGTTGTTTGTTGTTCAATCCTTTGGCTCTAAAGTTTTGTGTTGTCTTGCCCCTTCTCTCACGTAGTCTTGCCCCTTCTCTTCTTCCTACACATTTCTCGAACACACAAGCCTGTCACAGGATTTTCTGACTGGGTTTACAACTTGTTTGTAGAATGCTTTTCGGAGTTATTTCTGAACTGTTGCATCTCGCTTGATGTGAAGATAGTTTTTAATGGTTAAGTTCTGATCGAATGAGATGAAAACGAATTTTAATGTTTCAGTTCTAATCAATAAGATGAAGACGAATTCGAATATTCTAGTTCTTATCGAATGAGATGGAGAATAATTCGAATCACAGAGGCCTCAAAATGGGATTGATAGTAATTCTAGTTGTATTTTTGCCTGATACAAAAAAAGAGAGAACACACAAGGAGCAGGACTATGCAATTTTGAAGCGTCCAAGTGCAAGAAATTCCTATAAACACCATTTTGATGAAACGAAGGTTCTCTACCCATTATTTTCGATTACTCTCCCGGCTTTAAGATGTGTAAATTATATTATGAGAACAGTTAAGGGGGGGGGGGGCTACACCTGGAGGCTATCTCGCTTATTACTGAACCGAATTGTACCAATTTTCACACATATCACAAGCATAGTAAGGAGTCTTTAAATCCGCAATCAAATTTGAGAAAAAAGTTTCGTTTCCATGGATACGCCGCCATATTGGATTTTATTGACATGTCTTACGTAATGAATACTGCACTTATCGCTCATGGAAATTGATTGGGTTTTTTTTTGCATGCGTGTCCACAAACATTAGATCTAAAAAATTTTCTGTTGTTTTTTTCTTAATCTAATTAGAACATTTTTTATGAATTTTTTTCCTGAGGTAGCATTCAAGTTTGCGAAAAATCCGTGAAAATCCACACTCCAGACACCACCAAAAAAAATATGTTCCATATATCAAACATTCAACAGACAAATTTTTTAGTATTACCTCTTCTCTTCATTTTGTGAAAATTTCATGAAGATTGGATGAAAAATGGTGGAGTTATTCAAAAAAGTATAGAGAGAAGTCGCATTTTGAGAAAACCGCCGATAAAGAAAAATAAAATACTGACTTTATGAGGAAATGGCGGTTACAAACATGCCCGGTATGGGAAAAACTACGGTTTTTTGGAGTTCTTATGCCATGAAATAGTTGTAGGAGAGGCTGAGGAAGCTAAAAATGCCTA
>NW_004797324.1:1417853-1419024 GCF_000002075.1 Aplysia californica | reverse complement strand
TGTAGGAGAGGCTGAGGAAGCTAAAAATGCCTACAACTCAAATTCCATGATTTTGAGCCGAATTTTGATTTGGGGGTGTAGCCCTCCCCCCCTCCCCCCTTAAGGGCCATCAGGTTGCTTTTCACATGGTTGAACTCGGCTTTGAGCCTCGATATGGCAGCAAAAATTGCTTTTATTCTAGGAAGTGCGAGCGAAGAAAAAGAATGAGACTGACAAAAAGAGAATGAGAGAGATGGGATTGATAAATAGCGAGGGAGAAAGAGGGAGGAGAGTTGAAAGAGAGATGAAGGCAGATAGATAGATAAATGAAGAAAAGGATTACGGCCGGCAGACAGACAGCCGAACGTAAACAAACCAGGTTTCTTCCATCTGGAATCTTACCTCCTGTAAGCGAGTCGGTTCATTGGACTCGCTCGTTTCTTCTTCCTTTTCTTCTTCAGTCTGCGGCAAATAGAAGATGTGATAGGTTAGATATTGTAAGACTTTGCTCACCCCCCCCCCCAAACCAAAGAAAAAAAAAGCCAGGATTCAATTACGTTTGATTGTGAGAATAATGACCCCCCGTCCAAAAATTTAAAAAAAAAAAATATATATGAAAAAAGCACCATCTCTTCCCCTGATCCCCTGTTTCCCGGTCCCGCATGTTTTGACACACTGATGCGAGGACGTCAGTCGTTGACTCTTCTGTCCGGTGAAGAAAATGACAACAAATAAGGCGGTGGTGGTGGTAGAAATGATGAAGGTGGTGGTGGTGGTGGTAGTGGTGATAGATATAATGGTTGGTGGTGGAAATGATGGTGGAAATGGTGGTAGCGGTGTTGAGTGTGGTGATAGTGGTGGTGGTGGTGGAGGTGGTAGATACGGTCGTGGTGGGTGAGGTGAAAAAAGTAAGTGTATGCGTTTAAGTAGTGTTTAATCAACACTAAGAGGCTATTCAGTGGTTGTGAAGAAGGTGTAAATAATAGTTCTGGTGGTGGTGCTGATGCTGCAGATAAAAACTATCATTTGATAGACTGTGCTCATTATATCGCTGTGCTCTGACTGCTGTGTTTTCAAAGTGTGAGGGTTCAAAACCCAAGCAAGTGCTGGTATAAGTTTTTTTAACATGGAGAGGAAGGAAGAGGTTGTAATAAATCCAGATTGGGTGGAAAGGGGTGTGTGTGTGTGTGTG
>NW_004797324.1:1412524-1416065 GCF_000002075.1 Aplysia californica | reverse complement strand
CTCTCTCTCTCTCTCTCTCTCTCTCTCTCACACACACACACACAAACGCAAAGACACCAACACATTTACACAAACACACACATACATACACACATACACACACGAATAGTCATCGGATGGACATATAAAATATTATGCTATGTTCGCCCACCGACGGAATGTTACCTTTTAATTGCCTCTGCCTCTTACTTCTAAACCTTACCTTCGTATGCACATTTCTGAGCGTACAATCAGTTACCTTGGTATCCAATTAGGCGTCTGTCCAAAGTAGATCCACAATTTCGTGTTTATCAAATGCACTTCGCACCATCTTACTTTTGTTTTCTGCATGCTTGCAAGATGAACCCATGCGTAGGTATGCACTCATGCAGTTGAAGAAAATGAATTCATGCGTAACAGAAACGCCATATGCAGTCATGCTAAAATAGGAAGAAACGAAATATTTCTTCCGTTGTTTTCTTATATAGCTTTGTACATGTTCTCAAAACATTTGCGTTCTGGCTTCCCCATTCTTTGTCTCTTTCAACCTGCTTTTTAGTTTTAGTAGGAGCGTTATGGCATTTGCTACAGACATAGGTCAATATAAGAACCGAAGATGAGAGGTGTTACAAGAGAGTAACATACAAAGAAAAGAAGGAGGAGAAATAAAGAATATAGATGATTGAAGGGATACTAACCACACCAGAGCGCCCACAAGACTTTTATGTTTCTTCCAACCTGTTTTTGTCTTTGTACTATGCACACATGAGATTACAAGACCAGTGCAGACAAACAACAGTCCAATTAATGGTGCTAGAGGGTCACTCACAACTAAATTCTTTTTACCATGTTTCTCATTAACGCATTTGCCAGGGCCATGTACGATAATTGCTAAGCCGCGGAGAGGCATTGCTTTCTGCGGGCACAGCTTCAAACAAGACAACAGCGAGCATATTTTCAACAGCTCTTGGCCTTCAAACCTCACTCGAAGAAAGTAAAGAGCAGCCCCCCCCCTCCCTCACACACTGTTTATTTTGAGCTCCATGATCTTTTACTTTAGTTTTTGAAAAAGTTTACGATATTTGTAACACAATTAGGCCATAAAAGTGCCAAACTTTAGAGATATAACTAGATATTAACATACTCAGAAAAAAGGAGAAGAGATATCGACAGTAGATGGTTGATATGGAAGAAGGAGCAAACCACACCACAACGCCCAATTTGGTGGTGTAAGTTTCATGAAGGACTAACAATTTTAGTTTAATTTTAGTAAGAAATTTATGGCAACTGGAATACAATCAATTAGGTCAAATAAAATAAGTGCCAGAGACTAGAATGTTACTAGAGAGCAAAATCCAAAGAAACAAAGACAAGAAGGATGAGATATAAAGACGACAGAGTTTTGAGAATAGGAAGAAAGAGCAAACCACATTAAAACACCCGCAAAGCATCCACAGACTTTTAACAGGATTTGGGTAAAACTGTTCATAAATAACTACATAAGCATGTTGCCTTAGTACGCGGACTGGTGACGTTACAGATATATACACATTGGCTCACGTAAACACGTAATCCTTTTTTTTCTCTCTATTTCTTCAAACTTGTTGATCACTGTGTTTTATAAAGTTCTGAACGGTTCAAGCTTACACATAATCAGTGTCTCTTCCGTATATTATGAGTGAAGGAGAAGGTTTGTGAAGGCAAGTTGGTGAGTCTACATATCTGTTAACAGAGCTGTGTTTTATAACCTCTGCCCTTTCTTTGTCTATATGCATGATAGAAGGGAAAAAGGAAGCAATCGCACTAGCTTTCACTACAAACACACGACAACCTCAGAGACAGCGAGAGAAAAAAATACTTTCGAGTCAGTGTTCCTTCAGACATCAGACTCAAAGAAAACAACAACAGTAACAACAGCAAAATGATAGTCTTGCCTTGTCTCCGCCCTCTCTCTGTCCCTCTTCCTCTCCCTTTCTCTCTCTGTCCTTCCCCCGCCTCTCTCTCTCTCTCTCTCTCTCTCCCTCTCTCTTTCTTTCTTTCTCTCTCTGTTTCTCTCTCATGTACACAATATTACCCGCATTCACTCATACTCACACGTACATAAGCTAGCAATATAAAAGCACCCCTCGCTCTCCGGAACCCCAACCTCACCACCATGAAAACAAAAAAGCAAAAACAGCAAAATCAAAAACACAACGAGGAACAAACACTACCCCCCCCCCCCCCCCACCCACACACACGTATATTGAAGAAAAGAAAAACCCTCACAAGAAGCCAACACTAATCTGTCTTTTAAAATTCTCTTCACGACAAACAAGATTTCTCCTCTTTAGACCTGCAAAGCTTGCTCTTTTGAGTTTTGAGACGTAAAGATTGGGAACTATACATTGGTCTGCACCGGAGAAGAGAGACTGACGTCATCGTCTGGCGGAATCGAATGCAGCGAGACGAGATAGGTTGCATTTCATCACGATTTTCGATAACTAGTTCTCTGTCAAATCACCTCGAATTTGAGTTTTGTTAAAGATTTTTCCTCAGCTACTTCCAAGCACAAGATTTCTGCAAGAAAAATACATTATTTATATAATAATGCCCCTGCCCTGAATCCTCCGAAACAAGAATAGATCGAACTTTTGACAAGGGCAGAAAATACAAAAGAGGGAAAATAAATATCAGGACACTTCGTCGATGTATCAAGGGAATGAAGAAAAATAAGACAGAACCTGTTTCCTGATTACAGTCATAGGAGCTGACACAAGATTTCTTAAAGGAGAATTTTTTTAATAAACTGATACCAGCTCAGTTTCAAGTCTACATATTGCGTGTCTATTTTGACATGTACGTTTAAAAAACAAGACAAAACATTGAATATCAACCCCAGGATCAATACTAACAAGACTTAGGTTTTCGCTTAGTCCAGTTGCTGTTCCCCAGTCCTTCGGTGCATTCTCGATCTCAGAACGTTGGGTCCAGGTAATGCAAAAACACGCAGCCGTTAAATATGTGCATACATGAATAATTGTAAAGAAACGAAACAAAACGAAACACCCCCCCCAAAAAAACAAAAACAAAACAACAACAACAAAAACAACAAACAACCCCTCTCGTATTTGAATGTTTTGTTTGTTTTTTCCTCTAAAGAGAGAAAATAATTTCCGATATGAAAAGCTCTATTTGACAAATAGATACACACTATGGTGTTTTAAAATCCGTACTTTTTTCCCCCTTAATTTTAAAACTGTTAGTAAGAGTTTTGCGGTACTTGTAGTAAACATAGGTCAAATAAGTGCCGGTATTTGGATGTGTTACGCAAGAATAGCCCCAAAAAAGATGATATATGTCTGATAAGGAGAGAATGAGTAAATCACACCGGAGCACCCCTCAACCTCCCACATATTTTTTACATAAGGCAGAAATCCACATAAATACCCTAACGTAGAAAACTGACGGAACTGAAGACAAGGCCTATAACTCTGAGAATGACTCCTCCTTCGTATGTGTGTGTGTGTGTGTGTGTGTGTGTGTGTGTGTGTGTGTGTGTGTGTGTATGTGTGTGTGTGTG
>NW_004797324.1:1399716-1407216 GCF_000002075.1 Aplysia californica | reverse complement strand
GGTCTTTTAGTGTTGGAGATAAAGTAAGACAGACAAAGAGAAAGGAAAAAGGAAACGAAATACCTGCCAGGGCACCATCCAACCTCCCGCTCAAATTAATGTGTGTTCATCGTTACAATACAAGAGTACAAGTGGAGACGAAAACGAAAATGCTACCAGAGGGACCAAGCAGCAATTTCTTTTTGGGTTGTATCTCAAGACCAGTCCTCATCTCTCCAACCTTCAAAATGAAAAGCACCCAACACCCTCCCCACCCTTCCCAAAAGAAGGGGGAAAAACAACAACCCCAAAAGCACAAGACCGTTACAAAAACGGCCACATTTTACTTGGATAAGGTACAAGGATGTCAGCAAAATTGAAAAGAAATTGCGAGAGTCGACTGTGCTAGTCCGCCCACCAAGTAGCTTCTGATGTATGTGCAGATCTAATGTGTTTATCATTTCGCAGCTCTGTGCTATCTTCTACTAGCTCCATTTTTATCCAATTTTGAAGAAAATCACGTTGAAAGAACTAAATTCCAGTCACGAAAAATGAGAATTAGTACAAAATGAAACTGACATTCTACGAAATACACGTTTCAGCCGTATTGTTTCGGGCTTAAAAGGAAGCATTTTTAATAGCATTGACAGCTGTGTAGCAAGAAAAGAAAATGAAAAAAAAAAAGAAATAAGATCTTGCAAGTGGGAAATAGGAGTTAGGACGAGACTGTACCCAGCTCACTTTTTTGATGAATGGGGAGAAAGACGGCGAAGACAGAAGAGAGGATAAAGAACCAGAGCTTTAAAAAATTGAGATTGAGTTCAGGTAAGGAGATACACATCGACTCGATAAAGTCCACTTAGTGCAGGGAGAAAAAAAGACAATATAGAGAGACAGAAAATAAATATCAGAGGGGTAAAAAAAAAAAGACGTAGGACCCACCAGTTGCCCATCCTCTAATGAGGCTGTTTTTTTTTTTTAATTGAGAGATACGTAGAGTCAGACACTGGTCAAGGAAAGGTGAAAAATGAGGGACAAAATAATAGGAAGCTTCCGAGGTCAGAAACGCTACCATGGTTTAATCTGCTTTAATGACCACCTGTCCAGGAGAATTACTTGTAAAACGACCATCCCCCCCCCCCTAGCTTTTCCCCTTTTTTATAATGGCACTTTTCAAGAGGTCTACCTGTCTTAGATGACCGCTTTCCTCCTCATCTTGAAAGGATTAGACTATTTATTTGACAAAAGTACTTCGGAAAAGTTCAACACCTCATTATTATTTGGGTTAAGTTCAAGATCCAGATAATTCCTCTCATCCGAAGTTGACCCTGACTTGCAGGGTCGAAGCCTGCCACCAACATGAAGAAAAAAGATAACTGAGACAATGGGGGCGTAAAATACAACATGAAAAACAACAAAACGGAAAACAACTACAACATCAATTAAAGCCTCTGATAAAATTATAGGATATCCCGGGGTTTAGAAACGTTACTTTAAAAAAATTAAAGTTAAGGAACGAGACAATAATATCACATTTTAGTTCAATCATTTGGATCAAACTAGAATCTCTTAACTTTAGGAAGTTCTGAAGGTCCGAAATAATACCACCTGAACACATTATTTCGAAAAAAGTAGGCTACTATACCAAGGAAGGACTGGGGAAAAAGAGTGAGCAAAGGGAGAAAGATAATATGTTGAAATAATGGAGAAAACTATTGGTCATTTTGGTGTAACAAAAGCCTTATAGAAGCTTTTTTGGCAAACACACAGGTAAGTCTATGGCCATTTCTCCAATTTCTGGCGTGTGTGTATGTGTTTGTGTTTGTGTGTGTGTGTGTGTGTGTGTGTGTGTGTGTGTTTGTGTTTGTGTGTGTGTGGGGGGGGGGGTGTGGTGGGGTGAGTGGGTGGGTGCGTGGGTGTAGGTTGGGGAGTGAGTGGGAAAAATGCGCAAGGGGAGGAGGGGGGGGGGGGGCTGTTAGATGGATATTCTTCAAAGAAGACCGGACCCATATTGACAAGATGGAATTACTATATCTTCCACTATGATCAGGGCGCCGATGAGTAAAAGCTGCTGCTATTTAACATCTTTCCATGAAGGCGGGCAGATGGTCAAATGAGACGTATTGCAATGTGGCAAAGATTTAAAGGTGCATATGGATAACATTCAGATAATGAAGAGCTTCTGAGAGCATTTTTTTAAATTTAGATTGTCTTAGTTTGCATTTATGCTAGGGCCAAGGTAATCACAAAAGACTGGAAGTAGAACGTATGCAGGTTTTGTTCAGAATCTAGAGTCTGCCAGAATCTGTCTCATAGACCACAGCTGAAGCCACAAATCAGTAATTTCACCCGAAACCAGAAATCATCGTAATCCTTTTATCTTCTTTTTCAATAGAAGAAATGTTCTCCTCTACAGAAACCTGATATACAGTTGATACATTGACGAACGATTTAAAAATATTATTCTTATTAAAGACCAATCAAATATGCGTGCACCTCTTTGTCTGGTTTTGGTATTCTCCCGTGGCCGTGAAAAAGCGGGGTGGGGCTGGGGGGGGGGGAGGTAACGATACACACACGCGTGCGCGCTAACACATACAAACACACTCACACTCTCAAACACACTCACACACACATGCACAATATGCACCCACACATAATAATATGCGCTCGTTCATAGTGAGGCAGAGTGATAGAGATAGATAAAGAGAGAGAGAGAGAGAGAAAGAGAGAGAGGGGGAAGAGAGATACAGAGAGAGAGAGAGATAGAGAGAGAGATAGAGAGAGAGAGAGAGAGAGACCGACAGACAGACAGACAGACAGACAGACAGACAGACAGATAGACAGACAGACAGAGACAGAGACAGAGAGTGAGTGTGGGGAGGGTTGTGCTTGGAACACACAGATCGAACCCTAAATCCCTGTTGTTGTCCTATTTCCTTGCTAAAAATTAAATTTCGATGTTTCATCTTGTTTAGATGTGGAGTGCAGAAACAAAGAGCTAATGTATTCAATTTGAATCCTTTTAAAACTGTCTGGCTGCGCAAGCTCACGCTAAGAAAGGTTGGCATTTCTTCAGTTTATTTTATTTTGAATTGTGTTCTTTTTAAAGATTTATTCCTAATTGTGTTCTTTCATGTTTCGTAATTCTATCTTTACAAAACAAAACATTCGCTTAGTAGACTTTTTTCTGCTAACGGTAGCGGTAGATTTGAAAATGTTATTGATCTTGTGAAATATAAAATCCTTAGGTAATATATACTTGTTTTATGCACCTTGGAAATACTCAAAATATTTCAGCTTTGGAAACTCATAAATAATGTACACTCCGGTTTTTTTTCCTTAGTTTAATTTTAGTAAAAGTTTTATGGCACTTGTAACGTAAAAAAGTTTATAAAAGTACCGAAGATCTGAGGTATTACCAGAGTGTAGCATACATACAAAGAAAACAAGGACAGCCCTGGATGCTACTAAGTGAGCTAAAAGTGAGCCTCGAATTATCCTCCCTAATGTCGCCAGTTAATGTCAATGAATTATTTTGTACTGTTTTTGCTCTTTCAGTTTTGATGTCAATAGAAAGTGAAGACAAAAGTAGATGGTTGAATATAATAAAAGTGCAGGAAAGGAGGAGGAAGGAGTACATTTTTTTAGAAGAAATGTTTCCGTCGCTATCAGGATTTGAACCCGGGACCTATTGAATGAGAGGCGAACACCATAACGTCTAAACCACAAGAGCCCCGCTCACAGGTATGATTTTTCAGCAGCCTTGACTGTTGAGACGAAGGCACCTTAAACAGCGGAACTGGAATTAGCTCAAAATAGCTCTCAGGTCGCCCAAATAAAGCTCACAAACAAGATAACACCACACAGAGTCAAATAAAAAACTAAACCAGAAATTTAAAAAAGCCCAACAACCCGGATTCAATTGATAAAGAGAGATAAGAGATAACGATATTTATGAGGGAACAAGCGACAAAGGTCAAACTGTTTGTGTGTTTTCCAGTTCCACAACAATAACAAGGTGTGCCTTAAGCGAATAACACAAGGTATATAAATAATATTCGCTTGAAAAAGTCAACTTTCGCGCTTCCTTTCGGAACTTTCTTGACTTAATGCACACATTCTGGAGACTACATTCACTGTAGGGGTGACATTTTGGGTTGTTTTTTGCATCATGCGAGAAAGACACCTTTAACTTTGTTTTTACGAGTGGATGGGGGAAAGGAGAGGTTGAGGAGAAAGGGGGTTGAACAGGGGGGGGGGGGGGTCAAAATTCACTCTAACCTTTTGCCTTTTACATTAGATTGATTCGGGTCTTTTAAATGTATAATGTTGAAACTGTCTCCCGCATATTGAACGTCATTGTTGCTACAAGAATGTTTCCAAATGTCTAACGTTCGGTTTGTATTTTAAAAAGTCAACCTTTACAGTTATAAAGTTTGATTTATCGATTTATTAACGGACTGCTGTTTGATTGATTGAAATATTAATGATTATTTGATGGATTGATTAATTGATTGATGGACTGATTGATTGATAGATAGATTGATTGAATATGTCTTCCGCTAATCTTTATATATATATATATATATATATATATATATATATATATATATATATATATATATATATTTATATATGTATACACATTTGTCTTTTTCGTTATCTTGTTAGTATAACAATGTGTATTTAATTATTAGTCAATTTGTTCTTCTTCTTCTTATACTTTTACTTTGGCTTTTTCACTTTTGAGGGAATATTAAATTGTACTCCTATATCATACAATTTAGAAATAAACATTAAAGCAGATGAAAAGATAGATGGTGAAGACTTTACGCTAGTACACGGTTGATGGATAAGTGAGCAGACAAAATGCTCGATCAATAGATATTTGGACTGGTTGATTAGTAGAAAGGTAGGTAGGCAGGAAGGAAGGAATGTAAGCAGGTAGTCATGTTAGTAAGAATGCATGTAGGTAGGTAGGAAAGTAGGCAGGTAGGTTGGCACTAGTTTAGTGGGATGAAAGGTAGGTAGTTATACCCGTGGGTATGTAGGTAGGTAGGTAGGTAGGTAGGTAGGTAGGTAGGTAGGTAGGTAGGTAGGTAGGTAGGTAGGTAGGTAGGTAGGTAGGTAGGTAGGTAAGACGGTCGGTCGGTCGGTTGGTATGTGGTAGATTGGTAGATTGGTAGGACTGGTAAGTTGGTATGTTGGTAGGTTGGTTTGGAAATAGGCAAGCTGATAGACGGGTTGTCATGTGGACGGATATGGAGATATGTGGGTAGGTAGGTAGGAAGGTAGGTAGGTATGTAGGTAGGTAGGTAAGTAGATTGATTGACAGAGTATGATATTTACCCCCATCGACAGAATAGAGCTTTAAGGAGGCAGGCTTCGACCCAGTCTGTCATGGCTAACTCCGCCTGAGACAGATGCAGCGTCCTAAAAGAATGGCCGAAATAGTCGATACAAATTATCCCAAGACAGGAAACAAACTTGGGTCTTTGCGTTCGACGTGTTTGGAGGGTTTGATACAATTGTGTAAAAATGGTAAACCCCCCCCCCCCAACCACATCCCATGAAGAAAAACTGACCGCCCTCTAACGTGTCAAATAGAGATGATACAGAAGTTTCTCAAACGTGCACTGCGCATCAATTTCGTCGCCTTTCACGAAACTGAAAATGAGTTTGATTCCCACGAGAGGAAGAAGTTTAATCCAGCATTGGTTTGTACACTCCACACTAGTCCCACTAGACTGGCTTAAGGCAATCACTTCAAGACCGATCTAAAAATGTGCACCTGTGGGCTTCAAGCACGTAAAAACATTAGGCGGACATAAAATTGACTTTTGAGATTCGAACAAGGATCGCTCCTATCTCGTTTATTTGTGCGCGTAAAGAGAACCACACTGACATAATAATATTTTATTTAGTGCCTGGAAAAAGAAAGGAAGGGAGACAGAAACAACAGAGGGAAAATAAAGAAGTAATACCTTTCTGTGGCGCCCTCCAACCACCCGCCGCCTCAGTCAAAAAGACAGTTCAAACAATAGTCGATGGAATGCACAAGCTAGAGCATATCGTGAAGAAGGTCGCCAAAGTTGTCAGACGAAAAGAATGGGCTTACGGCAAAAAATGCTTCTACACTGTCTCCAAAGATAAGTTTGACCATAACCAAAATAATGTAGAGTTTTCATGCAAACGTGGAAGATAAAGGAAACGAGAGCAGGTCAGTATGCGATCTGTATGCGAAGTAAAGACGTATTATAGGTGCTTACGCCTATTTAAAAGTATAAGATGAGAAGCAAAGCAAGTAGATTGTGAAACATGTCAAATATATATTCCAAAAGCTACCAAAAGAATTAGAGAAAAGATATATCTCAACAAACATAATATATTATTTTAACCCCTTCACTGCCTCGCCTCAGACTTTATACTTTTTAGCCCTTTAGTGTGAATGGTGGTCCCAGCAGCTCATCAAATTGTCCAGTTTGGCAGGGAAGGGGTTAATGAATACAAAAAATAGTTTTTATAGTTGAAAAAATCAAGTAAACCATACAAGACTATCTCACTAATAACTTCCAAGAAAAAAATTTAAAAAATTCAAGGAAATTGGTGCAGAAAAATATGTGCAAATAGAAAGAATAACATTTAGAAAAACAAAAACAATTTCAACAACAGCAACAAAATATTCGTTTCTTCTTTTCTCACAAACTGACAGATATCTTAAAAGGAACACAATGTACATGATGTCACTGCTGTTTTTTTAACCGTGTTCCCAAATCTGCAGTACAAGCTGTTGTCAGTGGCTACGACAATTGTCTAGTCTAACAGCCAGTTCATGTGGACAGTGAACACTGACCTGAACGAAAAGCAAAGCCTGTGAAGTAAGTTGCGTCTTCATAGTGTTTGGAAATTACATCCCTGTACTGGCAGCTTGAACTACTTTGAGGGAAAAGAAGGGGAAGGAGGAGAGGGAGGAGGGTTCCACTTGTTTCCTCTTCATCTTGACAGTATCTAGACCAGTGCTTGTTCACCTGTTTATATCCTGCTGGCACTTTTGCAACCTCACAGAAACTACGATTTCCGTACCGCACTCTGACACGGGTTTCCAAACAGGGCATAAACTAGAAACTGTCACTATCCAGGTGATCCCCATCGATCACCAAAATTACAAAACCAATCAGAAGTGGGCGATATCGCCCAGATTTGGAAGCCCCGGCATAGACAAAACTGCCAAGATGGTTGCCCTCCCGAAGTCTAGGTGAAGGAAACTTATAAATTCCCTTACGTCCTGAATTCAAAGTCTCTGCCCAGGACCGTATACTTAGCTATAACACAATGGCTTGATAAAAATCCATGACCAACCCCAACTACAAAGAAAACTGTAAATAGACAGCAAATATGGTCGTGACTCCAGTAGATCCATTACTCTGTTCACGTGATAATAGAAAATTTGCCAAGGTCAGAGGTCAAACCTGACGCAAGCCAAGGCCGAGTGCTATACAACGACAAAAAGCAAATGGC
>NW_004797324.1:1392216-1394716 GCF_000002075.1 Aplysia californica | reverse complement strand
TTACACACATACAAACACACACACACACACACACACATACACACACACCACACTCAACAACCTCACTGACCGACAAGGAAGAACAAAGAGATAATACGGTGTGAACGGTTAATGATCTCTTCAAACAAACCGCAAAATCTCCCTCATCGCCCAAGTATTCAACGATACCAATGTTCGAGGTTGTTTATGAGTTCTGGCTCCAAGCCCACTAAACGATAAACTAGGGAATTGTAACTGCATCATCGAAGGTAGCACTGGGAACTGACGTGGGCGCTCTAGGCTTATTTTGACACAATTACGCCGTAAAACGAAGATAAAGTAAAAGATCATTATATGAATGTCATGGTTAATACATAACTTGTACTAGCGAGGGTTTCAATCCTAGCCTATACAATGGGGGTCTGACAGACCCTTATAATGCTTTATTTTTAGGTTGCAGGATTACGGTTAGGGTTAGGTAACGTTTGGCCTACGGTTGGGATAGGGTTATGGTTAGGTTTAGTGTTAGGGTTAGGGTTAGGGTTAAAGTTAGTATTAGGGCTAGTATTAGGGTTAAGGTTAGGGTTGGGAATAATCCAATATAAAATGATTGTATCAATACATCAAATTATATTTCTTGATTACTTTTCCGCTGTTCTTCCGAATACGTGTCTTGTAAATAAAGATTAATGTTGTAGGCACCAATCACGTATCTATCACTTGAGCCAAGGCTCAATACATTTCAAAGACTTTTCTACAAACATTTGATATAAGAGAAAAACAACCAACCAACCAAACAGCCAAATAAAAAAACAACTATGAGGTTCACGTGGAAAAGCGGAGCTGAAGACCGCAGGACGGTGCCTCTCAGAGGCTCCAAATCACCGCTAACAATTCATCGTGTTTGTGATAACAATTTGAGAACATCGTTGTTGACACTCATGTTATTGGGTGTCTGGGAGATAATGTGGAGAAATGGCCGCTGAGGATCTGTTGACTGCGTCTGAAGTATCCTCCACGGGGAGGCTAGGAGACGGGTACGGAAGCGAGGGGTGGGGGGAGGGGTGCGAGAGATGGATCGGTGGTGGAGGGTTAGGGGATATGAGGAGAGATGCTTGGGGTGGGGGGATATAGGAGTGAGCTAAAGATATATATATATATATATATATGTGTGTGTGTGTATAGATAGATAGATAGATAGATAGATAGATAGATAGATAGATAGATAGATGGATATATATATATATATATATATATATATATATATATATATATATATATATATATATAGAGAGAGAGAGAGAGAGAGAGAGAGTGATATATGTATACGCGTCTTATCTTCAGTTTTAGTTTCAGTTCGAATTTTACTGCACTTGCAATACAAACAGACCAAACAAGGGTCATAAAACAACCTTATGAAACAGAATTTACGACTATTTATTTAGCTAACTTTTAACTCTTTTACTGCCCCGCTTTGACCAAAATTTGCTAAAAGCCTGAGAAGGTTTCGGGGTAAGCACAGATGTGGTTAATGACTCCATCATGCCGGACAGGATTCGTTTACACATGTATTGATTGAGGAGATATTTTCTGACACTATAGACATGATTTAGCCCGAAATGAGAATCCGTGTATTGTCTATTGCTTCTGCACATTTTACGCTTTCGCTGACACAAACAATTAAACAATTTAGGAAGCGGGCTGCTTAGACCCTCTTTGAGAGCCCAAACCAGGGCGCAGTGGGATCCAGTATCTCAGCAGAAAAATGGGCATACCGGATGAAACTGAAACAACCTTAACCCATGGGGAATGGAGCTCATGCATTTTTCGTCCATTACACCACAGACGCTGGTAACAAGCTTTGCAGTAGCGATCGAAAAATAAATATGATGTTTGCAAGAAGAATGAGTTTCCGTGAACTTTTGAGAGAAGACTAGAGAAACTCTCAAAGAAACAGGTTTAAAACGATGCTATAAACAAGATATGGGATTGAATAATTTACTATGCCTCAGGTTGAACTTTACTCCCCCCCCCCTCCCATTTTTTAAATCCTTTTTTCTTATCCTATCAATCAAATCCCCTGAATACTGTCTGGTCGTATGAGAAAGACTATAAAAGAGAGAGAGAGAGAGAGAGAGAGAGAAAGGGAGAGCGAGAGTGGACGACAGACAGACTGACAGACATACAACCAGAGAAAGAGGATGGAGAGGTACAGAGACAGAGAGGTACCCTAGTAGGTTAGTCTACCGGACCCGTAATTTTGAGATTGCAGGTTCTGGGCTTCTAACCTCAGCTTGTTCCGACGTTGTGTCCTTGTGAAAGGGAATTTGTTCGAATTTCCAATTTCGCTCGATCCTTTCGGAGACGGACGTTAAACTCGAGGAGGTCCCGCCTCTTAAATAAACACTAATAGTGTTGATATAAGTGTTAAACCTATAACATTTCACAATTTTCACCCTAGACTGACAACTAAATGGTGTTGAAATAGAGAAATAGGGGGATGGAATAAAACCTCCCCCCC
>NW_004797324.1:1390038-1391336 GCF_000002075.1 Aplysia californica | reverse complement strand
ACCCTCTTTTTTTTCATTTTTTAAATACAGTTTACCCAGTCAGTAACAAATTTTAGTTGCTGGTGAGGGACTCGTGTGGACCATTAACACCACCAACAACTCTGACCATACATGAGCCATAAATGAGAACAGCAGCCGCTCTATTTACCCAGTGGGTAACAAACAACGGACATCAATTTAAACTTGCAATAGAAGTGTCGCTTTTTATTCGGAGCGGTTGCGACGTATTTTTTGGTTTACAATGGCACCAACTCGTCCTCGTCTAACACATAATTTAGTTTTGTATTACTCTTGCAAACTGTCTTCCTCGTTTTGATGCACTTCGTAGAATTTAACATAAACATGTATGCCAACAAGCCTCCGCCCTTAACCACATGTAGGGGAAATATACGACACTTAAGATGAGAACAGTATCAAACAATATCAGGAGATATCCTCGATATAAGCAGACAAAAAAGTCAGAAAAACAAAACCCGTTCACTGTCTAAAATAACAAGTAACTAACAAAAGAAGCAATTAAAATGAGAACTTGTTTTAAAATCCTACCAGCGCAGTTCCAAGCCCATTGATAGTCTCTTTTTTATTAATTATTTTTACTTATTCTGTAAGCTTCAAAAAGATGACAATGACAATTGGGTTCTTTGCGGGTGGTCTGGTATGGTTTGCTTCTTTTTTCCTATAAAACATACATTTTCTTTATACCTTATTCTTTTATCTTTGTATGCTACTCTCTAGTAACGCTTTATAATCTTCAGTACTTGTATGATCTACTTAAATTTGTGCTGCAAGAGCCGTAAAACTCTTATCAAATCTAATCTTAAACAATAACATGTGGGTGGTTGGCGGGTGCTCTAGTATGGTTTGCTTCTTCTTTCCTATCAAACATCTATCGCCCTTATCTCCCCTTCTTCTTTTTTATGTCTGTTACTGTCTTGTAACACCTCTAATCTTCTGGCCCTGATATGACCTTATGCAGTTGCGAACGCCGTAAAAACCTCTACTAGAACAAAACCAAAAACAAGGGGTATCGATACAAAGACCAATGCTACCGAGGCGAGGTATTCGCTTATCACAGTCGCCGTTCCCCGGTCCTCGGTTCACGAGTCGCCAGCACAACAGCTGCGTTGATAACCTGTCAGATGTCACTGAGAGATAAGCGGGGAAACAAATTATTGTTGTTGTCGGTTCTCTCTATCCACAGACTGATCCTTGATTTCCTTCCCCTATGGGGTAGGGGGCGATAGGAGGGAGGGTGATAGAGAGAGAGGGGGGGGGTTGGAAGGGAGAGAGAGAGAGAG
>NW_004797324.1:1382635-1389072 GCF_000002075.1 Aplysia californica | reverse complement strand
AGAGAGAGAGAGAGAGAGAGAGAGAGAGAGAAAGAGTATGCTGGAGATAACTACATGAGGTCACAACTTCAAGGACATAATCAATCAGTGAAGTCTGAGCGATTACCTCATTTTAGTTTGGGCTTTTCCTGGTACGCCCTTTGATTTGAAATGGCCTTCCTTTATTTTAGGGGTTGCTAGGGCTTTGAAACACCTCGCTACACAGAATTACAATGTTCTATTTGCGCAGTATCTAGTTTTGAGAAATTTGACGTCCATAATTTTGAGTTTCACAACATACTTATCATAGCTTTTCGAATGCATTTATTTGAATATCTTAGTTAACATGTTAGTAACGACTCCGAATAATCATACGGTTTTGATAAAGTAGATGGAACATTAATTTGGTTTCTGACGTCAAGGTCTTAATAACTCAAAACGGCCAAAAATGTCAGATAGAACTTTGTAATTCTAAGGTAGCGTCCCATCTATGACAGATCAACTTATCTTGTACCCTATACTATAGGGCTCCTCCAGGGATCGAACTCACGACCTCAGGAATTAATGACAAGTGTCCAACTTTAATGACATTGTAACAAGTGTTATCCCCGTATAGCAACAGTCCACGTTAACAGAGTGTGTAATATGTCCCTAAATCACAGATAATCTTTGTTCAATAAATGTAAAATAGAAGCAAGCATGTAGATACCGACTGACTGGAAACAACTCGTTCTTTATCATTACGGAACACTGGCAAAAAACTATTGTACATAACTTCTACACAATTAGGTGTTATTTCATCAGAAGTAATTTGAAAGCATGATGTAGTTGCGTGAAAAGCGGAAGCCCCACCTTTCTGGTAAAGAAAATCGACCACAATCTACCAATATCAACTCTTCTATAGCTACGGTAAGGAGACTTCAAACGGGAAATCCCAGAAAGCCAGCAGGAAAATGATAGTACGTCTTGAAGAAAACAAAGCTAAGGGGAATAATCATACAAATATTCTGTTCCTATTTATCAAACCAATAGACTTTTGTTTGAGGAATAATCGAATGCGAACACTTTTTAAGCTGTGTCATATTTTGTATAACAGAAAGATTTTTTAATAATTGTGTGAAATTCTGCAATATCTGGATTTTTTTTTCAAGTCCGCATTAGAAGGTATTGCGGTTTTACAAGCAACTTTATTTGATTCTTTTTATGGTTAAATGCTTCTTGACAATTTTTACTCTTTATTTTCCTAAAGCAAGAGGATATTTGTCTTGAGAGCGGACCTGTATCCGCTTGAAATACTTTTGAGCTATATCGGACATCAGGCATTCTGTCTGTTGAGGTGCAAAAATACATTGAAGTGCCTTACACACCGTCGTCAACTCGACGAAGATTGTTAAAGAAGCGAGCAGTTTCGATTATTTTTGTTAGTTTAGTTGTAGTAAAAGTTTTACGGCTCTTGCAAAGCAATTAAGTCATATCATTGCCGAAGATAGGTGTTACAAGAAAGTTTTTAAAAAAAAGTGTTAGTAAAAGTTTTACGGCACTTGCAACACAATAAGGTCATATAAGTGCAGAAGATTAGAAGTGTTACAAGAGAATAACAAACAAACAAGAAGGAGGGGAGAAAGAGAAGATAGATTTTTTTAAATAGGAAAGAAGGAGCAAACCACACCAGAGCACCCGCCAACCATCCACCAAGAGAGTAACAAGCGTAAAAAAGGAGAGATGAGAGCGATAGATGTTTGGTAGTAAAGGGTCAAACCACACCAGAGCACCCTCCAACTACCCAAAATGTTATCTGTTCAGGTCATCGGTGCTGAAAGGGAAAAGCATACAGCATCTTTGCAAACAGATTATGGAGATCTTCTGTAAAAATCGTCTCAACTGGGGACTCGGGAATCGAATCTATGTCTCTTGTGTGCGACGATAGAGCTTGCTAGCTTCACAACAGCCGCCGATCTCAGATACTCGAGTACATACTTTCCCAGTCGGGAATCGTGAACTCGTTTCTTTTGGTGTAGATCTACAACAGCGAAAAGCTTGATGTCCTCGCCAGAGACTCCAGTTTGAAAACCTTTACAGTATATCATACAACCGAATAGAGCATTATTTTTTTCTTCTCGGTCAAAAACCTAATCATGAATTTTACTCTTGTTGATAAATAAAAGTCACATGAAAACAAGCCTCCTGTTGGCTACTGGCGAATATCCGCTCCTGGTTCGATTAAGGTAATCTGCACAACAGTATTCGGTTATCAAGGTCCAGAGCTCTGTCTGTGACTCTATGGTGGTGCTGAGAAAAGTCACAACAGACTTGAATATATTCTATGTATGTAAAGGTTGAGCGTACTTTACAATTACTCTCCCGATAAAGTAACAAATTAAAAGGAAGCGTGCTTAATCCTCGCTTAAAACTAGAAAATATCATTGTTTGTCAGACTACACAACTAGGTGCCAATTAATCAAGAGTAGTTTTGAAAGCACGTTATAGTTGTCTGACAAGCGGTAAAAAACTCGACAATCTACCAATATCAACACTTCTACTCGCTGGCGATGAGACTTCAACCGGGAAATCCCAGAAATTCAGTAGGGGAAAGAAAACACAAGTAGAAGAAAATAGAGAGCTAAGGGAAATAATCATACACATAATATGTTGTTCTTACTTATCAAGCTAAGGATTTCTTGTTTTTGAAAAATAAATGTATGCAAGTACTTTAGTAGCCATTTTATATTTTATAAAAATAGTCAGATTTCTTAAAATTGTGCCAAAATTCTGTAGGAACTGTATTTTAACTACGTCTGTGTTAGAAGGTATTACGGTTTCACAAAGCAAAATTATTTTATTCTTTTTTTTTAAAACTTAAATGCTTCTTGACACAATTTACATTGGGGATTCTAAAACTGAATAAAACATCTAACTTCTCTTGAGAGCGGATATATATCCGCTTGACGAACCTTGACCATCTATAATTTATGTATAAAGGTACCAGCTATCCATGTACAGGTGCTGTTTTAGCCTCTTTTTCCTGCCTGCGGATTAATATTCGTTATTTTTTTCCAATTTGGTTCCACTTCCATGCACCTTCTATCAATGGTTCTCAACCTGGAAATTGCCTATAATTCGTTGTAATTGCCCCCCTCCACCTTCTCTTTCCCATCACCCCTCCCCCTACATTGACACCAGTTACGTTACCGTCAATTTTTATCGATAAACACTATTAATTTCAGTATTAATGATACTCAATAAAAATAAAAATAACTCAATAAATACATCAAGTAAATAAAAAATAAATACATGACTTAAATAACAAATACATAAATAAACCGCTTAATGAATCATCAATAATTCATTTATAGAGGCACCAGCCATCCATATCCAGTGCTGTTTATTAGCCCCGTTTGATGCTTCTTTGTTTGCCTACACGCTTTCGAGAAAAAGAAAAGGGAGGGGGGGGGGGGGGGGGGGCTCTTGTGGCCTAGAGGTTACGGTCTCTGGCCTAGAGGTTAAAGTGTTGGCCTCTCATTCAAAAGGTCCCGGGTTCGAATCCGGTAGCGACCGAACATTTTTTTTCTCTAAAAATTGTCTCCTTTTACCTTCTTTCCTGCTCTCTAGCAATGTTCTGTTGTCTGCTTTCATTCCCACTTTCTGCCCCTACCCCTTCACCTCCTTTGCCCCCTCCTCTGGGCTCCTGACTCTTTCTGCAGCCTTTCTACTGCTACTCCTTGGCTCCTCCTTACTGCTGTCTTTCTGCCACACCCCTGATCTTCTGGTAGGAAAAATCTACACCTAGCCTTCTCGGACAAGGGCGAAAAGTATCGGAGGGCCCGTGTGCAAGTTGCGCACGTTAAAGATCCTTTGCTGGTCTAAAATCGATAAGAGTAGGCTTCGGCCGCCACCCGGACAAAATCCAAAATTTCCTATCAACTGAAAATATTAGGTGTGTCCTGTGCGCTCATATGACCTTATGCAGTTGCGAGAGCCGTAAAACACTTTACAAAAACAAAAAGAAAAAGAAAAGGGGTAGCAAAGTACTCACTTTTATGAGTTTGCAGTTTTATTCTATGTTTTTTAATACATTATAGATCTAATAAGCAGTAGCTATAAGTAAGTAATTAATAGGCGGAGCCTATCGCAGAAACATTCTTCAAATCCTTATTTGAGTGGATCTGATTCTTTAATTGATAACGGCCTAATTTCCTCCCAGATAGGGGCAAAAGCTGCCATTTTGCCAGAACCCAATCCGTTCCATGAAATTAACGGGTTTGGTTTTCATTTCTAGGTCAAGATGCCGTGTATTAAATTTTATCGGTGAAAATTAACCCTATTTTTGATGTTCTAGGTCATGATTCCATACATTTGATGAATGAAATTTTTTTCCAACTGCAAATAGAAGGTCACTACCTATCACCAAATATCCAGGGTCAAATGTTTGCGAGAGAACAACAAGTAAGGATCAAATTATTTTTTTGAATTAAAGAAGTGGCCAATTTGAGTGTGCAATGGCTAAGCTACACCCACTCGAGTTTTAGTAAGACTTTTATGGGACTTGTAACACTAAAAATCACATAAAAAGTACCGCAAAGACTACAGGGGTTACTAGAATGTAACATTAAAAGAAGAGGTGGAAAGACAGATAAGGACAATAAATTTTTGAAAGGGAAGAAGGGGCAAATCACATCAAATCACTGCCTACCTGGAAAACCGATAGCCACCCTTGTACCTATTCGATCCGATCTGATCATGCAGATCGAGTTCATTTTAACAATGAGTACCTTTTCTAAGTAATTTAACATTTCTTTTGCGCATTTTATCGGCTTGGTACAGCTCATTTATAGAATCGATTTGCTGGATATTACAAAATGACAGCTAATCTTTCAGTTTAAACCAAACTAATGATCACGACCATTGAAACCATTTTGCACAGCCCTTCTACATGAATGGAATTTTTCACGGGACAAGAAGTGACAGTAAAAAACATGCAGCATTTGGTGACACTCTGTCAATAACAAAGTTAATGAGGATCTTAGAAAGAGAGATAGTGAGAGAGGGGAAGAGAGAGAGAGATAGAGAAAGAGAGAGAGAGAGAGAGAGAGAGAGAGAGAGAGAGAAAAAGAGAGAGAGAGAGAGAAATAAAAATAAAAGTAGAGGTAGAGAGAGAGAAAGAGAGATACAGAGAGAGAGAGAGAGATACAGAGAGACAAAGCGAAAGAGAGAATAAGTAAGAGAGAAATAGAACGTGAAAGGGGAAATAAGCTTTCTGACACTATAGAATGCTCTAATATTTCGGGGGAGTCATGAGATAAGAACATTGTTTCTTTACTTAATGCCCCAAACTCCCTTTCCCGGGAAAAAATCCCAATATAAAATACCTGTCACCCCCCACCTCAGAAAAAAATTCCCGAAACAAAGAAAAATCATTTTCAAGAATAAAATCTATCTCTTCCCATTAATAAAGGACTACGCCAACCCCACCCCCCCCAAAAAAAAACAACACGAAAAAAAAAAAAAAAAACTACAACAAAGCACTATTTGATGCACTAATAACAATTGGTCGACAATTTATTATTCTTTTCAAATACAGATCTCTAAGGATAGATTTTCTCCATGGCTGTACATTTTCACAGTGCTGCGATAGACCATAGCTAAGTATAAATTTAATAGCGGATGCCCATTGGATAAAAGGGCTCTATCGGTAGGGTGATGTTGGATTAGATTTGGTCTATTAATGGCGGCATCAGTGCACAATACATGAAATTGGCCCCGGCTTTGCTTCATCAAACTTTGACGCAGGAATCAATCCATTACGAAATATCGCATTCTACGCGTAAACATAAGATTCCCTGTTGTGTCTCGTGTAGTCTTTTGATTGGTTGCTTTCCTCAAACGCATCAATTGTTGTCCAAGAAAATCAAACAAGTTTGAATTTGGAAGATGTGGTCAAATGATGCAAAAATGGCGGCTGTTGCCTGTCTTTGCTGAAAGACATGTTCAATTTACGTTGGAGTTTTAAGGGACTTGCCCAAGAAAATATGTTTTACTGGACCAAAAATACAGGAAAAAAAGAAGGAGCAGAGTCGAGGACGTTAGATATTTGATAAGAAAGGAGCCAGCCACGCCAGAGCACTCACCGACCCGCCTGCAAGCGGGTCTTCAAAGCGAGACTAATCCAGTCGTGATCGGAAGTTGTCAGGACGATTTCCTCTCAATATCTACTACTATCTCTCTCCACTCACTGCCTTCCACTCCATTTCCAAATTGCTCGTCGTCGAAGTAATCGAAACTGGTTGCAGCAGATGGTGAAGCAATTAACGAGAGTCAATCGATTTTTTATACAAGCCACCATCAGCAGTGATTTCTCATTTTTGTCTCTGGGAATCCAACTGTCGTTTGAAGGAGAGAGAGAGAGAGAAAGAGAGAGAGAGAGAGAGAGAGAGAGAGAGAGAGAGAGAGAGAGAGAGAGA
>NW_004797324.1:1380255-1381417 GCF_000002075.1 Aplysia californica | reverse complement strand
CACACACACACACACACACACATACGTCTAGGTAGGTACATACATAACTTAACAAACACACATAAAAAAAAAAACTCCACACACACATGTCAGGAGTACTTAACTTTTGAAAAGAAAATCCATGAAACTTTGATTTTTGTCTGATACCATAGCGATTAAAAGATCACATAAACAAAATCCTTTTGAGAGCTGGGAAACCAAACGACAGCTTGAGACGGGAAATTGCGGAGACTTCGCGGATACTTCTGGAGAGAGATAAAGCTTTTAAACGACGGTTTTCAGAAAGGTAATAGAAAAGCACAGGGTCAAGTTTTCTTTTGATACGACTCAGGTGATTTGACGGAGAGCTTGGAAAAATCTCGTATATCACCTCGCAAAAGGGGTTGACGTTTTTAACGTAAAAGATAGGAACTGCATGAAAATGTTTTAACATTTTTTGTGTGTGTACTACTACTACTACTAATAATAATAGATAGCATTTGTATAGCGCATATCCCCGCTCAGCAGCAGGCTCTATGCGCTTTACACTATATTATTACCCCAATTTACTACTTTACTACTTTAAATCGGTCTCATATTTGAACGGCCCCGTCATATTTTGTTTGAACTGACAGGGACGGCAGACATTAACAAGAAATTCTCTTGATCCACTTCAGAAAAAAAGACAGCTGCTGCCTCATATTGCTACAGTAATCAGAAGAAACATTAAATAAATTGTTTATCTGTCTGCTTCTGCCACTGAGTAGGTCTACACTTCTCTCGGTGTCCTTGTATACTGATGGATATTTCTCTGCCTTACACATTTCTAACATTTAATTTTAAAACGTCTCTTTAAATCTCCTCCTGTTTAATCCATTTCCATTAAGATAACATTACACCTAGTAGAAATGGATAATCTGAACAATAAGCATAATATAGTTTGATTATAGATAATGATGACTCGCTGAATAATGGCGTGTTTTTTAAAAATTACAAATGTACAGAACAGAGGTATGCGTCATGCTGGACTGGCACGCTGTATATTAAGAGAGGTCCACTTTTCCATTAACCCTTCCGCTTGTTCATCCATCTATCAATGCCCAAGTCAACACGGCTGTCCGTCTATGCATTTCTTCATTCACTCACTCACTCACTCACTCACTCTCTCACTCCCTTCCTCCCC
>NW_004797324.1:1377293-1378792 GCF_000002075.1 Aplysia californica | reverse complement strand
TTATTATTATTATTATTATTGTGAATATTCTGTACTTAATCGTTCCCTTTCAAGTTCAACATTTATTTACCCTTTTTCTCTTTCTCTACTTTAAAGTTACTTTAGTTCTGCAACAAACTTTATAGAATTCTTGTTTTAAAAAAACAAACAAGAACAACAAACAAAAAACCTCACAAGAAGCATAAAAAGGAAATCAAACTTTACCAAGGACAGTTGAAACAAGCAGGAAAACAACATACATAAAGACGCAAAGAAAGTGAGCAGAGCGTTAAGATAATCTGACATGAGCACACAGGAAAACGCAATTAAATCAAGTATACATAATGCTCAAGGAAGTTTTATTAAGATGTTTAAAATAAACCCAATGTCAGCATGCACCAATGCATCAGCCAAAAGAAGAACCCCGGGCCTCCTGTCATAACTTAAATGAATAGCTCCTACGCTGAAAGAAGACAAGCAGCCTTCAAGATTATAGCACCATCAACACGAGCTATCCCCCCTACTCCCATCCCGCCCCTGTTTTTCTTCCATAAGCACACACACACACACACACACACACACACACACACACACACACACACACACACACACACATACATACATACACACATATACATATTATGCACACATACACATATACACACGCCCACACACAGGCACACGCAAACATAAACAATCACATAGTTACATTCAATTTTCTTAATGGCATTTATGTAACTCCACGAAAGACGTGAACACTTAAGGAAAGAGCAAACTGAATGTTTTACTCCTCATACGAATCAGAAGCATAAAGGGTTGAGTATGAATGTGGGTCATTTCCAAAGGTTACGCAGAAATGGACAAAAGGGAAACCTAAAGACTACAGTTTTAGTTTGAATGAAAGTCTTATTTGCAACACTAGTAGGTCATATTATAACTATTGAAGATTAGGGGTGTTATTTGAGAGTGACACCCCCCCCCCCCCTATGATACAGGAAAATAGGAAAGAAGGAGCAAATCACACCGAAGCATCCAGCAACAAACCACAAAGACTAGAGAACAGTTCAAAACAAACCAAAGACATTAATTTTTCAAGGAAAATGTAACACATTGAAACAGGAAATAACAAATAATGCTAAATCGGTAGCCTTTTTTCAATACAGTAAACAGAAAGACAGATAATTTTAGGGGTTGGACTTTCGAATGCAATGTCCATCTCGCATACGTCTATAAATGCCAAGGAACCGAGAGTTGTATGTATTTCTTTAGTGAGGGGAAGCACATAGTAACAATAAATTTCATTTAATGAGGGGAAAAAAGTAAGATTAACAGACAGACAAAAGCAAAAGGTGGAGAAGTAAGACTGACAAGTAGCGAACTTCGACCACCTACTGGAGATCTCTTTGAAAACGTCTAAAACAATCCATGCTCAAGAACGCACCACCCGTACACAACACACACAGACACACACACACACACACACACACACACACACACACACACACACACACACATACACG
>NW_004797324.1:1352396-1375215 GCF_000002075.1 Aplysia californica | reverse complement strand
AAAGACAGACAGACAGACAGACAGACAGACAGACAGACAGACAGACAGACAGACAGAGAGAGAGGGGTGGGGCAGGGGGAGAGAATTAATAGAGAGAGAAAAAAATGCAAAACAGACTAGCAGAAGTAAGGTGGAAACACAAGCAGTTTGAGACTAAAACAAAAACAAAAACCAAACAGCAACTACCCCTGCTCCTACCACCTTTTTTAAACGAAGACAACCAAGAAAATCAAACAAGATTTTTCAGAAAGTGAGCTTTTAGCCAACGTGACGGAAACCCCTCAAGGTGTTTGGGGTGGCAAGGTGTCCTAAGAGATAAGAGAGTGAACATCAATAGCGAGCACTTGAGTCATTGTGTCATATCAAAGACGAGCAGGCAAATCAACAGAAGGCCAGGAAAAAGATTTCTGAAAACTCAGCACAGCTGAGTAAGTGGGTAATTCCCTCAAACTCTTCTACATCCACCCCCACCCCTACCCCTACCAAAAATAACAAACATAAAACGCAATTTAAAACCCAAGCAAAACAGCAACAACAACAACAACAACAAAACAAACAGACAAAAAAACCCAAACAAACCCAAAGAAAAAAATAGAAGAAAATCAACCACTCTTATAAAAATGAATGACACACACACAAAAAAGCCCATGGCAAGAGAAGAAAACATTCAGAAAAAGGAACATACACACAAACAAAATCCCACCAATTCCCAATCAACAAACAAAACATGACATCGTATCTTAGCACTTCTTTAGGTTGATTTAGTAGATGTTTAATGGTACTATCGATAGACTTTTCGCCTTGTAGAAGCCAAAAATACCCCCCCCCCCAAATTTAAAAAAAAAAATGCATCCCCAACAGCCTGTCCAACATGATTTGATTAAAAGGACGAACAAGCATACAGCGTTTAGAAAAACGAATTAGCATAATATATTATATTCCCTGGTAAATACTTTGTTGTTTGCCTTTTAAAGTTTCAGATTACCATCGTGTGTGCTGCAGCGGTCAGACACTTCGCCTTCGTATTCAGGACACCCGAGTTTGATTCCCAAGTGGGAAGAATGTTTATTGATCATCAGTCTTTCTGCAGGGATGCTGCATTCCTCTCAGGCCGGGTTGGGTCTCACAGGCAGGGTCAAAGCCAATCCTCCTAAATCATCCACATTGTGTTGATTGAGGTGGGGAAAGGGGGAACGTGTATTTCATTCCAGTACTTTCGTAATGCATGAGCTAGTAGAACCAGCACAAGGGAGACAAAGGATCTCCAGTGGTGTAAATAAGACATTACAGTCATTGTCTTGTTCCAGACACGACCACAAAGACTAGTGTGACTGACATTACATGACACAGAGCCGATACCAGCAATCACAGATAAACGGTTTGCTTTGAAGGATGATCTGTGTCTAGGGTGTAGAGGTTACGAACTCTACCTTTGTACATAGAAGACGTGAGTTTGAATACTGCATGGCGTGCATTTTCTATCCAGTATCTTCGTCTGTCTGCAGGGACGTCATAACCCTCTGTTAATGATGACAGCTTGCACGCATGTGATTTTACTTCAAAGAGATAAAGCGTTCGTACTGAAAACTGAGTGGCAACAAAAACACAAGAAAGAAAAACAACAGCATTTGATATATCAGTCCTTTCTTCTATTGATATATCAGTCCTTTCTTCTATTGATATATCAGTCCTTTCTTCTATTGATATACCAGTCCTTTCTTCTATTGATATACCAGTCCTTTCTTCTATTGATATATCAGTCCTTTCTTCTATTGATATATCAGTCCTTTCTTCTATTGATATACCAGTCCTTTCTTCTATTGATATATCAGTCCTTTCTTCTATTGATATATCAGTCCTTTCTTCTATTGATATACCAGTCCTTTCTTTTATTGATATATCAGTCCTTCCTTCTATTGGTCTATGTGCCTTTTATTCGCCTTTTTGTCCACCTTTTCTCCACCATCTACTTCTTTTTTCTGTCTCTTTCTCTCTCTAACTTTCTGTTTTCTCTTCTGCCTTTCTCAAATCTCTCTCTCTCTCTCTCTCTCTCTCTCTCTCTCTCTCTCTCTCTCTCTCTACCCCTCTCTCTCCACCCCTCTCTTTCTCCATCTCCTCTCTTCCTGAAGTTCTAAAATCTTTTCCAACTTTCCTTTACTGATTTACTAAATAGTGGCTGCAGTTTTCTCTTCAATCCTTCTTTACATTACCCGTTTTATGACTCTCTCATCTCTTTAGCTACTCGCGTAGAAAGGCCCTTACATCGATTTTCGCTGACAATTGGTCTATTTTCAATTGACGTCACTTGAGTGTTCTCATTACGAAGCTTATGTCGGCTTTCACCTCCTTAGAAATCTCTCAGGATCGCCGGCCTTGAGTTACATAGGAATGCCGTACAAAACAATAATTTCACACCGTGATTTGATTTCTGACACGTTTTATGGACACGTTCTAAAGTACAGCGGAGACCCCCCCCTCCCCCCAGAAAAGCAAAAGCTATCTAAAATTTATTTTAAAATAAAGGGCACGTTTAGCTTCTTTTCACTATGTGTTCAACAAAAGTCATTCATAATAGAATACGTTTAGCATCTTTTCAACAAGTCTAATAGAAAACAAACTGTTTGAAAAATGATAACCTCATGTGTCTTTTCAACATGTCTTCATCTTCATTTTGTTGAAAAGTTACGCTATGACAGAAATTCCCACGCCGTCCATCTTAATATCAAAGACCAGCAAAACAAAGTGTACGTTGAGATCCTTCCTTCTATCTTGAGACAGGGAACAATATAGAACTGATATATTTAGAAAGAGTTCTAGGGCACTTGCAAGACAGTCAAGTCATGTAAGTGCCGATGTGTCACTATAGAGTAGCATAAAGATTAGAAGTAAGAGAGATAGGCACGATCGACTTTAAAAAATAAGAAATAAAGGAACAAACCACATCTCAGAGATTCTGCGACCACCCGCTAACCGAGAAGACTTATATATGTGACTGAGAGCATTTGCTGGTAAAACAAAGTGACTGATAAATAATACGGAAGTGTTCTCACTTCATCGTTAAACTAGCCGTGCAAATTGGCAATATCCGAGATAGTCGCAAGTTGCATTCACTAAGAGTTGCAAAACAAATCGATTCCTACCCTCTCATCTCTAACGACTTCCTCGTCCTTAAAAGGTCCACCTTTTCGATTACCGCCACTCTCCCTTTTATCCAATTTTTCGCTCGCTGCTATTCTCTGACCTAAACTGGCAGCGTTTTCCTGGCAACCATATCAGTGGAAAAACCAATCCGCCAATCTGCCTGAAGGGCCTGTTAGGCCGAGGAGAATCGCCTGGACTCACTTCCCAAGATTTGGCGGGTGAGGAGCTCTTACTTAAAGGCTCACAGCCAGCTCAGAGTAAGATTTCCTGCGTCTGGTTCAAATCTCACGAGACATTAACTCCCGGCCAATCGAACACTGTGCCAACACACGAGTTGCGACCTCGTACAGTACCGTCTCAAGACGAGATCCTGAGAGAAAAGTGCCTTGATAATGTGATTAGCGGCCTTTTTTTCCCTCCTTCCTCAAGTGGGTTAAAAGAAAATAGTTAAAAATTTTTTTTTACTGCATTTCCAACATAAATGTAGTTTATATAAGTGTCGACGATTAGAGGAGTTACAACTAAAAAGTAACCAAAAAAGAAATGAAAGGGGAGAAAAAAGGACAAAAAAAGTTGTTTCTTAGGAAAGAAGAAGCAAACCACACTAGAGCGCCCGCCAACCACCCATTCCGTCAAATGAGTGAAGACAGAACGGAGTTCTTCAATTGGCGGGAAAGGAAAAAGGTTAGTGACCTTTACAACTACCTTTCAGCTGATTCATTCGCTGAGTGAACGTTTTTAGAAGATTGAAGAAATATATAATGACAATGTATAAGTCAATGCAGATTGGCGTGGGAGGAACACTAAGGAAAAGTGAAACACAAAAAATCAAATGTGCAATATCGTTTGTGGTACGGTGGTTAGGCCGCAGGTTGCTGCATGCAAGAGATAGGAGTTCAATTTATGTTGGGCAAGGCCCATTGTATCGTGTGTTTTCGCCTTTCTGCTGCATCAGATATGTATGCCTACACAGCATTCACTGGCCCTGACAGCCTGGCAGGGTCGATTCGTTCCCATAGCTGGTGGTTTAAATTGCGTGAATGGGGTAAAGGAGGGGGGGAGGGTTGAGTTTGAGTAAAGAAAATCACATCGAAAATTTTTTTTATAAAGAGGCAGGGGAAGGGAGTGGGAAGGGAAACATATTCTATTAACGATATTTGTCAGTGCCAATCAAACTAAGACATCTTTCGGAAATTTGAAACATTTAGACGATGTTATTGTCAAACACTATTAGGCCTACCTTTCCCCAGGGACTTAAAAAAGATGAAGTCAATAAGGCAATGTTTAACGAAAATATGGAAACCCCAATGATACTGTACTACGGTGTAAACACATGGAAATGAGAAAAAGGGGCACGGAGCTGTCTAACAACACACACTTAAACCATACGCCTAACAACACACTTAAAACATGAATCAAAATAAATTAAATAAGTGAATTGGGGTAACATTGTTTAATTCTATAGGGAAAAAACCCATCTCAATCTTAATTAATAGTAACTTACAACGTGAACTGTTCTTCAAACGCAGACTTTTTTTTACCTACAACGTGTGTATGACTTCGGATAATTTTACGATTTTGACAGAGCAGATAGATCAATTGCTTTCTGACCGTTTGGTCTTGGTAACTCAAAACGGTCAATAATGTCAGATAGAACTTTGTAATTCTGAGGTAACGATTTGTATGTCAAGCAAGTTCCCCAAAATATCACTCTGATGGCCTCAATTAGCTCGCGGGTCACGAGTTTGAGACCCTAATGTACAGATTACTCGCTACAGAAATCAAAGCGGACTTCGCTAAGCTAAATTCATTTACAGACACGTCAGTAAAGATATCACGACGAGAAACTGTCAAGGCAGACGAGGTGCCTAGAAGTTAATAAGGTATCCGCACTGAAAACTGCCACGCACTCATCAGAAAGGTGAATGGGTGCATAGGGGAAGGGATATTGCTGCAATAGCGATAGCAATAAGAGATTATTACGAGATATATTATACGCGATGGAAATTATCTATGGCATGTGCATAATGTGTGATGAGATAAAAATAAAATCCTGGAGTATTGCTATATTGGTTTTCCGTAGGAGTGAAATAGGAGGGAGAATAGCAACTACTGCAGCGACAGCTAAATCAACAACGGCAGCAAAACCAACAACGACACTGACAACAGTACAACAACAACAGCAGCAACAACAACAACAACAACAAAAATAACAACAAATCGTAGCGATAGACGCAGCTGTGGTAACAGCAGCTCTTCGCTCACAATAATATTATTCCTTTCGGACAAATTGCACCCATCCAGTTGCAGTAAAATTTCCACTAAGAGTGACCTGCAGGTATTGAAACAAAACAGGGCAAACCATAACAAAAATAAACAAACAAGTAAACCGATACCACCAATTAAGAAATTGCGATGAAAAAACAAAAAAGAAAACACTACCATTTTGGACTCTATACACCTGAACAGCTGGCCGAAAACATACTACATCTTTTAATGTTCTGTAATTTAATTATTTAAATTTGCGCATACTAATCTGCCACAAGCCCGTTTTAACTACAACAATGATAAATAATGGACACAACAGTACCTAAGAACCAAAAATAGACGGAAAGATCCGAGCACACCATTTTAAATGGAATCCGGGAATACGTTAACGATCTTGTTTGCTTTTCTTTCGATTTTCTTGATTTCCCTCTCCAACAAGCACATCAAAATGTTTACTATCGATTTGGTCGAATTTTCTCTGTTTGTGTACAATTCAAATGGATTCTGACACAGTACCGCTACAATTTTGAATTGATTCTACGTGCTCGCATAATGATTCTAGAATCTTTCCATTGTTGAAATCGACCTGTCTCAAATAATGAAACCTGCATAACGAATAAGAGAAGAAAAAAAAACGACAACTATACAACAAATTATGTAGGTGTTTTTCGTCCCCATCGGCATAGTTTAGACCCTTTAGGAGGAAGCATTTGACTCTGCCTCTTGTCTCTCAGGGTAAACTCAAGCTAAGAGGGATAAAACGTCCCATATAAATCAGTAAAACCTCAGGGGCAACCACACATGCACCTGCATCTATTTTTCAACCCTGAAATTGCCAATCGATGTTGTTGCGCTCTTCGGCTGGTTCTCACAAAACCGGCGTTCCACCACAACGCCATAGAACCCATTTTGAGGCATCGCAGGGCAATCAGGCGCTCGTCAAAATGATCAGAGTGAAGAAACTGGCATTTTCCCGCAGATTTGTGAATTTTTGGGGAAGTTTTGTTTTTTGGCTAAACATCTTTTACGTCCATTTAAAAACACATTTCTGTGTGGATTTTACCGAAAAACTGTACATTTTCAGGATTCAAGGACTCTCAAGCTATGGAAGTTATCAAACTTTGCAGCCATTTTCTCGCTAATTTTACCTCTGAACCCCGTGACCCCCAACTCCTTCAATAGCAAATAACTTAACTTCTATTCAATATAGCGCGAGATTTTTTTCATTCAAAGCAAGGCAAATGAAAAGGCTTTAAGAAGATACCAATATCTTCACATGCCCCAAAATTGACGAGCGTCTGATTTACCGAGTCTAAAAACATATAATCATGTAATGTCAATTGTTGGTGTTTTACGTCCCCAAGGCATAATTTAGATTATATTTTAGGAGGAGGGCTGCTTCGAATCTGCCTGTCAGGACTAACCCGCGACGAGAGACATAAATACTCTTAAAGAGCACAGCCATAGCCATACATCCTTACGAAGGCCTATATTGACCGCAACGAACTACCACAGACAGCTCATGAGACACACCATTTGCGATTTGGAAGGAAAAGCAAATGCTTTTATCCCCCATAGGAAATGAGACATTCCAGAAATAGCGCTCTGTCCTTTGATTGTGAGGTCCAACACCCACAAGCTTTGGTCAGTGTACTATATAATCCCACCGATCGTAAAGGAAGAGTTTTCATAAATGTCCCTAGGCATCCTAGTTTTTAGTTTTTAAAAATATTATCAAATGAGCTAGTACTTGAAATACGTGAGCCATTCGCCGATAAAAAACAACAAGGAAAAGACAACTTTCAATGTGCCCGCCACTCACCCACTTCCTATAGGTCAAAATGTTACTAGAAATATTTGCAGATAGAGTATGTTGGCCAAGTGCTGATCCACTTGGAATAAAAAGTATCAATAAAACTTAAAAAACAATAGTACTCTCTGAATATCGATTACATGGATATAATGATAATAGATCTAGTGGTTTATAAACCGTGCGCATTACAAAACCAGTGTGTTAAAAAAGGTGAACCTATCTTATCATATCAAGATTTATTTTTGAAACGCCGTATAATTCAACGGTCTTGGCTATTACATCTACTGACTAAAATTAAGTACATATCCGTGTAATATTTCTGCGGCTGACACATAGATCAATGTTGGATTCGAAGGGGTTGGGTCTAAGCCTGAACATAATCACACGTTGTACCCGTACCTTACGCGCCTGCATGAAAGATTATTGAGAGTACCAGCCACCACAACACCCACTGTTGGGACCATTCCTCGGCGGGCTGTCAGCGATACAAGAATCCCAAGAGAGAGACTTATACCTTCAATATAAAAGTAACTCCCCCAAGTGGCAATCAAACTCATGTCTGCAGCATAAAGCAGCTAAAAGCCTGAAATTGTTTCACGCACGCCGGTTAACACACCTCTAAAACGCGCCTTAAAATGAAAAAGAGAATGAAAATAAAAACAATAGAAAGTGAACGAAAACGTTCTTTCTTTCTACTTAAATATCATGTCAGAGAGAAAAATACAAATATTCTAACCAGTCGCACTGTCGTTTTGGGTTTTTTATGTTTCATTTATAGCACGTGCCGTTCGGTAGTTCTAGTTGCCGGTTAGGCTAACCTGGCTGGCTGAATTGTTGCAATCTGGCCTGGATAAGACGACGCCTGTTCCGCTCTGATCACCTCTGTACTATCTTACTTTGTGCTCCTCACAGCGATAATGAGAAGGGCATGGGACAGAAATAGATGCTCAGCATTTCCCAGGGTACAATCTACATTTCAGTAGATTTAGAGTTGTTTTGATTGATTTAGAAGATGTTTTTATAGCATTATAAACACAGACTAAGTCGCGTGAACGTCAAAAAATGGATACACTATCACCGACCAGTTCGCCTATTATTAGAAAGCTGTGCACTAGCTGAACGTGTCTGGAAGTAATACCCGGTTAATCAGCTTATATGGTGTGGTGGTTAGTTAGGCTCATTATTGTTGAACGCAAACGATGTGAGTTTGATACCGGCGCGAGAAAGTCTTTAAAAAAAATCCGTGTCTCGGTCTTTTTGCACAGAAAAAGTATACTGCACAGCCCAGTTTGGGCTTTAACGAAAGAGAAAATCGAAACCGCCAGCTTCATAATTTATCTAAATTGTGATGAATGGTGCGAAAAACACCGCAATCAATCACCCCATTGAGTGTGTATTCTGTATGAAAAGGACAAGTGCGTTTGATCCACGACAGGTAGGTTTGTTTACAAATGGCGCGGAACGATCATGGACGACCACCCCCAGCTTCTTCTGCCGTCGGATCGCCATTAAATCATCCGTCAACAGGCAGACTTGACAAAAACGTGATAATTTGTTAACATTACGTCCTCACTAAATCTTTTGGAACATTTTTTCAGAAATGTCAACGAAAATTTGTAAGGTTTTGATGCCTCTAGCAGCACTGTCAGGTAATTAAAGGGACAAGACTCCGAAATTAACGTCCATCTCCGATAGTGCCGATCCAAATGGGGAACTTGCGTAAAGCGCCTTTCCCAAGGACAGAGTGTCGGACTGTGCTTTGATTTAAATAGAAGAAATTACGTCAAAAAGAAAGCAGTTATTGTAGGTCACAGACGTACTGTTCTATTTGATTTTTAAAAAATGCATATACGAGCACATGTTTGTGTGTGTGTGTGTGTGTGTGTGTAAGTGTGTGTGTGTGTGTGTGTGTCTGTGTGTCTGTGTGTGTGTGTGACTGGGAGGGGTGGGGCATATCAGAAGCGTTTTCCGAGCTCGACGTCGCTCATGTTTGTTAAAATATGTCCACATGCGCGTCTTACGCATGAAGTTCGGGGATCTCTGTAAATGGCATTACCGTCCAGAACCTTCCTTTCCAAATTTACAGCAATTCTTAATCGAAGTATTTAAAATGCTGGACGGCTTGTCGTATTGTAAGATTCTTTTCTTAAACCCAACCAAACTGTCCAGTGGCGTCCTATCTAGTCAGACATTACACCTTTATAAAACATTAAGGGCTCTATACTACTGGAATTATCCTTACTGTTTGAGGTTTCGCTGTTGTTTTTCGGTTTTGATTTAATTTAAAGTTAAACGGTGCTTGCAATATAATCAATCAGGTCATAATTATATAGATGTCAAAGATTAGAGGCGTTACTAGAGATTGATATAGAACGGAAAGAGTGTGGGAAGGCGTGGAGGACATTATGTGTTTGATACGAAAGACGGAGTATGTCACTCTAGACCGACGGCCAACCACCCACTTTCTCGCTGTCGTCAAACGCAGAACCGACGGCATGCAGATGCTCTTGTGTGCTTTTCTCCTTCTTACCTATTAAACCTCTATCTCCCCTTCCTCGCCTCCTTCTTTTCTTTGTAGAGTACTCTCTTGTAACAGCTCAAATGTTTGACACCTATATGACATAGTTGTATTGGTAGAGCAGTAAAACTCGCGCAAAAAAACTAAAATCAAGTCACAAAGTAATAGACATACGTGATAAGAGCTGCATCAACAAAAAAGAAGATTTTAAAACTATTTTTAAATTTTCATGTCTGAAACAGACATCGGTATTCATGGCTTGTCAGTTATTTCTCTGCTCAAAAGCCATAAAAGAACCCATTATCCAAGTTTTTCTCAGTCATTAATCTATTCAAATTCTCTAAATAAGTTATAACGAGAGCTTATACTTGTATAGGATGGAGCGTTATATATAATATGTAATCTATTATTATTACTCCAAACTCTTTTACATTCTATTTTTCCCAAGAGAACGTCATGTTCAAGGGATAAGGTTTCCAAATTCAAAAGTCAAGTAACCGGTGCCAGTTGTGTAGCCGTTAGGCATTTCGCGTCGAATGCGGAACATCTGAGTCGGGTTACTGTCTGGAGGGAATTTTTTATTCTAGTATCTCAGACTTTCTGCTTGGACGTTGTATCCCTCTCAGACCAGGATGCTTCTAACAGGTAGGGTCGAAGTCTGATTTCCAAATGATTCAAAATGTTTTGGTGGGGGAGTAAAACACTTATAGTTATTTTTAAAAAAGCATAATGTTTAAAGGAAAAATGTTGCTAACGTCCAAATTCAAATACGCCATTGTACGTGAGAACAAAGAAGTGTCTTAGCCGCTTTCACTGCTTCCCTTGAAACTGTTTAAGCTCTTTGATAACATTAAACAGCAGATCTGCAAGCGAAGTGGTTAAATGAAGAAGTAAGGCATGCTGAAAAGCACGAAAAAGGAAATTCGTCTATCTATTCTTAGACCTGCAGACAACCTTCTAATTTATCACTGGACCTTGTACAAAACACTCTTTGAAAAAAAAACCCAGCAAGACCAGAGAGTTATTCCCAGCAAGCGATCGATGGCAGACACCGTGTTCTGCTCAGGAAATTACAACACTTTTGTTTATGTCTGTGGGCTGCTCTTGTATATTTTCTTCCATCTTGTTCCTTCTTGTTACCTTTTGGATTTTGTGTTTGTGAAAGTTTGGGGGTGGGGGAAAGGTATGGAGATTCCTTTCTTAAATTTTAGTAAGAGTTTTCCGGTATCTACCACGCTCAAAGGTCATACAAGTATCGAAGTTTAGAAGTGGAACTAGGCAGTAACCTACTAAGAAATGAAGGAGGAGGGATACGGACGATAGATATTTGATTCTTAAAAAGGAGCAAACTACACCTGAGTACCCGGCAACCACTCATGTGAAGGTGCCTGGTTCATTGATACTTTTCAGGCCTACGTTTATTTATTTATTTATTTATTTATTTATTTATTTATTTTGCCTGTGCTGTCGGGTAGTTTGGGGCTGGCATTTACACGTTGAGATGAGGATTGGATAGAGGTTAGAGGATGACGCTGCACTTTCCGAGACATTTCGAAATCGTCAGCTATCAACAACTGAGAAAACAACACCCACTATAGCATCTCAAGATGAGGAGAAATTTCCTCCTGGACAGAGTCAGGTGTTATAAACTTCCTCGCAACCCCGAATTCTCGCTAGTGTAAATACGGTGGCACATTCTTTCTACTCATCGTTGCGCTGCAGGTTCGTAACGGGCTATTTCAGTAGCATGCTTGAACCATTGTACGTGACTGAAGATTCTTTAACGCCCAGCTAGTGTGTGTGTGTGTGTGTGTGCGCGCGCGTGATGTATGTGTGTATGCATGTGCGTTAGACAAGGAGCAAAAGCGGGGGATTCCATTCCTTTGACGACAGACCTCTTTTCTGTCACCTGCCCATTCTCCCAGCCAGCCTTTCATTCTATTGGTCGGTCTTAGTTTTTGTTTCAGTGTGAGTCGTGCGGGATTTGCAACTGAATTACATATTTTCAATGCCGAAGATTAAAGGTGTTACCAGAGAGTAAAATTCAAAGAAAAGATGGTGAGATAAGGAAGATAGATAAGGGAGTTGAAGCAAACTACACCAAAATAACCGCCAACAACAAACCCTATTAACCACCACACCCAACCAAAATAACAACTACAACAACAATGAAAATCCCTGCAATTAAACTACTTATCCCAGCGCTGTATCAACAAGAAAGTCGAAACTTGAAACGTGTTCTATAATTTCTGGCATATCTAGTCAGGAAAAAAATTAATGTTAGGCTAAAACCGTTCTGAGTCAAAACACCAGTAAAAAATATCAACATGTATACATCATTTCTAGAACGTGGGATAAACGTATTAATTTTAAAACACTTTTCTTCTTCTTGAACAGCGAGGAATATGATAGACTACAATTTGGCCTAATCCCGCGTCTGAAGATATAGACGAGGCATGCCGTATGAGCGAAAAGTTTTAGTAGGAGTTTTGCGGCACTTGCAACCCATAAATAGGTCTTATAAGCGCTGGGGATTAGAGGCATTATTAGAACGTAACATACACAAAAAATAAGGACGATATATGTTTGATAGGAATTGAGAAAGCAAATCACACCAGATCACCCGCCAGCCGCTCACATAGCAAGCAGGATCTTCAATCTTTACCGTTCTAGTATAGATAAACGAACATAAATGTACCTCGAGCGTTGGATTTGGACTTCTTTGATTCAGTTCTTTTTAAAATAGGCATCGTAGATCATCATGGTTTCCCAAGTTTTTAAAATAAAATTTCGATATAAAGTCATTTGTCTAATTTCATAAAGCGCTTCCCCCTGTGAAAAAGCCAGCTTGAAAAACCTGTGTAGGAGTAAACGACTGTATCGGATGTTATGACAAGTCTGCTCACCCTTCCATACACCGCAAACTGAACACATTAACCTTTGCTTCAACACGAGCAGCTTCCTGTCTTCGCTACCTGATTCGGGGATTCAAATTTTGTGGTGAAAGTAAAACAGTTCAAGGTGTAACCTCATTTTACTGCCGCAGATGGTACCTTTTGGTGCGGTGCCCACGTATGCAAACATTGCACGATAGCACCTACACTCTCCTGTTTCCAGTGTTTTGAAATTGATTGTTTTCTTTTTTTGAGGGGGGGCGAGAGACAGAGAGGGGATGAGTAAGATATTTTATTTTGTAATATTATATATTATGGAGAGAGATAGATAGACAGACAGATAGATATATAGATAGATAGATAGATTGATAGATAGATAGATAGATAGATAGATAGATAGATAGATAGATAGATAGAGAGAGAGAGAGAGAGAGAGAGAGAGAGAGAGAGAGAGAGAGAGAGAGAGAGAGATTCTTCCCCTCTCCACCTGGTATTTGAAATAGTGAGTACGATATACATGTAACAAGAACGAGTTTACGTGGTAGGAAACAAGACGTATCTATCAAAGATAACCACTTGACTAGAGGCACCCATTTACAGATCAGTAGTTCCCATGTCGACTTTTTTCAAATGGAACTTTGGCCTTTACCAGTTAGGCCAACCCTTGCTGAGAGATATGTAACATCCCAGCAGAAAGACTGGGATACTTTATAAAAATTCTCTTGAAATCGAACTCGGGTTTCTTAAGAGCTAATGGAAGGAGCATAACCATTACGTCATAAGAAGGCTAAAAAGGCCAGTGTTTTTGTAAAAAAAAAGAAAACAACAGAGAAAAAAAGCAGCTTGACATGTCCTTCAGCGCTCATTTCTATAGCCTTGTTTGCTTCTCCGAAACAATTAGATTTTGTAGGTTGTTTTCCACTGAAGCTGTCTCAGAGTATCATTAAAATCTTCTGTCTGCACACGTAACGGGTTTCAAGGACAAATGAAATGGTTGTCTATTAACTGCTGCTGCTGCTGTTGTTGCTTTAACACCCACACACCCACCCCCACACACACATAAACACACACACACAAACAAACAAACACATACACACTTACATACACACTTATGCAAACATACACATGCACACCAACAGACACACGCACTCACATGTACACATACGCACACACATACTCACAGATCTGCACGCAAGCACACACACACACACACTCACACTCACACACACACGTACACACTCATATTATAACATATATATACATATATTAATATAAATATAAAAATGTATATATATATATACATATATATATATATATATATATATATATATATATATATATATATATATATATATATATATATATATATATATATATATATATATATATATATATATCTGCTGAAAAGAGGTGCAGGTGGAGTCATTATCATAACTCAATGATGTCTGAAGATTTCTTTACATTAGACGTTTAACCATCACATTGAAGGAGGGAAATAAAATCTTTCTCTTCATTGCGAAACATTTTTCCTACGATTTCCTTTGATTTTGGAAACAATCTCAAATGCATGTCTGCTGTTATGAAAAACAGAACGTTAATTCAACAGGTGTCATGCAGACAAAACAAAAACACTTTAATAACTAAACATTTAATTTCCGCTAAGCATGGGAATCATTTGGGCCACTTTGTACTTGAACAAATTGTCCCAAACACAAAATGTAGACGATTTCCAACATCAAACTCACTTAGTGATTTTCGATATCCGTTGTTGAGTTGCTTGTTATGGAGTGTCGGCAATAAAATAAATTTGTTCCCGCATTTGATCCAGACATTGGGAATTGCCTTGTTCCTGGGCCGTCGACATAATATTGTGGTAGGATGGCCAGTTCCTTTCCACTCCGCCTTTACTTCCCCAACTAGAAATCAGGCGCCCACTACTGCTGGGTGGTCGGCAATATAACGGTCGTTATTCTTCAAGAATAGTTAGGAACAGTCATAATTTAAAAAAACAGCAAACAAACAAACAAAACAAAAATAAAATAATCTAACCGCACAATCATGCTTGTCGGCCACTCAATAATACATGTATATGGAACGCTCTGTGCATTATACAACGCGCAAATGTCATGCTGGGAGTATGGTTGGGGACATGGTTACTTCATCTCTTTTTGTAGAAAGAGCAAAAATAAACCATGAAAATTAAAATCATGTGAGAGAGAGAGAGAGAGAATGAGAGAGAAAGAGAAAAAGAAATACAGAGAGATAGAGTTAGAGAGAGAGAGAGAGAGAGAGAGAGAGAGAGAGAGAGAGAGAGAGAGAGAGAGAGAGAGAGAGAGAGAGACAAGCAGACAGACAGACAGACAGACAGGCAGAGACAGACATAAACATAGATAGAGATAGAGACAGAGACAAAGGGAGACTCACACTCACACACACACACACACACACACAGAGAGAGAGAGAGAGAGAAAAAAAGGAGAGAGAGAGAGAGAGAGAGAGAGAGAGTGAGAGAGAGAGAGAGAGAGAGATAGTAGGGGAAAGAGAGAGAAAGAGAGAGGGGCGGGGGGCTGAGATAGAGTTGTGTTCGCAGTGACCTTTCAAGAAGAACAGAAACATTCGTTTTGAAATGTCTTAGCCGATCACAATTTTATGCGTGTTTTCCACATGGCTGAGCTCGGCTCCGTTAACGATGTTTACTGTAAAAATATCTGATAGCTGTAAGTTATTGTAAGTATGATTGTATAGGTTTACCATTGGAATCTCATGTCCAATTCAATCTGACTGTGTCAAAAAGGTTGAGAGCCTTGTAAACTTCAGTTAACAATTCGAGTTCAAAAAGGTCTATTATGTGGATAAATTAATTTTAAAACATCAACAGCAACAAACAAACAACCCCCTACAAACAATAAAACAAAAAAATTCCCCAAAAAGCAAACAAACAACAACCAAACTTACACATACAATTTCCTGTGCTAGGGTCTCGAACATGAGCCGTCAGCTCTGAAATTTTGCGGGTTATCAACTGAGATAACCGAGCGCCTACGCATAATAATATGTTTTAGCAACCTTGAAACAAGTTAGTCCACAATAACCGTTATGTGACCTTTAATGGGTTACTTAAAATGAGTTTAGCTTCATCTTTAAGACAAGTTTTACGGTAATTGCTACGCAAATGGGTCATAACAGTGCAGAAGATTAGAGGTGTTAAAGACGGTAAAATCAAGAAGGAGAAGAGATACGGGCGACAGATGTATGATAGGACAGAAAGAGCAAACCACAACAGAGCATCCACCAAGCATCTACTGTTGCTAACTGTTTTCAAACGTATGTGTTCACTCCATGTCAGCTCAGTTTCACTAATTTAGGAGGCGGGTTTTGACCTTGCCTGTCAGTAACAACCCTGGTCTGAGAGTGGTACAACGATTCAGCTGAATGACCGAGATAGTCGATAAAAAGTCTCCCCACTCAGAAATTGTGTGTGGGTTATCTGCATGCAATGCCAAAACGCCTTAATGCTACACCTTAGACACCGGTTACCGGTTACTAAGTGCGATACTATCAAAAGTGACTTTGAAGCTAGAAAAGCACCTAAACACCGGAATGACAGCAGCTGATACCTCCACAAGTAGACCAATATGGTTGGCTAAGTTCCATAAAGTCCTTTTATAACCTTGACCTACTTTAGGGAAAGAAAGTAGGACTTTTATTAGAAGAAACTATTAACTCACACAGAGTACAGAAACAAAGATTAGAATTCGGGCAGATCAGTAAAGATACGTCCACGCGCACCTTTCACTAGAAAGGGGATCATGCAACTAGCCAGCTAATTAAAGAACTTGACTAGCTTCTGTGGTGTGCCCGTCAGACGATTCACCGTATCATGAAGAAGACATCAGTTTGATTACCGTGAGTGAAGAAATTTTCATCCCACATCTCAGGCTTTTTCCTGGGACGTTGTATTTTTCTTTGCCCATGTTGGTCATGACAGGCAGAGTTAAAGTCTGCCTACAGGATTTTTTAAATTGTGTCGATGGGGGGCATAAACACCAACATAAAGAACTTGGACATAAAATTGGGAAGTCCTGCCTCTAAATGAACTTTGCGGTGTAGAGAGGGGCGTTACACAAATACAGTTTCGCAAATATCACACTCACACACACACACACACACACACACACACACACACACACACACATACACACACATACATACATACACACATGCACATACACACGAACATACACATACCCCCCACCCACACAAACGTAGATGTATAGAGAGAATACTCGTATATCATAGAACAATATAGCTAGTTTCTTGTAACCTTACGGTTTTCCCATCAAGAGTTTGAGTACCAGGACCCGGGACCTTCAATATTCTTTCTCCTTTGAAGAGTCCGCCATCTGTAAGATCCGTACGTCTACCTGAACATACTAGCCCAGGCTCTCTGGCGAGACCGACATGAAGGTGAGTACATCAATAGTCAACGGAAACTGAGTAAATAACCTTGACGATGGAGTGGGGAGGTGGAGTAAGGAACACGTGATAGAAAGACTGAGAGTCAATTGCTGTTCACTTTTGTAATGGCCCTTTCAAGAAAAAAATTACTCACAAATGGCCGCATGGGACGACGTCTTTTTTAAATGTAGGTTTTTCTTATGCCCCCATGGGCATGATTTAGATTATTGTGGAGAATTCGAGCCTGCCTTGCCTGCTTGTCAGGGTCGGTCTGCTTTGAGAGGGATACAACATTCCAGCAGAAAGACCTTATATAGATACTGGGTGAAAGACCATTCCCACTCGGAAAAGGAACTCGGCTCTTCTGCGCGCAACAGAAAGTTTCTAACCGCGATCCACAGGAGCCTGTATTTTGTTATCAGTAAACCATGAGACCCAAACACTTCTAAGAACTACAATTATTAATGCGGAGACATAAGAAAGTCTAATAATCAAAGGACCCGTACCTGGTAGGTAGCTAACCTCATGCTCTTTGTTTTTCCCTACTTCAGAATTACAATGTTATAATATCTGCTCAGGACTTAGTGTTGAGAAATTTGACGTCAACAATTTTGAGTATTACATTATCTAAAGCTTTTTCAAACGCAATTCTTTGAATACCTTGATAACGACTCTGAATAGTCGTACGGTTTTGATAGAGCAGATGAGCATTGGGTTTCTGACCGCGTGGTCTTCGTAACTCAAAATAGCCAAAACTTTCAGATATAACTCTGTAATTCTGAGGTAGCGTCTTGCCAAAGTGAACGAGACGCCGAGCTCAAATCTGTACAATAATAGGGAGATTACGCGATGTGGCGGGGGCTAAATTTGAACCGCACCTGAACGATAACCATACACAAATAAAGGGTGCATGTTACAGGAACGGAAGAGATAAGTGCAAACATCTTCCCGCCTGATATCTTCTCATATCCAGAATAATGCAGTTGTAGAAAGCCAGATATGATTAAAGAAAAAACGACAATTAAAAAAACCCAAAAAACTGGAGACATTCGAACAATGCTTGGAACTTTATACGATGAGATCTATGTAAGTGGACCGTGCGTCGCGTGGCTGAAAGGTGAATGTTTGGTGTGGGTTCAGAAATATATATTATGTAGGTGTGCGTGTATGTGTGAGGCAGAGGAAGGGGTGGGGGAGTGGTGGTGAGCACGAGTGTATGAAGGGGAAAGAAAAATGGTTGGGGAGGGGTAGGGAGGAAGCACCTATTAATTTCCTAATACATATTAATTTATCTAGGTCCATTGTTGAAACACCAAACAATGCAGTAAAGAAGCGTATGAACGAAGAGAGATTCTTTCCAACATTTTTTTCGAGACGGGGGAGGTGGAAGTTGGGGGAGCAAGTCTTTGAGAATGGGACAGAAGAGATTGGAGGAGGACACATAAGGAGTAATGAATATCTCCAGCTACACTGCTTTGCAGAGTTTAAAATTACATGTCGTTTTATGACGAGAATAGCACGGAAGAAGAGTTATAGTTTACAGAGTGTAAGTAGACACTCGCCACATTTCCACGGATTGTAAATGTCTCAAGACACTCTATCTAGCGATCCAATCCAGACCGTTTAGGGGCGGTTTGCTTTGACTCGGCCTGCCAAAGACGACCAGAGCTGAAAGGGATTCAGCATCCCAACGGACAGACGGAGATACTTGATAAAAATGAATTTCCGTGATGGGAATCGAACTCACATTCTGTGTATGTATAAAGAACGCTTTACTCTGTAACAGGTACTGGTACATTCAGCCAAGAACAGATTAGGACCAAAAAACAAAGGAAAAAGCAGATGTCTGACCGCGAACACACCATGACTTGCTTGAAGATTAAAAGAACAATTTTTAGTTTGAGTAAACGTTTTACGGCATTTGTAACACAATTAGGTCATATTAGTGTTACGGATTAGAGGTGCTTCTAGAAGAGAGCAATATACAAAAGAAAAGAAGGGGGAGAGAGGAAGACATTGGATGTTTGATAGGAAAGAAGGAGCAGACCACAAAGAGCACCCGCCAAACACACCGCAACATTTTGTTATAAAAAAGGAGGGGCAAAAACAAAAAAAACACCAAACTACCTGTACAATCAGTCTGTTTTAAAACCAAAACGCAGCAAATGCAGAACAAGACAAGTACCTTATCAGGCTAGAGATATAGACAACTCTATGGGGTCAGGAGTTGGCACCGTGGCATGCACTTCTCCCAGCATACCAAAGTTATTGATCACATGCTCAACGAGCGGCATATCGCACACATCTCTGGGACATCTCCTTTTGGCTCAGCATGAGACCGCCGGGAGATAATCATCGGCCGTCTCAACGTCAGACAACGAGATGTCTATGGGAGTACTTAAAACAGATGCTTCATTTTCTGCGACAATCTGATGTAGGAGAATTAATTTAGAGATCCACTCGTGAAAATTACATCAGCAAGAGAGCTGTTTTCCCGAAAAGACTAAGAGCAGTCCAAAAAGTATAGTTTGGCTTATTTTTATGGCATTATTCTATATTTCGTCTACAATAGATTCTCTCAGGAAAATAAATCATTTACAATACGTACTTTTTTTCCATTTATCTCAAAAGAGACATTTTGATAAATCTGCACTTTTAGACTCAACAAAATAAGAAAGATTAATGGCGAAGCGGCTATTAGGATCAGTGATAAGCCTGATAGAAGATACCGTCTTGAAAACCTGCCAACAGAATGAGCCATAACAAAGACAGGGGTCTTTTCATTGTATGGTTCAGAACTTTGATGTTCGAGCCAATCAAAAAGCCGGACTTCAAATCTGGCGAACAACCTTTGCCCACAATACTTTTGCTTTCGTTGTAGTTTTGACAGTCATTGTAGGTGTTTAACGTCGTCATCAGCACCATTTAGATCATTTAAATGTCGGGCTTCGACCCTGTCTGTCAGGGCTAACCCGAGTGAAAGGCCAAAATTTCTCTGTAGACAGGGAGAGTGGAGACCCTGAATAAGCGAGGTAGATCAAGTAAAATCCTACTGGAGATGATCTAAATTGTGAAGATGAAGGCCTAAAACATATACAATTGCATTTCTGTTGGAAACATGATATTATAATTGAATTATCATAATATTCTTTTAACTCAGAACCATGCAGCAGTCAAAAGATCAAGGTAATTAATACCAACACCTGTATTTTATTCCATTTATCCTTTTACAGCGTAACCAACTCAAGCTGTCGTAAATAATAACGAACCAAGTGAGAAACGTATGGGACAAATAAGTATGAAGAAAAAAGGAAAGAGTTTATGATCAGAGAGCCCCAGCAGTCTGGAATTTTATGGCAAAGCACAGGTGAGCTGATATCAAAGAGTGCATAAACACTAGCAGCCTCTTAATCATGGAGTTGGTATTTTGGACAAACACTTGCTTGTTATGATATGTCTGGTAGTTTAAGTTTGTTTTAGATCACGTGCCGTGTGATGTTTCTGCACTCGTTCCTGGCTACGATGAGAGTATGTTATGTTTCATGGTATAACCATGCATGGCTGCAGTGGTGCATAGTAAAGGAAGAGGAAAGGTGTGTGTGTGTGTGTGTGTGTGTGTGTGTGTGTGTGTGTGTGTGTGTGTGCTTTCCCCTTCCTTTACTATGCACATGGTTATACCATGAAACATAACATACTCACACACACACATATATATATATGTGTGTGTGTGTATGTGTGTGTGTGTGTGTGTGTGTGTATGTGTGTGTGTGTGTGTGTGTGTGTGTGTGTGTGTGTGTGTATGAGTGCGTGTACTACTAATCTTCTGACTCACCCTAAGACTGTTAATTTTCTTTGGAATATTAATGGTATATATCTCTGTTGTTGGAATCTATCATTTGGGGTTGTAAAGGTATTTCTCTTAGTTCTTATGTCAAACACTTGACATTTTAGGTTGTTGTCGTTCATCATCGTATATGTGCACTTTTATTTAAGGTGTTTTTTTTAAAATGAGGGACACTTTAAAGTTGGGTTTTCAGAGTATAGTGTTTATGTGGAACGCGTTTCTTTTGGTTTTGAATGGTATATTATTTATGTAGGGCACTTTTATTTTGGGTTTTAATGATAAAGTGTCCTTTCTGTTTTGTGGGGCACTTTCATTGTGGGTTTACATGGTATGGGACTTAGGTGAGGTGCCTTCATTTGAGCTTGTAAAGCTTTTTCATGAGGTTGTGACTGGATAGCTCTGTGGTATTTTTTCTATGGTCGTTGGCCTTGAACACAACACACCTCACCTTGGAGGTAATTCCTGTGACCTCTCAGTAAGTGAGGCGAGCTCAGAGGCCGCTAAGCGCACCCACCAGATCTGGTGTTTATGCAGTACTCAAAGGACGCGATATAAACAGTTCCGACCCTTGTGAACGAGAGATGGGAAGATTGGCCCGAATCCTGAGCGGCCCTGATCTAAAGGCGAGATGGGAAAGTTAGCCAGCTTTCCTGTACCACTTCGTGACCTCAGAATGGTATCTGCCCCCCCCCCCCTTTTTTTTCTCTCATGTACTCCTTCTACATAACATGTAAAGGTTGAAACCCCGTTTTCTTTCACTGTCTGAGGTAGCATTAGATTTAGTAAAAGTTTTGCGGCACCTACAACACAATTAGGGCACGTACGATGGATGATGAATAGGAAAAAAGACGCAAACCACACTTAAGCGCCAGCCAACCACACACATTCGTATGAGAAAAATTAATAATGTCAACTGCTCTTAATTTGAAGGAAACGTTGAACTCAGCTTTCTCCAAAGTGAATGTAGTGTAGTGATATCATTGAGATAGAACCTTGTTGTTCTGAGGTGGCGCCTTGCGGGGGTCTCGACCCGCCGGATTATGAGATTTGGAAGCACGTTTCTATTCTCAGCTCTAACTTCCATCTGTACTTTTCAAGGATATATTTTTCCTTGACCTGAGATCTTAGAGTTAACAGGTGGTAAGGACTACGGATTGAAAAAGAAGATTTAAGGGAACTGGCAAGTAACATGTGCTGAATCAAAGAAACATCACCTTCCCGGAAAAACAACATCTTGAGTGTATCTGACCAGGATTTTACGAGCTGTACTTCGAGCATGGTCAAATGTTGCCCTCTAGATTGGGATGGTTTCAAACTACGAATAGAAGGCTATTAGGTCTATTTCGTGATAGACGGCGTATCGAACCACTACACCACAGAAGACTGTTAGATCTAACCATTACATCAAAGACGAGGGTGTCCCTAGGTTTGAATTATGAAATAATAGTTATTTTAATAGAAAAGTACCTTTGGCTATTATTAGTCTTTCGGTCCCATGAGAGATATTAAATTGGAGGTTCGGTTTTAGTAAGAGTTTTACAAGATGTGCAATACACACAGGTCACATACGTATTCTAGAAGGTTAGAGTTGTTAATCTATAGTAACATACAAAGAAAAGAAGGAGGAGAGATGATGACGGCTGATGTTTTATACGAAAGAAGAGCCAAAACCACGTCAGATCTCCCACTTATCATCCGCTTCAATTGAAGATCCAACCCCCAAATCAAATTACTAACATAAAAAGAACGTTAAAACCATATCGTACCAAACTGACTTTTCGTTGTGATGCATTACATTTTGCACGGATCGGTTTTAAGCAAAAAACAATAAATAAATAAATAAAAATAAAAATAAAGCCCCAAACAAAACAAACCAAACCTCC
>NW_004797324.1:1349759-1350272 GCF_000002075.1 Aplysia californica | reverse complement strand
AGAGAGAGAGAGAGAGAGAGAGGGGGGAGGGGGAGAGAAAAAAAACTATCAACAAGATCAACAGTGATGAAATGAAAAACAAGTTACTACAACGACAGCAGCAGCAACGAGGAGAAAAACAACAGTAACAACATCAACAGTGACCAGAACAACAACGAAAAATATACCACCAACAACAGCAAAACAGAGACAAAACAGCTAACTCGCCTATCAGGGCGGACATGGAGACCCAAACAGGAAGCCAGTCCAGTGCGCAGTGTTTATAACAAAGTGAAGCCATAAACGCAACATGGCTGTCACTCTGTTGGACCTCGGGGAGACGACTACATGACAGCAGAACAGATCACGTGATCGGGAGGGTCATGGAGCTGTGACACCAGGAATCAAAGAGTCCTCGGTCTTCGGAACCACTTGCGGGGATTTCCTCTGGGGCTGGAGACGAGTGGGACCCTGACTTGAGGAGTGTGTGTGTGTGTGTGTGTGTGTGTGTGTGTGTGTGTGTGTGTGTGTGTG
>NW_004797324.1:1341825-1347692 GCF_000002075.1 Aplysia californica | reverse complement strand
AATAAATAAATAAATAAATGAATATATAAATAAATACATACATACATAAATAGATAAATAAATAAGTAAATACATTAATGAATTCATGAATATATAAATACATGAGAATAAAACAATTCACAATTAAGTACACATCATCTTCTCAACTCGATGGGTTTTTTTAATACAACAGAAACAACAAAGACGAAATCAATATCAGACACGATAACTTCAACAAAAAATCCAATCGGCAACAATTCACAATCATCAGAAACAAAAGCGGCAACAACAGCATCAGAAAGAACTTCAACACCGACAACCACCACAACAACAACGACAACAACTACAACAACAACAACAACCACAACACCAGCAACAACTACTACGATAATAACACAGCAACAACAACAACAACAACTACAACAACAACAACAACAACAACACCAGCAACAACTACTACGATAATAACACAGCAACAACAACAACAACAACAACAACAACAACAACAACAACAACAACAACAACCCCAGCAAACGCTACAGCAACCAGGTCGTTGCGCTCAGCAAAGTTTTGTCTCATTATTCTGTTCTGCTCCGAACGCAATTAGCTGTCAAAACTTACAATTTGTTTTGGCTACCCGTCAAGTGCAGTGTTGCTGTTACCGCGTTCGGGATGACCATATCTTTAGGATATCGGACACCAAACACACACACACACACACAAACACACACACACACACACAAACACACACAAAAACCTCAACCGAAAAACGTTCCTCTTCGTCTCTCCCTTCAATGTTCGCGTGTTTATGGTAAAGGCAAAGCAAGGTTGGAAATAAATATTAAAAAAAAGAAATATAAAGGAAAAAAAACCACGTTTACCTTCACTTCAATTTTATTATTGCAACATCTTCGTTTGGTTTAGTTTTAATAAGAATTTTACACCACTTGCAACACGAATAGGTCATAATTCTGAAACCGCCGACTATTAAAGAGTAACGTACAAAGAAAAGAAGGAAGAGAGAAACAAAGAAGAAAGACGTATGACAGGTAAGAAGGAACACTCCACATCTGAGCACCCACCAATCACCCACTGGTTGCAGTCAACATAGTTTAGATAAAGCATTTTTAGGGAATCGGGATCCTTCGAACATGCGCGTGCTGCCTCGCCCTGGGCCGTAGGGATTTTTAAAAAAATCGTTTAGGAGCTGGGCGTTGCTTCTCGAACCTTTCTGCAGTAAACACGCTGCCTCTTGCCTTTCTGCGCGTCTAAGTTGTTTTGGTTCGAAGCCAGATTTCTATGCCCTGTTCCAATCCACTATTACACAGAGACACTAGGCACTAGACACTAGACAAAAGACACTAGACAAAAGAATCGCCGCAACTTGAAAATCGAACTCACGTCTTCAACGTGCAACCATCATGCTTATTAGTATTACTCTACGGTCACGGCTTTGAACAGACGCACAAGAGTATTTAAGTTCACAATTCATAAGAGACGAGTAAAGTACTCCAATGCCTATAAAACTAAATGCCTATTCAGGAATCATCGAATAGCTGCAGCATGACATTTATAACCATTATTTTGTTTTCCTGCTGTTGTATTACAGTGGGGTTACGCTCATCCGTTTTCATTGAATACATTCGACAATATAGGGTACTCTGAACAGGTCTTTCTTACCAAAAAACATTTTTTAAATCAAATTATATTTGAAAAGAGCTGACTATGATTGTTAGTACCATATGCAGTTCATGCCTTTTTCTTTGGTCAAAATGTCCTTTTCATTGGCACATTCTTAAGCGAAGCCTTTCTTTACCTTTAAAATATTATTTTTTCAACAGGTCATTATTGCTGAATGATCTTTGGCAACAATGCACTAGCCAGTCGTGTCCACTGGCGTCTGCGGTGTAGCAGTTAGGTGTTTGGTCGTCTCACGCAAGAGACCCGAGTTCGATTCCAGTATTGGGAGACTTTCCATTGAGTATCCGGTTCTTTCTGATCGGGTGTTGTATCCCTCTCAACTCGGTTTGGCCCTGTCTAGCAGGGTCGGAGTGCGTGTCCAAAGAAAATATGATCTTAAAAACTGTGATGATCGGAGCGTAAAAATATCTCCATCAAATTATAACAAAATAATTTTGTTAAAAGTCGTATCTGATTCGGACAAGAACATCCGACGAGTGGAACAAGTGTCTCCCTGATATAATATGTAAGAGCCTACATTACATTACCTCCCGAGGTCTCCATAACGTATTCCTACTCCTACCCCCAGGGCGACGCCAGCGTCTGCCCTCATAACTGCATTTCGTGTTATGTAAATGAGGTAGTTCTGTATCCGCTTACTATCAGCGATGTCGCTTCTACTTTCTGTCAGAGTTTTACACTTCACTACCCATTCCTATCGTGCGCTGGCTTTGAAACACACGGGACTTTGGAATTGAGGCAATTCTCCAAGATATTTCTGCCAGTATGATTTGCAGACGTAATAAAAGAAGAGCAAGAGGCTGATAAAGATGTCTGAAGTGTACAACATTAATTTACTTTTGTAAAGACTGGCAGCCCGCGACTTAAGGAATCGATTAAAAAGTGAGGATAAATGCAATTTTGCTTTCTGTACGATACAGAAAATGTTCTGGTATAAGAAAAAAACATTAGCCAAACGCATTCCTAGACGTACCAAACATGTATTCTGTAGCTTTGTTCCAATATATAAATTACTTACAGATTCACGCAAATTGAACTGGTATGTGATGCCCGGAAAGACATTTAGCACTCAGACAATATAGGATATGGCTAGATAGATGCAGACAGTTACGTTTCAAACTTCACACCCCTTTTCTTTCGGTTGTTTGTTCGTGTCGACTGGATTTCTGCGAACCAACGCCGACACTGCAACATTACTGTGCTGATAATAAATACCTCGCAAGAAATCACACCGTAGAACTGACGCATTACGACATGATTTATTCCAACTCTTTTCCTAATCAGACTGTTTCTTTTTCAATCCGTCTCGAATTTCAGCCTATACAAACTAAACCCCTTTTCCCCATTCAAGTTTTAACTGCATCTACCCACTTCATCTTTCTTCTCAAACCGGAACGCGCGCACGCACAAAAGCAAAAGCACAGATATGCTTGCACGAGCATAAATTATTGTGCTCTTAAAGACATTGCATTTTTACCTTAGCTTACAGTTTTCGTAATTCTTATAAGTGTTCTCTTGAAATACACTCATAAATAAAATGAAGGAGAGAGATAATGACGATAGACGTTTTGACAAGAAAGAAGGAGCAAACCACACCACCACACCTGCCAAACATACAAACACTCACACACACATACACAGACACACATGCACACACACATGCACGTAAACAATTACATGCCTGCATGCGCATGTACACATACACACACACGCACACATACACACACACACACACACACACACACACACACACACACACACACACAAACAAACATTCTCACACACTCCAGTGAACCTGCAGGCAAAGGTATAGGATAAGACTCTCAAGTCAACCTGTATACACCTGGCACACATCACTTTGCGCACACTCATAACCAACATACACTTAATCACCTCATTTATATAGAATCTGTGCCACCTTTCAAACTCACTAATCTATCTTTAAGATGTTTCCTGTACTGCTCTCCTAGCATCGGGTTTCCCGCTGCGTTGCAATTTTTTCCTTTCCAATCAGAGCAGAGGGAAAAGGGTGACCAAGTTCAAAGTCAAGGTTCGTCTCAAAATCTTTCTGAAGGAGAGAATAATGTTACACATTCGTATGTCATACACCTGCAAACACTTATAGACCCACATACACATACAAACAAACATACACACACAGACACACACACGCAAACACACACGCAAATACACACAAAAAGCACGTTCACGTTTGATTCTGATGATAATTAATTATTCTTTGCAGTGGCTCTGAGTGTAGCATATTTTAGGCTATTTGCCATCGCATGCAGGAGACCCGAGTTTGATTCCCGAGTGGGGAGGATTATTACGGAGTATCTTAGGCTTTCTACTGGGATGCTGTATCCCTCACAGCCTGGTTTTGGCCCTGACATGCAGGGTCGAAGCCTGACTTTTAAGTGATCTAAAATTGCGTCGACGGGTGAAGGGGGCCGTAAAAACACCTATTTAAAAAAGAAAGAGAGAGACCAAAAAAACAAAACAAAACAAAACAAACAAAAAACACAATCACTCTGACTTCTGACATCAATAAATCTTCATTTCTTTGCAGTCAGGTTTTTTCACGTTTTTGTCATAGTTTTATGGCACTTGCAACGCAAAAATAAGTTAAACAAGTGCCAATGATGAGGGCTGTTACTACGACAGAGTAACATATAAATCAAAGGAGAAGAAATAAGGACGATAGATGCTTGATAGGACAGGAAAGAATGAGAAAACCATATTATTAGAACTTCCGTCAACTACCCACTCCTTATGAAATTGGAAATGAACACCAAGTTAGACCCCTCCCCCCCCCCCATCCCCCAGCCCCTTTTTATCCCTTCAGTACTATATCCCAAACGACCCCAGGAAACCACCTGAACCGAAGTCAATAATAGAAAGAAAACAAAAAAGACCTAGACAAACTCTCGTAGTACGGTACAACATCACACCTTGAGTGTGAGTCAAGAAGATGCTTCTTTTCGCTACCTTAGAAAAACACACATTGTAAGGGAACTTTTTGCCCGTTTTTAGTTACTAAGACCAAATGTTATATCTGCTCTATCAAAATTATAAGATTATTCGGAGTCGTCATAAAGATATTATAAGAATTGCATTCGAAAACGCTTGACATGTTGTGAATCTCAAAACTGTTTACGTCAAATTTCTCAAAATTAAGCATTGAACAGATATAATTTTGTAATTCTGAGGTTGTTTATGATCAATACTTTGCTAACACATTTTTCAATATTCTGCCAACACATTTTGAAATACTCTTCTAACACATTTTTATACAAGCCAGAATGGTGAAGTAAAATTGAGCCCTGCACTCGACCTACTGGAAACATCCTGATTCTCCGCTCTCTGGAGGACATTTGAATTTGGGTCGCTGTGACGCTCTGCAAGGATACTTTCAACTTACCATGTTCTAGAAATGGAGGTTCAAATCAGAACCTGAACTCTTATTGCGTCGTCGACTAAAATTTCTTTTTGTTTTAGTTAGAATTTTACAGCACATGTAACAAAAATAGGCCATTACAGAAGCCGAAGATTAGAGGTGTTGCAGGAAAGTGACAAGCGCAAAAAAGTAGAAGACATAAGGACGATAGACGCCAGATAGGAAAGAAAGGAGAAAACCACACCAGAGCACTCGCCACCACCCATTTAGATTTCTATTTCATAGTTTCAACTAGATTAGCATTTACGCTATCAATCAATATTACACGACGTTTTCTAAAATAATGTGAAATTCTATGTCCAGGTTGGTCTGATTTTACTCAACTTTAAGCGTTGTTTGACATTTAAACCTAGTTACCCGGTTACATAACACTCTTCGCTTAATTTAACTCTAGTTTCAAAACACTGCGACCTACTCCTAGTTAAGAAAAATAAAACTATTAACAATACTAGCAGCTAGCTTAATATTATGTCCTCTGGAGACAGCAATCTAATCTGAAGGAATCACGGAGAACTGATGAGCAATTCTGGGCAAATGTCAGAAGTTGTTTCATATGACATTAAGCACAACAGAGCCCAGCTGAGTAAATGGCCGACTAGTCGGCAGATAAACATGAACGAGACTTGGCAGCTTCTGGTCGGAAATCAGAGAGTAAAACGAAATAATGAAATTAAGAGAGTAAGAGAGGAGAGAGAGACATAGAGAGAGACAGAGAGAGAGAGAGAGAGAG
>NW_004797324.1:1335536-1341363 GCF_000002075.1 Aplysia californica | reverse complement strand
TGCTGCTGCTGCTGCTGCTGCTATTATTGTTGTTGTTGTTATTGTTGTTGTTGCTGTTGTCGTTGTTGTTGGGTTTTTTTGTTTTGTATTATAAGGGTTTCACTGCACTTTCAACACAATTAAGTCATACAAGTGCCGAAGATCAGTGTTACAAGCGAGCAACAAACACAAAAAAGGAATACAGATAAGGACGATAGATGTTTGGAAGGAAAGAAGGAACAAACCACACCAGAGCACCCACTGGCAACCTGCCTGTCGTTAATGCTCTTGTTGGCGTTGAATGAATCGTTTTAAGTAAGAGTTTTACTTCGCTTGCAACGCCAATAGCTCATATAAATGGTAACAATTAAAGATGTTGTTAAAGAGTAAATTCAAAGTAAAGAAGGAGGAGAAAAAGGACGGTTGACGTTTGAACAGTATAGATAGGAAATGAGCAAACAACACCAGAGCACCCGCCAACCACCGCTAGATACTGAGAGAAAAAAATCTCACTCCCCAGTGTGCTCAGAAATATTTTGGACCTGACCCCCACTCGGGTTAAACTGACTTTCAAGACTTCTTTCAATCTAAGTTTGTGGAACTGCACGCATGTATACTTTTACTTTACTTTTTACTTTTCCGTTTCTTTGGTATCCTTAGGGTGTCGAGGGCAGGTCAGGGTTTGGTTCAGGCCTACCTAAGAGTGTGGCATCTGTGATAGATATGTTATGTTGTTCCAGGACCCCATCCATCCACGTCTTTCTTGGTCTTCCTCTTGATTTGAAGCCGATTTCACGGATATGGTAAGCTCTTGCCGCTAGTTGTTTCTGGGCATTCTGGTTAGATGTCCGAACCATTTGGCTCTTTGACGCTCAACCAAATTTATTACTGGTGGTATTCCGGTTAGTAGGCGTATGGTCTTGTTCCTTATGCGGGATCTTCTGGTGACATTGATGGCTTTGTGGAGACACCCCATTTCAAAAGCATTGATGTTTCATCCTTACACGACATGTGTACGTCAAAGAAATTTAAGTTTTGCTAGCAAATCAATAATCAACACCTATCGATGATTACTCAAAATACCTTACAAATTTCCAAGTTTTTGTGTCAAATGTTGTGGTAGTCAAATCTTCTCCTATAAGTTCACCTCTCAAAGAACTGGTAAAATAAATGTAGGGAAGGAATGCTTTATTAGCACTTTAACAGTAAACAGTTGGATATCGTGAATCTGAAGAAGCCAAAACAACCATATCGAGATGCCTGTGCAATGTTTTCTATAAACCTTTTCCTATTTGAAACCCGACGAACACGTTTAAAATATAATTAAAAACTGGAGTCGGGAGATGTCTAATTGCCTTTTCAATAAAGGTGGAAATAATGTATCGATTTCTTTTTTGTGTGAAGGAAGAGTGATGGTCTACCTTAACGTCTTCAATAAGGCGAAGGAAGATAATAAAGAATTCGAAGAAAAGGAAAACAAAAAGGAGGCGGAAGAGGAGGAAGAATAAGAAAATAATGAGGAAGAGGAGGGTGTGGGTGGAGAGGATGGTAATGCAGGAGGAGAGTAGGAGGAGAAGGTGGAGGAGAGTAGTAGGAGAAGGCGGAGAAGAAAGAGGAGGAGGAGGAGCGAATAATAACAATAATAATAGTAGTAGTAATAATAACAATACTACTACTACTACTACTACTACTACTACTACTACTACTACTACTACTACTACTACTACTACTACTATTACTATTACTAAGAAGAAGAAGAATAACAACAACAACAACAAAAACAACAAAAAACAACAGCAACAACAATGGCAACACAACTGCAAAACAAAGACGAACAAGAACAGTTCGAACACGAACAACAAGAAGATCAAAAACATATACCAATACAATACATGTCGCTGTCTGGAGCAGGGCAGGGCAGGGCGCCAGACAAATTAGATAGATAAAAATAGAAAGATGCTGAAATGCTCACGAATTCATCTGCGCGTATGAATGCGAGCAGTTCAAGCGTATGAGTACAGCAACGTAATTGAGTTTTTTTTTCGAGTTTACGTCGCTGTCGGACACGGAGGGCATCATAAAACACTGAGAGAAAGTAATTTTTGTGTCGATGAATTCTTTTAGAAGTTTCCCCCTGTCTCTCTCAGGAATCGTGTATATTATTTGTATGCGTGCTTAGACGCTTTTTTTCTAGGTGCGATTAGGTCATTTGTGATTTTGGGCATATTCCGCATTCCCTCTCTTCCTATCCTTCCCCTACTCTCCCTCCCCACCCCACCCGTCTCCCTCTCTCCGTCTCTTTCTCTCTTCTTCTCTTTCTCTCTCTCTCTCTCTCTCTCTCTCTCTCTCTCTCTCTCTTTCTCTTTCTCTCTCACACATACACACAGAACCCATACATACACGCTCTCTCTCTCTGTCTCTCTCGGCCGCTCCCTCTTTCTCTCTTACTCTATCATGATAACTATATCACATCATTACTGTTCCACAAAATTTTGAATAGTTTGATTGTTTTTGTTTTTTTTAAATTGCAGTTTCTTACGCTCTCTCTCTCTGTCTCCCTCCCCCCCTCTCTCTCTCTCTCTCTCTCTCTCTCTCTCTCTCTCTCTGCCTCTGTCTCTCTCTCTCACTCTCTCTCTATCTCACTCTCTCTTGCTCTATCTCTGACTCTCTCTCCCCCTCTCTCTTTTTCTTTTTTTTCTCTCTCTCACTCTATATTACATGCATTTTACATGCACACACATTTATGCACATGCGCAAACTCACATAAATATACACATTTCTATATCTAAGTTTTGTATTAAAATACCTAATAGTCCATGTTAGTTTAACACTGTTTGTCAGGATAATCTTAAACTCATAGATCAGCAATATCTCTCTCTGTTTTGCCTTGGATCAGCTAATCAAACTGTCTGTTTTGAACGTGCTAGAGAGATATCTCTTCCGCATCCACCTAGACTCACGGCCAATTAATTCTGCACCTTATGATCCCAAACTTGCCCCTGGCACGAACATTCCCTTGGGTGTGGCTAGAAATTATGTCTCTACGCATGCTCGGAAACTGCTGTCCGAGTCTGCCCGTCCCATCAGCCCAGCCGACCGGAAACGCCTCTTTCGGGCCCTCCGAGAAAGAAGAGCGATACCGAGATTAATCGTGACGTCATAAGGTTGCGTAAAAAAATTAACTAAAAGTGAATCTGTGACTGCATGATAGCAAAACAAAACGTCTATTCCAGTGATCTCTTGATGGGCGTGTACGTAAGAATAATTGTATTGATTTTCTATTGATGTGCGATTCCCAGACAAACAATTTAAAGTGAATCTGAGAGCATGCAGCGCTAAACAGGCGTCTGGGGGTTGTTTCAGGTATTTTTTTTTTTTCAAAAATCCTTGTAAGAGTTTTACAGCATTTGGGACACAAATAAATCATATAAGTAACAAAGAATAGAGCAGATGTGCTTCAACTAGAAAGTAACAAACAAAGAAAAGAAGGGACAGAGATGAGGAAGATAAATACATGTATTTTAATTGGACAGGAGTGAACCATACCAGAATACCCGCCAACTACCCGCATGTACCTGAGGAAGGATGTACAAGTAAACTTTGCTGTCTTGCAAAATCGCTAGAGACCACAAGAGGACCGAAGATAGGAACCGCTGTCTCAAAGAGGAAGCACAATTTTCCATATAGTGTGTCGCAACCAACACACAACAATCCTCGGTCTCAAAGACAAGTATTCACGTAGGCTACATAATATCATACTTTTCTTTTGTTCTGTTCTCTTTTTTTCCAATGAGCGCCTCGTCTTGTAATGAGCAAAAATTAAATCAAACAGAGTTTGCCTGCAGTTCTAAACAAACTATTAACGTCCAGTGAGACGTAAAAATCATACTTTAGAGAAAAAATGAAGACAGCGTAATTGCTCACGCTCTCTCTCTCTCTCTCTCTCTCTCTTTCTCTCTCTCTCTCCCTCTCTCTCTCTCCCCCCCCCGCTCTCTCTCTCTCTCTTTCTCTCTCTCTCTCTCTCCCCTTCTCTGCCTGTCCCTATCTGTCTCTGTCTTTGCTTTTGTCTCTGTCTTTGCTTTTGTCTCTGTCTTTGTCTCTGTCTCTCTGTCTCTCTGTCTCTCTGTCTCTCTGTCTCTCTGTCTCTCTGTCTCTCTGTATCTGTCGTTCTCTCTTCCTCTCTCTCTCCCCCTCTCTCTCTCTCTCTCTCTCGCTCTTTCCCTCCAAGAGAGAAAAAGAGAGAAAGAAATAATAAAAAAAGAGAGAAAGAAGGGTGAGGTGGGATAGGGATGGCGGCAGGATCTCCTCTCATTTCAAGACACATGGGCCCTGATATTGATACCGTTTAAGCAACAACATTTGCAATGGGCTTGTTTTGGCTTATAATCAAACACAATGACCTGACATTGGGCAGGTAAGCCGCCAAACGAGCCTGTCCTCTCCAGCCAGGTAGAACTACCGCTTGCTTATAGGACTAACTTAAAAACTCTTGTCAATCTTCACACACTTTCATTTTGTTTAAAAGCAGCACTCCTTGGGGGGGGGGGGGGGGGGGGAAGAAAAGAAAGCACGGATTAGAAAAAAAGAAGTGTTTCGACTATAACTCAGACGATTATAAACTTAAAAGAGAACGATGATTTACTCTTGGGCAATTAACGGAATGTAAAGAGGGGCTGAAGATTAGCAAGAAATTGTCCTTAAAGTCGTGACTTACAGTCACACGACATTGACCGATATTCGGCGAGTAAGACGCCAAACGAGTCTGTCCTCGCAGTCAAGGTAAAACATAGCAGCAGCTTGCTCAGGCAACGAACTCAAGCTATCTGTTTTAATAATTTCAAGAAGGAGAAAGAATGTTGATTTATGGCACAGGAAAAATAAATGTCTTTACAACACACACACATACAAAAAGTAAAAAAATTGTGTTGTTTTACATCAAGTTTCTGACACGTTTTTTACAAGATTTTTTTCCTTTATTGTTTAGCCGATAGCCCAGAACATCTCACAATATTCAGGAGACGACGATGACTTACTCTTTACTAATTAAAGGAAAACATTGGTGAAGCAGGGTTAGCAATTGATAGGAAAAATCGTCCAGCCGTGCTTAATGATAATGATCAAACGTCATAGGCCGACAATCGGCAGGTAAGAAGCCAAACCAGCCTGTTCTCTCAGCGAAAATAAAGCATAGCAGCTTGCTCATGTAATTAACCCAAACTCTTCTTTCATTATATGTATAGTAAAGAAAACGATGATTTACGGCGAAAGAAAACACAAAATGGTGTTGTTTTACGTCATGTTTCTAACAATCTTCAGACAAACTACATTTTAAAAATTAAATAAAATAGATTAAAACAAAAAAAAAGCTCTTTAAAGTTCATCTGACAGTCCAGAACAATACAAAATTAAAGGAAAATATTTGTGAAGCAGGGCTGGCGATTAGCGAGAAATTGTCCTGTCGTGGCTAATAATCAAACACCAAAGGCCGACAATCGGCAGGTAGGACGCCAAACGAGTCTGTCCTCTCCAGACAGGGTAAGGCACAGCAGCAGCTTGCTCATGCAACGAACCCAAACGTTCCCGACATGCAGCCGCGTCATGGGCAGATAACTCGATTGGGAGAACCCAGGGGCAGACAATCAATAAGGTCCTCCTTTCTAATGATAAGACAGAAGGATGGGGCTTATCTTTCAGGAATCCTTGTGTGCAGTGGTCTTGCATTGGAGGGGGAATTTGTATGTGGAGAGGGTGGGGACCCGAGAGAGAGAGAGAGAGAGAGAGAGAGAGAGAGAGAGACAGAGAGAGAGACAGAGAGAGAGAGAGAGAGTGAGAGTGAGAGAGAGAGAGA
>NW_004797324.1:1328500-1333301 GCF_000002075.1 Aplysia californica | reverse complement strand
TGGGGGTGGGGGTGTGAAGGGGCTGGAGAAAAATGTAAGAGGTGTAAAGATCTATTGAGTTAAAAGAAAATGCGTTTGTTAAATTACACAAAGCTTTAAAATGGGGATTGCAATGATTCATCTGTGACATGGAAATCAAACAAAATAATTAAATTAGTATACATGTATTTCAAGACAGTGTGCACAATGAATGCCTTAATAATTGCTCAGTATTTAATTAAAAAGAAACAAAGTATAATGAAGGCAAGGAAGCATTGAGCGATTATGTCTCAAAAATATATCTTAAAGAGAACTTTACTTTGGTTATTATTTTTAGAAGAGTAAGTAAACTTCAGTAAAAACAAACATTTAGAATCTCAAATGAAGGTGTGCAGCGTTGCTAACCATGCCGTTCATGATTTTGTAGAGGAAGGTATGTATCATTTTCAATGTTTAAGACCATTAGCTCATATCACATAAAGCATACCCATTTTGTAGAACAGATTTTCTACAAACACCATATACTATAAACAACACACATATCACTGGCACGTGACTGCCTGTCAACCAAGGGGTGATTTTTCCTTAGTTTGGTTTTAGTAAAAGTTTTGCGACATTAGCAGCACAAATAGTTAATACAAGTGCCGAAGATTAGATATGCTACTTGAGCAACATTCGAAGAAAAGAAGGAGAGACACGTACGACATGCATTTGAAATGAAAGACGGAGCTAACCACACCAGAGAACTAGCCAACCACCCATCTATTGACAATAGACGATAAATAAAACCTCTAAAAAAGAAAGACATTTCCAGTCACAGACGCAACCAGCCTACGAGTGAATAATAATAAATATTTCTTCAGTGCGGTAGGTACTAAAACAAGAGAAAATTAAGATCATCAGGACACAAAATCACACTTAAAACCACAACCAAACAGAGCACAAAGAAAAAAGAACCAACAAGGAAAATCGTTTTGCTTTCGAACATTATAACACGGGCAGACCCACATAATCAAGTCCAAACACGTAACAGCACTGTTCTTTTATGTACTTTTCGACAGGAAGTCGTGAAGTGTGTTGTACCTGAAGGCAGTAACTCAAGCTGCTGACATTTATTTGAACCAGTGAACCAGAAATTACGTCAACAGTTACCTACTCTTCCAGTTCACCGGGTAGGTAAAAGAAAAATACACGTCCAGTCCTTCTGCCTTGCCAGATGTTATTTTGCTTTTGCTCGACGGGAAATTAATTGATGAAAAGCAGATGAGTAGAATGCTTTAGGGCTATTCCACAGTAACTGGTGGGACATTTGGACTCTACTTTCTTTCAATGATAACACTGTCATAATTCAATATCACTTAATTTATTTCAACTTTAAATGATCAGAACATTTGAAAGACATATTAAATGCAGTCATTGAAAAAAAAAAGTCTTTTATGTAACTTCTGCGACGAGCTTAGTTTGGGTGAATGACGGGACAATTGAGGTATTTTTTTGGGGTCCCGTCAGTTACCGTGGAATAGCCCTTAATGCTACTCGCCGACCTGCGTCTGACTGAGCTACATCAGCTACCTCAAATAAAGCATACAGGACACCTTGCAAATGTTTAGGTAAGCCAGATGTGGCAGGCCAGAGGGAAGCTCCTGTGACGTCTGCCTCATATGTGTATGGGTATTGTCTTTTTTGTTTTGAATAAAGGTAAAGAGAAGGGTGTCGTTAATTTGTTTTAGTAAGAGTTTTATGGCATTTTCAACACAATTACGAGGTCTTATATATAACGAAGATTTGAGGTGTTACAAGAGAGCAACAAAAACAAAACAGATGAGAGATAAGGCCAAGGACTGTATATAGGAAATAAAGAGCAGACCACATCAGAACACCCACCAACCACCCACACATATCAGTAAGTAAACAGCAATTTAGACCTTGAAAAACAAGGACAGTAGAAAGACAGAAACAGCAGAAATGTGATTTTTTTAAAAGTAGGACTAACCGGCAGTGCCTGCTAAACACCTTCTTCCGGGCCATGTATCAACACAGAAGTTATTAGGACAGGTTTATAGATTTTAATTGAACTAACCCCTCAAACAATACATTTGATTATGGGTTGAAGGAAGAACATCGACACAGCATCTGTCATTAGAGACCACCATAGGCATCCTCCAAACATCAACCCTCAAGACAAAATAAGAAATTGAAAACTCAATTTTTAATATTGAAATGATAATTTATCGGAGAGACAACTTTGAAAGGAATCAAACTAAAGTCATATAATTCTTTAATTTAAAATAATAGTAAGGAATAGGAACAGAAAGAAAAATCAATCAAACAAACAAACAAAGAAAGAAAAAAAATTAAACAAACATAAAAACAAACACATCCAACTAACAAACAAACACATCCAACAAACAAAAGAACTCAACCAACAAAACATAACAACATCCCATCGACACAATTTAAATAATTTCAGAAGGCAGGCTTTGACTCTGCGTATCAGGGCCAACCAGGGCTGAGAGTGATACAACATCCCAGTGGAAAGTTCAAGATACCCTAGAAAAATGTTCCCCTCATAGGAATCGAATTTGGGTCTCCATTGCAGCGTGTGACGGCAAAGCATCTGACCGCCTCATCCAGGACGGTTCGCGATAACAAACAAAGAAAAGAATAGAAATCTCTCAAGCAAAAAACAGCACTAGCCAAACAAATTGACATAAACCAAACGCTCAAACACTTGTGGAGGGAGCGGAAACTGTCATAACCAAATCCGTCACCCTAACTTCCTTCTCTGTGCTCGCCAGCGCGAAGATGAGCAGACTCACTTCCTTCCATTCAAAACAGGTTCCCAACCAGGTCGAGTAAAAACATACTTAATGTTTCCTGTTTATGCGTAACTTCTGGCAACTCCCATTATGTAGCCGTCACTGCCTTTATAAACTTCTACTTTAAATATTATTTCAAAACTTATAATAATATACAGACCCCACCCCCTCTTCGCCCCCCACCATTTTGTTTCAAATTGTTGTGGGCCCACCGTTATATTTAATTGAAGTATCTGTAGACTTGTAACGTGATCTTTAAACATTATTTTCATCTATACACCTACCATTTATCATCTTCAACAACACCACCCCCCCCCCCCAGGCCATCTCCCAATGACGCACACTGATTTATACTCGCATGCACCATCAGACACGCACGCAAACACACATACGCACTCATACACATACACATGTACAAACACATTTCCTTTTACTGTAAGCCTATAGGGTAAATGTGATACTTCTCTCCCCCGTTCCTTTACTGTACTTTTCTACAACTGTATCTACCCTCCCCTTCTCTCTCTCTCTCTCTCTCTCTCTCTCCCTCTCTCTCTTTCTTTCTCTCTCTCTCTTTCCATCCCCCTCTCTCTCTTCCTTATTCCTCTCCCTCCCCCTCTCCCCCCTCTCTCTCTCTTTCTCTCTCTCTCCCTCTCTCTCTCTCTCTCTCTCTCTCTCTCTCTCTCTCTTTCTTTCTAACTTTGAGTTAAACAAACTAATCGTGTGCGGAAGTACAAGCGTATGCTTAAATAATCCAAACCCACTGTAGACGTAGTAGATTATTCATGACATTTAACATTAATGTGAACTGCCAACACAAAGCTGTATCTGTCCCTGCAACTAATGAAACCGGATCTTGTCACATTTTGCTTAGCTTGTAATTTTAGAAACGATTTATCCACTCTTCCAACATGAATAGATCATTACAAGTGCCAATATTTAAAAGTGTTACTGAAGAGCAACATACACATAAATGATTGCGAGCAGAAGTTGTCGATAGATGTTTGAAAGGTAACAAAGAGTAAACCACACCAAAGCACACGCCACCAACCGTGGCCAAGCACCAACCCACTGCCTCATTCTGAGTAAAGCTGAATCGAGCAAGCTATAGGCTTCATTAAGACGAAAACACTGCTGTGTAAAAGGTCAACTTAGAAAGAAATCGAACAATCCGTTCTTCGCTAATTTCGGCTACCCCCTCTGGCATTCAACCACTGATATCTTATGGTTTTGCACTCCTTTCTTCAATACTGTAATTTTATTTGAGGTGCCGGGCCTCTGAATCTAACGTCTATTTCCAGTAGTACTGGAAAAAGTAGGCTCACATTCTCTCTCTCTCCCTAACTCTGTCTCTGTCTCTGTCTCTCTCTCTGTTTCTCTCTGTGTGTCTCTCTGTCTCTTTGTCTCTCTGTCTCTCTCACTCTCTGTTTCTCTTCCTCGCCCTCTCTCTCTCTCTCTCTCTCCTTTTTTTAAAACTAGCAAAACAATACGAATTAAGCAATGCCCTATTGGAGATAGAACAAGTGTTTTTCCGCCCTATATAAGGGGAAGGCGTAGAGCCAGGGTAGAGAACGAGGCGTATTGCACAGTAATCTTATGCTAAATTGTGCATTGTAAAATAACTGGTGATTTTGAGACTATTTTCTTTTCTCTTTTACTCTACGCAGAACACAAACGTATCCCAGCCGTGGCAAAGAAGGGAAACTTTGATTCCTTATGCTCCCACTCTCCCCAAACAAGCAGACAAAAAAATACAAACCAGCAAAAATAAATAATCACAGTAGGGATAATATTGAAATGTGAATTGGTATGAGAGGCATTGCTACAAACCACACGACACGTGGAAGCAAGGCAAATGTCCCTTATTTTCATGTGTTTTATGCCCCGAAGACCCTTTTAGACACTCAGAGATACACCGATCATGTAGGAGGCAGACTTCGACTCTGACTATCAGGGCCTACCTTGACTGACAGGCATACAGTACCCCAACGGGTTGACCGAAAATC